>NW_021940604.1:10839059-11257409 GCF_001715985.3 Manacus vitellinus | reverse complement strand
CTGCACACACCTGCCGGCTCAGGACCCTCGCCCCCTCCCCGCGCCGGAGGTGCCTCGCAACAGTGACGTTCTTAATGTGGAAGGGAGGAATGCCTCCCAGAGGACGGATTATTATTATTATTTTGTTAGTTACAATTAACGCAGCGTTTTAGGGTCATGAGCGGGGTTCTCAAAAGCCCGGGGTTGGGCTTAAGAGCCTGAGTGTCCTAAAGTTGCGGTTTAAAACTTTTCCCTATAGCGGTAACGGCGAACCCCTTAACAGTAGAAACGAGCGAGAGAACGCAAGCAAGGGAAAGGTAGCTGAGACTGGATGTGGCACTTAGTGCAATGATCTAGTAACCACGGCGGTGTTGGATCAAGAATTGGACTTGATGATCTCGGAGGTCTTTTCCAACCCGGCTGATTCTATGATTCTGTGATTCTCTTACTCCAAAGCCAAGTCTTATAGAAAAGCATCAGACATTGTGAATTTCCCAATAAATTGTGTTAAGAATTTGTGTAGTCAGTGGATTAGGACTCTACCACTAAAAAGTAAATACAGGAGAAGAATCAAAGAATTACAGTGATGTTTCACACTTGCGTTACTTTTCTACCACAGACTAAAAAAAAGACAAACTCTCCTGAACTTCTAAATTTATAGTTTCTCAAAGGAAAGTAAATAAAAAGTAAAAGGTGGACACTGAAAATGAAAAAAGAAACATGAGACTCCACAGATGGAATATTAAAAATTTAGAGAACTCTTTGCCCCAGGATCTGTGCACTCCAAAATATGGATGGGTTCAAGAATGGATGGACAAATCAATAGGAAAAAAAACACCCAGAATTTGACTACAAAGGCAGCATGTCTGATCTGGAATGTTCCTGGACCACAAACTCCCGTGAGCCATGGCTGGGTCATATCACCGAATAGTTGCCTGTTCTTTCCCTCTCCCATAGTGGCACAGTGTTAGGTGGTGCACTGACCAACTAACCCAGTAACCCAGACTGACCTGCATGGACCTTGGGCCCACACTAGCATTCTGACAGTCTTATATTGCACTTTGGAGTGGCGTGATGGTGCTTTATTAGTCACAGTGTTTAAACAACTCAGAAAACCCAAGGAACTGCTGAGTACTGTCAAGAAGGAAGAGAACTGAATTGATTTGTAACCTACTATAAAGCATTTGACTCTGCCAAGTAACTGTATTCCATGTAAAAGTAGCACTGAGTAAACAGATGCTCATCAAGCTCTTCACCATGTCAGCATCCAAAACAGGGCCCCGCTGCCAGGCTGTGAGAGATGCAGAAAGACATAGAGTCTGCTGGAACAGTGGGCGACCTAGGCATGGGGCAGAGCAGGCACAACATACTGGCTTACTGTTATGGGTTACCCCAGGGGCCTGCTGACACAGACATTTTGGACATGCCTAATGTAAAGCCAGGGTATTGCTCAGTGCAGTTCAAAGCACATTCAGCAGTAGCTTGACTATGTAAATTCATCTCCCTAGAAAAGCCTTGCTGTTTGGAGGGCTTCTTCATCCATGGTGGGCAGACAGATGTTAGTCCTACCTGGCAGTGTTTAATTTATGGGACACACAGAAACTTCTCCCTCTTGCCCTTCAAGAAGGTCAGAGACTTCAGCAGCCCACATGGTAACTGGAATCTCTGAGTTCTTTTCTGACTCTGTCCTGGTCCTCATTGTTTAATATGGAATTCACTGCCTTAGTCCTTCAGAAAATTAATTCTCTGGTACCTTCTGAACTTCAGTTTGGCGATGAATTCAATGCTGAATGAATGAATTCCTGCTTACTTATCGTACTGAATCAAGATGCAGCAAGTTCCTAAAATTACTTGACTGACTCTGGAAGGAAACTTCTCCAAATTCTGCAAATATTTTCATCAGCATTCGGCTTTGGCTTAATTAAAGGAAGATGGAATTCCAGCTTTGGACTGCAGGAATGACATAGCCCCCAAACACAGAAGATGATGGTACTCCTAACAGCAACCGTCTTCTGAAGCAAAATCTCAAAAGCTTTTATTTTCCTTCTGTAAATCCCCAACAAACAAACCTCTGACCTTGTAATTAAGTTTCTTGTGCAACAGCCAAAATTTTCAGTCAAGACCTTCAGGCTGCCCCCACGAATGATGTCTACAAGTAGCAGCAAACAGATAAGGAACTGAATAGCAGCTTTAATAACAATCCCAACAGAGATTTTAAATCAAGAGCTTTCGAATGCTGTCAACAGGTCTGCTAGACATTGTGTTGACAGGAGGTTTATTGACTGAAGCCCCTACTGATCTGGGAACATCTGATTGATTTCAGTGTCATATTTTGCCAAATACAAATTTGAAACATCTTTTATTTCCCTTTTCTGATGCTTACAGAGCAGGTTTACTGCATTGTCATTAAGAGGCTTTAGTGCCAAGGGATTACGCTTGCAGGATCACAGAGTGATGCAGGGCTGTGCTGAGAAAAAAGTAATTCCCATCCTTGTAGAAAGCAGTGGAAAATTACAGCATCCTTTATATGAACTGACCTCTAGTTAGAATAGCTGATAAGCAATGCCCTGACCTCCATTTTTTTTCCAACACTGGATTTGACTCTAAAGGAGCTGTTGTCATTGTGACTTTATGAACAAATGTTGCAGGTATTTTGGCCCATAGCAGCTAGAGTGAGGTGACTGAAGAAAAAGC
Organism: Manacus vitellinus; assembly: GCF_001715985.3. NCBI lineage: Eukaryota > Metazoa > Chordata > Aves > Passeriformes > Pipridae > Manacus > Manacus vitellinus. The sequence continues at coordinate 11,254,736 of NW_021940604.1, read as the reverse complement.
ATATTTGTATGCCTTCCCCTGAGTGCGCCACTCCAAGGTTCATAAAAGTCCTTGAAATATTGCGTAACCTCTCCAGCTTATAGTTCTCGTAAAATTATGTTGGATGACAGATACTTGAATTCATTATTATTGTTATGAACTTAAAATAATTTACTGTGACTGCACAGAGATTGCTCTTATCAGAACTGAATAGTGCTAGTATGAAAAAAAAGGTGAAAACATCTGATAGAAAAATGATAAAAAAAGGATACATGAGAAAAATGAACATTTTTAGTGATACTGTAAGTTTGGTCTGCTGGCTTCCTTTGGTCACAAGGCAGCCTTATGTGAGAAGCTCATATGTGCTCCAGAATGAATAGTGTAAGCATGTACTGTCTGCTAACTCTTGTGCTCAGATTTTTTCTTTCAAAATTTTAGATTTTGAAGGATAATAGCAGATATGCATTTAGGCATCTGAACAAGTTTCCCTGCACCTCTTGAATGAATATAACTGCTGAAACACAAATGTTAGCTGAACTAACCTAGCTATGGGGTCATCTCTTTTATCTCTTTTTCCCTTATCTCTTCATCTAGTGTTCCACTAGGTGTTTGCTACCATGATATCTCAATGTCTTTTATGCATATACAAAACCCCCATCATCATCATCATCAATCATCATCATCATCATCATCATCATCATTGTAATTCATTATCTTAAAAGAAAGATCTCTTTAAGCCTGTAAGTCCTCCAGCAACCTTGTAGATAAGGCATCAAATGATGTAAACAGTGAGCAAATTTGTCAGAGAGGAATATTGTTCAGCTGGCTGCTAACTCAAAACAAAAACTTGGATTCTTGGAGATGTGAAAACAGAGGACTGCTAAAGGGAGAATCACACTGCCAGGTGTTAATGCTTTTTCTCTTGGTGATACCACCATATCTCTTGCCATTATGTTGACTGCTCCAATATCCCTTATTATTTGTAGGAGATTTTCTTTCAAGAAGTGTTAAAAGGCTTCCTGGGCAGAAGGATGTAAAACATACATGCAAGACAGGGCTTTATCTGTAGTGATTTGTGTCTAGTGATTTATAATTCTAGGAGATATTTGCAGGACCCAGATAAAAGTAGGGTTTATTACAGTATTTCTGAGGGTAGATGAATTAGTCTAAGCTAGATGGCGAGGGAAGAAGTGTTAATTTTGCCCTATGTAACTGCTCCATTCATAATATATTTACCCTCCTTACATTTTGGTACTTAATTTAGACATATAGCTACCAAAGGTACCCTCCTTGGTCAGAAGAAACAAATAAGTGCCCTGAAGGCAACTCAGTCCATCTGTGGCCTGAATCATTAGGCAGTGTATAATGTTTAGTTGAAGGAATTTGGTCCTGAAACCTAGAGATAGGTAGAAGCTTTTCTGAATTACAGGTGATTTTTTTTCTTATTTCTGGAGCTTCAGGTGTAAAATATATAGAATTGCTTTAGAGGATCGTACTGTCAACATAGCTTGAGAGCTGGTCATTTAGTTCCAGATTTATATATATTTACATATATTTACATAATATATGTATTTATGTATTTATATATTTACATTATTTTTATATATTTACATATATTTACATAAAGAGAAAAAAGTCCTGTGGCAAGTTTAAATACCATACATATGGTCAGAGATTTCTAACCTAACTTAGTCCAGTCTACTTATGGACCTGGAATAATGCTTGTAACATTGGTATAATGCACCGTGGTTCTCCTCAAGGATGGATTATATACATCTTGTCTTCCAGCTAGCAGCCCTGCATGGTTGTGTATTATACTGGATATACAAACCATACCTGTTTTCTTGAAATTAATTGACATTATCTTGCCTTGCACTGTGCCTGATATCATCTCAGACAGATGTGAAACTATTAGTTCTATTTTACAAAAGTGGGAATTAAACCGCAGCATAGACGGTATGTCTCATCTGAGGGAAGTCTGTGGCAGAACCAAAAATTAAATGCAAAATTGACTTTCTACCATTCTAGTATCTGGATTAAGATTGTGTACGGCAATATATATTCCATATCAGCCAACCTTATTTGTATAATTGCATGTGTTGTAAACAGAAAATTTGGCTTGTCAAGAGCCAGAGCAGGTGGTGCAGGCATTTGCAGTACCTTGGAGGAATGCTGCCTAGATATCTGATATTACTATAGCACTCGTTCCTTTCCCATCAGGAGCTATCCATTACAGTGAAAAATGAGGGACTTTGAACACTGACACCTAAAAGGCTGTTATTCAAGAAAGGATCTGAATCCAAATTTGGGGAGAAACGAAGGAAGTATAACCATATCCACATTGAACTGGCAACTTGTAACATCATCTGCCACCATCCAGCATGTTGGAAATGCCAGGAAAGTGCTTTTCCCACAGCACATGATCACCATAAAGAATATTACTGGAAGACAAAGGAGTCCCATAGCTGTTTAACAGGCAGACCCAGAAAGAAAAAACCACAAACATCTCCAGCACTAATTTCTGTTTTTCACTTCCAGATGCCATTTTTGAACCTGCTCAGTCATTCACAGCACTGTGAATCTCTTTGTAGTATTCCAATTAGTCCAAATTTTTTTAACACCTTAAGCCCTAGAGTGAATTGGAAACCTTTGATATGCATTTGATTTACTTTGCCAGAAGCTGCCTTTACTTTTTTGTTAATGTTTTATATGATTCCACAAAGAAAAGCTTATCTTCAGGCAGCCAAGCTCAAGTGTTTTGTCCATAGGTTTACTAGACTTCAGGGCCAAAAGAAGTGGCTGGAACATCTAACCTGGCTGTCTGTGTAACAGAGACTTGCATTTGCTTCTATGTATATCAGGTCCAACAACTTCACCTCTGAGGTTTCTTGTCTCTTCCTCTTAACTCAAGTTTAAATATCTCCACATTTTCATCCAATTCAAGGATTAGAATCGGGAGGTTTGACAAGCATAGACACCCACCCGTGCATAGTCATGCAGTAGACCACAGGCTGTGGGTATGTGACCTTTCCAGCCTTCAGCAAGAGCTTCCTCACCCCAATGCGTCTGCATCTACTCATCAGCACCCACATGGTGGGTGTTACCAACCACTGGAGCTCCCACTGACTTGCATTAGTCAGCCAGGTGATGAGCACCTGGGCACAGCCTCTTCAGCTGGCACAGCTGAAGCTGGAGGCAGATGTGTATCCCAGCCTGCTTAGTCATTTTGAAAGGCAAACTGTAAGCATAGTGCCATTGATCTTACACCCATTGGCTGCATTCTTATTTTAAACTCCTGAAGAAAAGAAAAATACAGATTTGGAAGTGTGCCATGCTCCAAGTGGTTGGTTATACTACTGTGATGCTCCCATCAGAACCTTGTAATAGAGTATTTTTTTCAGAGAATACTTGCATGCACAAATGGTGAAAAGCAGGTCTAGCATAATGGATTACTAGTGAATGCAGTTTGACTGGTACATAATTCTCAGTGTAAGGCTAATTTCTATACCTTCAGTGAGATCAACACAACACCTCTCTGCCTAGCTGAATATCATATATTGGTCCTTCATACAAGACAGACTTAATAATGCTGTAATTTTATTTTTTTTTAAAGCAAGGACAAGAGAAAGAAAATCAACCACCTCTATGTATTTTTAATAGGACATCAGAAAAGTTAACTCCTGAAACTCTGATGTGTTGCAAATGTGCCTCAGCCTGCTGCCATATATGAAACATTACTAAGTAGCTTGTATTCTGTTGACAGTGGTGCTCTTTAGAAATATAGTTAAAGTGACAGGTGAAGAAACTGAAGCATAAAGAGATTAAGCAAAGTACTTTCCCATGAGATAGGGGACTGAAAACAAGACTTTTGGCCTTCAGTGTTGTACTGCTTGTGTAGACAGATGAGCCACTGAGGGAAAATGTATAGTTTAAATGCAGAAAGACTAAGCATAATTTAGCTGCCAATGGCAGCTTTAGTCACTTGCAAAGCATAGCACTGTGGATTTCTCTACAGTTACAGGGAACTCTGTTACTAGTGCTATTATTCATGATTTTCATTTAGTAATGATTTTCACTTATGCTTGTTTTTTATCCAGAGCTCTTTAAAGCCTCACACAGGCAAACATTAACAGTGACATTTTATAGAAAGAAGAGGTGGGGAAGTTGGATGACTTGGGTCATTGTCATATGATGAGCCTGAAATAGAATAAACATTTGTAAAGCTTGTGACTTTCAATCCCATGCTCAACTCATTGGACATATAGTCCACCTCCTACAAAGCAAAACTTGACAGCAGTTTTGCTCGTTTGGTGACTTACCCAGGCTAACTGACTCAAAACAACTATCAAATCACAGGTCAAATCACAGCTCTTGTATTCTAAATCAAAATCAAATGCGGTGTTCTCCCAGGTTTCAAGAAGTTTGCAAGTAGCACACTGGTTTTGACTTGTTCCAGTGTTTTGAGATCTTAGTGCTTTTTATAGAAAGATAATGAGCAGAGAAAAGAAGGGAATTTCTCAAAAAGGAAGAAAATCTGTTTGTACCAGTGTTTGAGATATGAAAGTATGACATACGCAATGAGGTCCATATGCCAGATTCAGCTGCGTAGTAACTCTGTATCTGCCTAATCCTATTTTGACTTCACTATATCTGCTTCAAAATAGATAGTATATAATAGAAAAATATGCTCAGCTTTGTCTGGAGATAGCATTTTGAAATATTTTTACAGACCACATTTTTCTCATATATAGTATTATGTATAGATATATTTTTGTCGCTGTGATTGTGTTTTTCATTTAATATGTATTTATTCTATCTTGTTTAACTTTTCTGTGTTGAACAGCATACACTGAACTTACAACTATTTCATCCAGTTTCAGGTCACGCTGATGAAAGATCTTTAAGCGCTCAAACCCCAGAACATTCACCTTGATTGTGTCAAGTATATTTGTCTTTAGATACTGCAACCGCAACTATTGAACTTCCAAGTCACTTTGGCTGTGTGAGTTGAGTCATGGAATAAAATAAAATAAAATTACTTCTATTAATGCATTTGTACTCACTGGAACATGCTTATAGGTACAGTAGTGACTAATGAACTGGTGAACACATTTGTTAAAGACAGCTCTAATAGGGAAATGTATTTTGTTCTTGAAGAGTGGGGGGAAGACTATTATGAGGTTAGAAATTGTGAGAACCAACATTATTTCATTAATATAATGAGAGTTTTTTCTTTATACACATTTTTATTTTCAGATGTGGTGTTTTTCAATATTGAAGAATATTATGAGCCTGATACATCAGGTCCCACTTTGTTGTATAAGCCTATTTGTGGCTCTCAGGATAGGACACAAAATTCTCTGAGCATTCATCAGTACCTTGTGCCTTTAACTGTGTCTCTCAAATCCTGTTAATTCAGGGATTAATTAGGTTTTTGAAAAATTATCAGTGGACCTTGTGCAGCACAGCTATAAGGTTTAAATTTACAAAAATACCCTATAATGAAGCTAGGCTTTGAGTGTTCACTCACTTGCCTTTCTCAATAATGTTTTGAGAATATTATTGCTTTTATTTCTGTGTTTCCTTTGCTTGACTGTTTACTTAGAAAAAAAAATTGCAGCTATTTTTCAGGTCACCATCTGATGTTTAATGGAATTCTAGTACTGTCACAGATTGAGAAACACCTCTGCATGGTATCTGACATGGACCATTACTGGAGATGAGATCCTGAGCCAAGCGAACGTTTGCTTGGACCAAAGAGGCAATTCAAATGCTCTTAAAGGAATTTAAGTAAGCTAAACTGATTAAAAACTATTTCATCAATATATTACAGCTATTGACTTGTAAAAAGTCCACCATCATTTTCACAGAAGATCTTAAAATAGATTTCAAAATCACATTTCACTCGGAATTGGCTGCAAGGGAACTAAAACAGGCTTCCAGGCTGTATGCCATCGTCCACAAGCATGGCTCAGCGTCCTGATATTTCTGTGGGTCTGGCTTGCAAGAAATGTGGAACTGCTGAGATGCTGAATTCTTTTCACAACACAAAATGTTTAGGTTGCTAGGAAAGGAAAAAAATGGGAACTGGTGTGGGAGTGTCTGGGGAACTCCATATAGAAAGAGGAAGTATCGTGTGACTGATCCGGAAATGCGTACAAATCATCTGTTCTGGTAGTATTTTCACTTGTTTTGGGAACATTTCCATAGAGAACTAGAATCTGGCCCTGTGTGTAGGTATTGCTTCACTCCAGAGCAAAAGGCAGCCACTAATTTGGAGTGAAACACACCAGCTGTCAGCCTGAGCACATAGCAACAGGAAACAACAGCTGAAGGCAGGTTGCACACAACACAACATCCCGCAGAAACAGCTGAGTGCTATGAAGCCATTTTGGGCTGCAAGTATCACAAACAATGCTCTGACTTCTATAAAAAGAGAAAGCTATTTTCCAAGCTGTATTTTCTGAGAGGAATTGGTTCTCTTTTACCTCCAAAACCTCTGGAATGCAGTCCCATCTGTACTACAAAAACTCCAGAGAAATACACAAGGCAGCAAGGTGCAAACTCAGTGAAAGCCCTTTCTGATTCTGCCTGCCAAGGCACTTCTTTACCATGCACAGATTTGACAGGAGAGAAGTTTAGCCCTCGTCTTTCCATAAACATTTTCTGGTCTGGAGTACACTGCCAACGCTTATGATGTCAGGGCTGTTCTCTCCTTTGGTTTTGTCACATGATTATTTTTTTTCCAGAACCTGAATCCAAAAATATGGCAGTTTTTCTTGTGTAAAGTGAAGTTCTGCTTATTCATTTTCTCTTGAGCAAGTTGCTGTTAGTCAGGTCTTTGCACAGTTGTGGGGAGGGTAATATACTGCCCTCAACACAATGAAGTAATTTTTAGAGGAAATCCTTGTATGGACAATTTCTTCACTGTTTTGAAAAGCTTCAAATAGCATTTCCTGGAAGACCAACTTGAATTCCAGATTGATTCTCCTTATTCAGTCATTCCTTAGTCAGCTGGGAGGCAGAGGGGCAAGCTTGGGTACGCTGGTGCAAGTGAACAGCAGAGAAAGCGGAGATGAAATCCCTCACAGGATATTTTGGACCTTCCACTTCAAGACAGAAATGTAATTCTCCTGCAGAGTTATAAAGGGACTGAAATAAATGAAAAATATATTTCAAAGGCAGTCAGGATAAAGCTCCTGAGCAACATACTCAGTGAGATGTAGAGCGAAGCAATTATTTGGAGGACTCTTTTTGCCATTGGCTTTCCCCTCTCTGGAGAATGAAACTTCTTAGCTTAAATGATTTCAAACTTGACCAATCCCCATTTGCTAGGTAGATCATATTAGTCTACATTTGTCCTGGATCACAATGCAACAAAAGTGTTAGGATGTAATTTCCTGCACTGCTCCCTTGGTCTTTGTCATGTTAACTTTTTCAGCCTTGTTTTTTTTCCTCTGTCTTCTTTCCAACCTTGCCATTACTCGTTGGAGTGATCTTTTTCTGTTAATCTGCTCCTTCATTTCACTCTCTTTTCCCTCTCGGGCCTTTCTTGCTTCCTCGCTGCTTCAAGTTGAAGCCAGCACTCTGAAAGCAACATCATCAACTGTGGTCACTTTCAGTGGAACATCACGAGTTCAAAGTCATCTTCAAAATTATTTCAAGTAAAAGAGACCACTTCCTCATGTTTTTATTTCATAGGGTGAAGTCAAATAGGATATGGAAAACCGGACAGTTTTGGCCACCCACTTCAAGAAGGATGTTAAATTGGAGAGAGCCACACTGGAAGGCTACCAGGTTGATCAGGGGTCGATCAACAAGGACCACTGAGGAGAGGCTGAAGAGCCAGGCTTGTATAATCTGATGAAGAGGAGGTTAAAGACAGTTGAACAGCAGCCTATGACGTCATGATGAAGACCTAAAATGACACCAGATCCAAACTTTTCCCAGTGGTGACAGAAGGTGCAAGAGGGGGCAATGGCAGCAAAATGAATGTTCAGCTCGGTCATTAGGAAAAAAAAACCAGAAGATGTGCAGGTAGAGCACAATGCTGACAGCCTGGCAAACATACACCCAGGAGAGCAGAACATGTACTTTCTGTGGTTAAAACTGTGTTGGAATTCTGATGCATCTATCATGTGACAACAGATCTAGAAGAAAAAAGTTTGTGTGGATGGAGAAGTATCTCTATCTCCCAGCCAGGCTGCTCCTGAGCTTAAAGGATATATATAGAACCCAGGGCATGGTAAGTCATCCTGTATTAGAATGTGTACTCTCAGTTCTACAAACCAATACAGAAACTGGTTTTTATTTTTATGTAGACAAATAGCGTTCTTAGTTTTACTGGAATGATCCACATCCATGTGGTGATGTATATGTGCTTATAGAATGAAAGTGCTTTATTTGTTGTTTTAATATTTATGACTTTTCTCTGAGTTATTCTAATGAAATATTTGTTCAATTTTTTTTTCCTAGGGCTGCCTACAGGCAGCCAATGCTTTTTGTGGAGAGGTATTTCTTTTACCATTTCCAAATCCTTGATATGAATAAATACATTTATTTTTACTAGGATGGTTGAAATACTTTGTTTAGGACAAAGGTTGTAAGCAACAATCTTGCATTTCCTACAATTACTTTTAACATACTTGCAATCTTCGTTTTTGTGCAGTTATATTAAAAGCAAAACCAATTTTCCATCTGTTTTAATTTTCAGTAGATGAGTTTATGCTGCTGTGTTTTAGGCTGACAAGAGCTTGTCTTCTTCAGTGACTATCTCCAGACAATGCTGTTTGAATGATGTGATAGGCTAAATGAAAATGATAGCATATCTCAGGTAAACTAAGCAATTTTGCTCCAACATATTAAAGTCTGATTATAATAAAAGGTTTTGAATTAATAACCCTCACCACTGAACTGATTCACAAATTGCCTCTTGAGATGTACAGTGACAAAGTAGATATAAGTATCTCCTTGAGATTATAGAGGGTATCAAAAAGCATTATGGCTGTTGAAAAAATTTAAAATTAATCCTTCTTCGTACTGGTGACTGAGATCACACTCTTTAGTCCAGTGATTCCTGAGCAGTGGGAAGGTTTTTCAGGTTTTCATACAGCCATGGATATCAGTCATTGCTACATTTTACATGAAAAAGTTTAAAACAGTTTCTTCTCCACATGACCAGAAACCTTCCGTGTCCTGTGTAGGAGCGGGAGAAGCAATAGATTTCCTTGAAGAAGCTTTCATCTCATTCCTGAGGCAATCAGTCTGGGGACAGCCTCCACTTTGCCTAGGGCCTTGAAAGGTAATTAGGAAGTAGTGCATAGCAAGCCTTAGTTAGCCCTTCTCTCTTCTGAAACACATTTGTCTCAGAATATTCGCGTTGGTGTGAAAAGAATTAAATGCCCTATTTCAAGGTCACTTTTACAAGCAACAGCAAAAGATACAGAAAATCATAGCAACTTTTTCTGTGTGGGCTTCATTCAACATGATATTTTTAATTAGTTTATTTCAATGTCTATAACATACATAACAATAGTTCTCCTTGGGAAGGAGCCAGGCAATACAAATTAACAACCAGGAGACTCATGATACTCAGCTTCTCTTCTCTACCACGTTTTCCCAGACCTTTTCCCTATTAATCTTGCAACAACTCATGCTTTTGTGTGATTTATTTCTTAGCCACTTAACAGCACAAAAGGGTAATAGATGATGCCCCCTGTGCTGCTTTTCAAAAATATGACACTCTCCTATAAGGCCTGGAGTTCTTGTCACTGGCAGTACTCCAGGTAAAAGGGCTTGCCATTAGGTCTTGCCAGCTAAAATGTGGATCCCTGCTGGGGAAATGGGACCTCAAACAGAATAGAGATGCAGTTTGGATACTGGATGGAAAATACCTAGCAGTGAAGGAAAATTTAGGGCAAGAGAAAAGGTCAGATCTGAATATCCTTCTGGTACCTGGGAAGAGCAATGGATGTGGTGCCTCCTCATCACTCTACTATTTTCTCCAGAGGCCTCTTTTTCATCGCCTTATCCTCCCTGACTTTCATCCCCTGCAACTGCAGCAATGTAGCAGATCCTCTAGAAATCTCACCTAATGCTACACTCTGGAAGAAAGTTTTCCGGGGTCCTGGTTCTGGCCAATTTGGAGCTGGCCTTCTTCAACATATTCTGTGGTATGTTAGGTGCCAGATTTATAACTCAATAGAAAAAGATGCAAATTAAAAAAAAAGAAAAAAAAAAGGGCACTATAAAATACAAATACTTAGTTCTATGTTATATCTGCATGGGCTGTCCAAGAAAATGGGTTCTAAGGACAATAATATAAGGCTTGGAACAAGGACAGAAAGAAGCAGAGGGGTCTCGAGGGTTCCCCACCACTGAAGATGTGTAAGAAAACCCAGCTCATCTAGCCTTCCTTCATAGTCAAGGGAGAGAAAAGGATACAGATGGGGACTAATTCTTTTCCTCCTCAGACAGGAGTTCTCCTAGGTCACAACCTGTGACTGCGCACTCCCTACTTTGCAGAGGTCTGAAGTCAGGTGAGATTATGGTTTTGTTTTTTATTTGAGAAAAATTCTTCAGAGCTACAAGTATTGGGATCCCAATTTTTCACCAAAACTTTAGAGTGGCCAGTCACCGCAGATCTTCCAAATTGCAGTATCTGAGTTGCTAGGGAGCTCTACTTCCTCCCTGATACCAGTGATTGAAGGATCAACTAGACGTTGTCCTGCAGGTAAATCTAGAAGGACTTCACATGTCTTCAGTCCAGACTGTTAAGTTTCTTTTTTAGTGCAAATTCAGTATAACACGTAGAGAGATGTTTATATTAATTGCAATTAAGCTCTATTAGACCTTTGATCTGCTACCATGTTGTGGTGTATAAATGAATACATTAAAAGAAAAATAAAGTATGAAATAATTATCTTCTGTAAGTTACAAAGCTGAATTTCAAGCTGTGCCTTTAGAGCGCTTTCATCACATTTTTAATTCAGTTAGCTTTTGTGTCAGGAAAAAGGGCTTTATTGGAAAAGATGAGGGAAAAGTAGAGAAAATGCTGATGTTTCACTAAACTGAAAAATGCTGCAGGCATGAAATTGTAATCTTTACAATTGGCAGTTGTGTCATGGCAGACAAGCCTTTAAACTTCAGCTATCCTGGGACTAGGTCCCAGATTAGTAAACCATGAGCACTTTTTCTGCTTATCTGAAATTAGCCTGGATACCTAATTAACCTGGATAAGAAAAAGAACTTCTAGCATCCCCATCTCATCACCACTGCCAAGAAGTGGTCTCTAAATACTGTATTTTTAATTGAGTCATTCCCTAGATGTGGTTTCACGTGTAGCCAGCTGTCGACTTAACTAAGATGACAATAACTTTTGATGGAGAAGAGAGGGCAGGAGTGAGTGAAAGGACATTGAGAGCCCTCCCACTGCACACGTAGCTGGTAGAGGGGTAAAATAAACCATTGGCCTAGGGCACTTCAGCTCAAATTAGTTAAACCAGCTGCCATGTGTGGACTCCTATATTTCTGAAAAAAATGCATTATAGCTATAGCTACCACTGTTTAGAAATCAGTGTAACTTGCAACAGTCACACACAACAGTGAGATGTCACAATTGAGTGAGAGTGTTTAGTTAATTAAATGTATTTCTAAACTTGTTTAATAAAAGTTCATTATCTAGATCAGGATTTAATCTCTACGTGTAGAAGCCAAGTCTGGTTATAGGTCAGGGAAATTAACCAAGAGCATTAAGCACTAAAATCAAAGTGAGGAAGTGAAAGAAAAGATTTCTTCCTAGTGGGGACAGAGTCTTCTGGGATTTTTCCTAGAGGGACAGTTGCAAAAATGGCAAAGAGAGAAGAAAGAAAATCCCCCAAACATCCGAGTGAAATCTGCCTCAAGATCTGACACCTACTATCATATTAGGAGCAGTTTATGTTTACTGAGACGTTTGCACTGTGTTGCCACAGCATTTTTAAGGATATTTTTTTGTTTGGCTTAAATGCAGTTCTGACATGTAATCCAACCACAGCACCAACAGTTCAAGTTAATCTGGTACACTTACCATTTGTAAATAAGATCCAAGCTTATGATTAGGCAAAGAGAAATAAAGACAAACAAAGCACACAAAAACCCCCCACATCCCCCCAAAAAGCAAACCCACAAGACAGAAAGGAGGCAGATTAAGAAGAATGCATGTGAGCTCAACAGATCAGTTTATTCTATCTATGCCAAAACTACTGAGGCTTCCCTTGTGCCTAGCACTCATGTCCTTGATTCTCCTTTGTACAGATCAGGGGTCACCAAGTGGCCACTTTTGCCCTCATTTGCAGATTCATTTGCAGGGCTCTTGCTAGTAGCTAAAGAGAGCTCTGCTCACACAGCAGGTCAATGCTGAAGCACATCTGACGGCTTATTAAACAGATCTGCTAGAATTCTGTTGTTTCTCCTCATTATGTCATGGCATAATTCCTCTGGAGCCTTTGTGCAGCTCATTGTGCACTCTGGCTGTCCTGCACGCAAGTGAGTTGTTGTTGTTGTTGCTGCTGTTGTTTTTGCCCAGCAAACACTCAGTGAGTGAGAGCCTACATCTCATTTTGACATGAAAAACATCCTTCAATTAAGCTTGGCTTGGACACAAAGCACTTCAGCCCAGAATAAAGGCACCTCAGAAGGAGAGCGTGCTGCCCACTCAGCCCCGCTACCCGCCCTACCACACACTACCCGTACCTGCCTCCTCACCACCCCAGAGGGTCCTGGGTTCTGGCTTGGACAGCGAATCTCCTTTGCTGTGGGGCTCCTTCATCTGAAAGACACATAGGGAACACATGAGATCACGAGAGCTTCCTGTTGAGGTGGGGTTTGCTTTACAACACTTATGACCAAAATTATTTTCCATTCAAAGAACATATTTCAGGCAACCATGCAAGCCCCCCTCCAGCTGTTTCTGTAATCAGGGACAAACCTATGTGGTGCTAGGTATTGTGTTCTTCCAGAAAAAAAAAAAAGGGACTCTGTGGGTACTTTGAATTGCATTTTTCCATTCAAAAAGTGTGTGTTGATTTTACACCCATGGACCAGATGGTCAGCCCCATTCTTCTGCCTTGGCCCTGACAATGTAGGGGAAGGGAAAGGAAATGGATGGGCAAGGTCCCAGCAGGTCTGTCTTCTGACATGATGCTGTTTACGGAGAGCTACTTTGTCCACTCTTTCATTTGGTGCAGGGACAACCTTAACAGTGATGGGATTTGGTGTAGGGGATGCACAGGTACAGTCTGTTCACCTGGGGTATCGCCAATGCAGGAGCTACAGACTTCTTCTCAACACTTCATCCTCATCCCTGCTATTACAGTGCATCTAACTGCTTGCCCTCTGGACCTCTCTTGCTCACACATGAGGTTTGGATCAGAGCTGTGCACGATTTTTTCAGAACTAGGAGTGTGACTGTCCTCTGGCACTGACCTCAGTGGTGCTGCTTCTGAGTGATAACCTGAGTGTGAGGGTGAAGTCAGTCAGTGGGATTGCACCTTTCCTAACCCTGTTTATCCCAGAGTATTTCCCAGGCTCTCCATCCTACTGAAACACTGCATCCAGCATTAGGATGGGAAGCAGCAGTCAAACAGCAAAGAAGGTGCTGCAGGAGAACAAGGCAAAGAATTCCCACTGGAATTTTGGCTTTTGGCAAAAAGTTCTGGTATCCAAAGACATTTTCTTGTGAACATCAAAGCTGAAGTGCTTCTTCATACAAATGCACTGTTCTCAAAGTCTGCAGTCCTGAAGAACTAGAGAGTTCATCACTGTGAGTCTGGATTTCTGGTGGGTCACTCAATTTTCAACTGTGCTGTTCTTTGTGTTACTAGTTTAAGAAATACTTTCATTCAAAAGATTCCCAACTCAAATAGCAGCATCACTCCCCATTACACACACTCCAAATAGGTGTGAAACTGTCTGGAAGATGCACAAGGTTGCAAAACATTAAAAAGGTGGCTCACTTTTCTGATTGCATATTTCTGATTATTTTTATTCATGAGATTAAGCATATGACTAATAACATGGAAGAAACAGGCATTCAGAGCAGCCACTGTTCTGGCTACTGTAAAGCTCTGCGATTAAAGAATGCAAGCTCAGAAAACACAGGGAAAAGCATTTAAGAAAGAGCACACACTAGACATGAATCTGTCCCTACAGAAAAGCATATCTTTATGTATGTGTAAAACAGTATATGTGGCAGAGACACCATATCAAAGACAGAAGTGTTGTCCACAATGTCCATGAGCAATAAAAGGCTGAATGCTGCAAACCCTGAACTCTGTTTCTTAATGGATTCCAGTAAAAATGGAAACTCTTGTCTACCCTGCCATGAAACAAGAGGCATTGCTATCAAGAGTTCTGCAAAGGTAAAAGTCTGGGAAGTTGTGCAGAGGGGTGACATGGAATGAGTCCCAAGGCAGCAAATTTATGCTAAACAAGTACTAGAGAAGGACCAAGCAGAAGGGAATAGAGCACTAAAAGCAGTGACCCCCTGTAGGGCCACACACGCATCTTTCCCTCACCTTAGGCACACACAGTGTCCTGCATGTGCAAGTAAAGGCACTGGAAGCTTTTATCAAGGGACCTGAATCAACAGTATATCCATCAACCAAGAGAAGTGCTGAGTGAGAGTGAAGGGGCCCATTTGTACCTGATGGCAGACACTGACACTGCAGCAGCATCACCCTTTTGTGTTTCATCCCATGTTAATGCCAGCTAGAGACGCATCACAGAGCTGACAACAACCTTGCAGGCAGGCTATGGAATACACTTCAGTATTCCACAGCAGGGGTGGGAAGGTAAATGCCTTAAATCTTGTGAAACACAGAGAACACCAGTTACAGGAGTCACACAAATGGGTAGAAAGCCCAGTTTGAAATAGCTTGCGGAGCTCTTTTAGCACTAAGTGTGCCCACTTGAATTGTATATGATATTGCTAAAAAATACGTCCATTTCAATAATTTTGTTAATTCACCTTTTTTCTTCTTTAATTTCTTCACAATTATCTGTGTGTACAGTGGCACTTCAATCACACCTTTCATTTTTATGTCTGTGCTTCTGTTTCAATTGAGACTCTTGAAAAGTGGGGCATCCTTAAGGAGAGCCCACTTGTTGTATGGAGGATATTTCTTTTGTATGTTTTCCTGGATTATTTTCACATACTACCAATTCAGTAGTTCAATTCAATAATAGTTTCAGTGACAAAGTTTTTCTTTTCATTTGTGACTGTGAATATGCTTATCGTGGTGCTTGTAAAATGCTAGATTAAGTCTGTTGTCTGTTTCACTGCTTGCTCCCCTACAAATTTGGTCCTATCAAAAACTATAGATGTCCTACCACAACCAGAACTGTCAAAACCTGAGGTCATTGAGGCTTTTAAAAACTAAAGGTATTTCTGTTGTAATAGCGTCATCAGTATAAATATAGAAAAAGAATAATGACACTGACTGGAAACATCAATTACAAGACTGACCGTGTACTCAAGCTTAAAGTTAAATAAGGGCAGAGGAGAAAAATAATTTAATGCTAGTGGCCAAGTCTTTGTGCTAGCTGAGTACACTTACAGCAGATAAGACCTCAGCAGGTCAAACATTATTTTAAAACAATATCCATACAATAGTCTATAAAACAGCACATTCTTTCATACCACAAAGCACAACTTCTCCCTTCCCATATTTCTTGTACTCCAGTAATATGATGCTGAAAGACCAGCTGCATACTGGACTGCTCCCACTAAACCTTGCCCTAGGAATCAGCTGTGGAAAACTACAGCCTCCAATTTGCAAGAGGTAAACCAAAGGTCTATCTCTGAAGCAGAGCTTAACAGCACCAGACTATGTTTTGAGTTTTCTCCAAACCCAGTGTCATTGAAAGAAGATAAATGCAAGTAGAAGTCAGAAATACATATGTCAGTGCAAGCAACACTCAACTTGAGGTACTGATTTTGGCTAAAATTCAGTGCTTTAGGTATTTTGTGTAAGCATGCCACATGCATGATCCTGCTTTTTTTTGTTTTAGAAAGTAAAAGGACAGCAGTCTTTATAAATACTTAATAAAATAGCAGCTGCATCACTTTCTTCTCTACTCCTTTTGACCAAGACATACAGTTTTCTTCAGCTGTAACACTTCTTGGAGTGTCCTCAGGCTGGAGGCTACCCTTAAAACAAAGACTGGAAATGAGATAAGGTAGGCAGACTAGCTGCCCATTCTTGGTTTAGGCCAATGAATAGAAAAGGCCATTGGGATTCAAATATTTCATGAAATGCACTGAAAAATCTCATCTTTATCATGGCACCCAGTATGGGGATGGTTGAGGGCATCCAGACATTCACACAAGTGTCTCTGTGGCTAGATAGAGTTGGGGTTGTTCAGTCTGGAGAAGAGAAAGCTTTATGGAGACCTTATAGCAGTCTTCCAGTATCTAAAAAGGGGGCCTACAGGAAGGCTGGAGAAGGACTTTTTACTAGTGAGAGGATAAGGGGGAATGGCTTTAAACAGAAAGTAGGGAGGTTTAGGTTGGATATTAGCAAGAAATTTTTTACCGTGGGAGTGTTGAGGCACTGGAACAGATTACTAGAGAAGTGGTGGATGCCCCATGCCTGGAAGTGTTCGAGTTGGATGGGGCATTGAGCAACCTGGTCAAGTGAAAGATGTTCCTGCCCATGGCAGGGAGGGTGTAACTAGATAATTTTTTAAGATCCCTTCCAACCCAAACCATCCTGTGATTCTATGTTTGTGGGAACCCTGAATGAGCTGAGACCTGGGGAAACTGCTTCCTCCTTTACTGTGATGTGGGATTCACATTCCTCCACTGCACACAGCAAGATGCCACAGGTGGAGTGCACCAAAAAAGGGGAAAGGAGACAGTTTAAAGAAGACATGTTATTCTTCGAATAACAATGTTAGCAAGGCAGGTAGCACTTCTGGTCTATAAGTGACCTAAGACTCTAATGCATGTGCTTGTAGAGGGACTACTGCTATGTTTAGCTTTCAGCCAGTCCTCACCTGCTCTGCTGAACCAAGAGCCAGAGAAATGTGATTTGCCTCATTCAATGCAAAAGCAATTTCAACTCTGAAGCTTAATTTACCGATCAACATTGTTAATTATTGCATTGCTGAACATCCTAACAGCAAGAGCTCATAAATGGCTGCATGGTCTGTTCACTTGAAAGGACATCAATACCAACAGTGGAAGAACAATGCGTTACCTAGACTAAATACCACAATCACTTTGTATTAGAAAGATGTTGCTCACTGATACAAAAATATATTAATTTCTCAAAAAACCCCTCAAATGTCAGTTCAAAGAATCTGGAATAGGCTTTAGTTTCCAATCCTCCAATTAATTTTCATGATGAAGTGATATCCTCTAATACATTCTTATGACAATCGTTTTATACATACAACGGGTTTTATACCAATGGAGAAGCCACTTTTTCTCTGTATTTTCTTGATGCTCATCAAGCAGTTGGGGATCCTTTTTTAAAGCTTGCTGGAATAAAATGTGAGGAAGAATCTGGCTTCTAATGGTATGCATGGCAGTGATACAATCTGAGTTGTGCAGCAACAGGCTTGGAGAGCATCCAAATTGCCTTTTTCCTGTGCTCCTCCAGTTATAGGCTGGGGCAAGCATAGGATGCGTTATAAACACAGATTCACAGCCCAGGACAGCAATTCCATAGCTGTAAGTGAACAAAGGGGCCAAAGACGGCAAACACTGCCATCACAGGCAAACCTGGGAGGACAGGGAGGAGCCAGGTCTGTGGTTAGAGTGTCTTCTGAATTGGGTGTGAAATGCCACTCCAAATGCAGGCAAGGCCCTGGACTGCAGAGGACTGTAACTAGCGCAGGAAATGACAGGTTTGCAGTTGTGTTTTGTCTTCCACTTGTGCCTGTAATGCACGATCCTACAAGAGGCACATTGTGATGGAAGAGCTACCTGAGCATAAAAATCTTTTATGGTGTATCCATGTTTTTTAGGGATGTATGCCCAGCTACTGATTCTCAAAGAGTCCACCCAAAACTCTAGAGTGTGGAAAGTATTAGGCAGTGCTTATTAGGGTGGAAAGTTACTCTGCAGTTCATATGTGAAGTTATATCCTGAATGTGCAATGTGTTCAGCAGCCATATAACCTGTGATAAGACCTTTGCTGCACTGTTGTGTCATCCTTGCTTCACATGGCTTTCAGAAGTTGATATGATCACAAAATTGGTCTGCTTGAACATGGAGCATGTATGTTCTGCAGACCACACAGGTTGACGTGGTATAGGCAGAATTTTTTCTATTCCTTCTTCAGGGCAAAGTTGCATTGATCTAAGTGGAAAAATTTGAGAATCCCTCTCAGGCAGTTGCTGTATTATCTAGAGAGAGTATGAACCAAAAGAAGACACTGAAAACTAGTGATAACTACGTAACTTCACTGTAGAACAGATGCTCCCTTTTCATATTATTGCCTTGTGAACTCTAGAGAGGGGAGAATTTCCTTTTAAAATTTGTCATCTCTAAAGGTCACTGCTGAATAGCTTCAAATATGAGAAATAATAAACAAGAGTTCCTAGAGGTACTGCTAGCACTGAGTGCCCCAGTTTCTGAGATCCTGGCTTGAGGTCCTACACTGATCCCTGGCACATGAGGGGTGCTTCTTACTTTCTGCAATATTATTAAAAAGTAGTTCAGTGCATGTGCATTCAAGAGCCAAAGTACCTAAAATCACTGGTCTCTTCTGACAACTTTGACAGTATCAATCCAAATATTGATATTAAATGCTATTTTGAAACATTAGGAATATAATCAGAATAGTTTACTGACATCTTGAATTTAAAAAACAAAAGCCACCCTCAGAGACAGCTGGAACTAAAAAGCTTGTAACATTTCAGTGATGCATGGCAACATGAAAGCAAAACTAAATAGAAAAACTCTGGTCTTCCAATTCTGACAAAAACAACTGGTGATTGAACGTACACAGATGTCCAAAATTCTTCCAGTTATAGTAATCAGATTTTAAAGATACTTTTCAGATATATGATATTTATCTTGACAGAGTCTTATTCAACAGTTTCATTGTTTCATGCATTTCCCCTTGGTGCTTTGAAAAGAAAGCAAGGTTGTTCTTTTCATCTGTAACCATTCCCCCAGTAGCTGTCATTTATTATGTAGAAAAAAGGATTGTGTTGTATCTCTGTATGCATTTGGCTTTGCATGCAGCTATATTTTTCTTTCAGTAAATGTATCTTGGGGCTTGGGGAATTGTTTTGATGAAAGGGCTGCTTTTTAAGCCAAAATATCTTTCTCTCTCAAAGAGCTTCAGTTCCTGTGGGCTAGATTAAAAAAAAAAATAAAAATAAAATTCTTAGGAAACCAAACATCATAATCTTAATAAATGCTAGCTTTTAGATATCTGTTTTCTAAGATATAATCTGTAACTCTAGGTATATAGATAACTCTGCAAGTGCCTCTTTAGCATCTCTAGATGCTTCATAGTAAGAGTAACAACAACCAATATGCTGACAGTAGAGGGAGAAATGTTAGCATTAGCTATCTAACTCCTCCCTTTTCAGAGTGGTTTTTGAAAAGCATCTCAAGGACATCAATTCCTCTTTTTGTCTAACAGACCAAGACTGCCGACAAATACTCTGGTTGTGACAGGTCTTTCCAACCTAGAGAAATCAGATCTGTTTCTCCTGCTTTCCATAATGCTGCTGAAATAGACCTGAGTCCCTGGTGGCAAAACTTGGCCACTCTCAAGAATTAGATCTTTGGAAGCAGGCAGGAGCTGTAGCTTTCCTTCCCAGCTGCACTTCAGTCTGCAACCCCTTAAGACACAAATAATCCTTGCAGCAGTGAATAGAGCCCAGGAATCGTCTAACCACGAAGGGTGTTCAGGCAGGCTACCCAGGGTTCAAGCAAGCTGCATGGTTTTGTGTGTGCTCTTACAGAGTGATGCTGCTGCAGAAGGAGGCATTCACAGCATCCTCCATTTTCACCTAAACAAGCTTACTAGTGTGAAGTAGTTAGAAGATGCCTTGGGAGTGGAGAGATGTTTGTTTTCCCCACCTAGCAGATTTGAAAGTTATCTAAATTGTAGTTCTCAGATTTCCACTTCATACTTTCAGCAGTAATATGTTGGAGGTACCTCTTCTCAGCAGCTCCTCTTATCTTTCAAGGGCAAGAATGCATCCTTCTTCATTGTCTTTAAGACCATTCTCGCATGCTTAATCCTTCATGGTTTAGAGAAATACATCTAGCCTCTTTTTGTGTTTTCTATTTGCTGGCTCAACACTATTCTGAAGCACAGTACTGTGTACAATACTTTAAGGTATTTAACTGCACGCAGTAGATTTTGTTCCAGAAGGCAGAAGTTATCAGGTGCTATCACACCACTTGTAAAGTGTTTACTGGAATTAACACATTTGTGTTTTGTTTTGGTTTTACTTCTCTCAGTAAATCCACTTATCTGAAAGAAGATTCTTAGTTTCAAAGGAAAGCAAAACCACGTTTCACATCACAGTTCACTGTTAAGGATTTCTTAATTAGAAGGTTCATTCATTTTCAGTACCTTAAAATTGTCATTTCTAGTTTGTAGAAGACCCATGGGCTTGACTCCTTCCAGACTCACGTGCTTTTTATAGATACCAGATGGGATGACACCCACCCCACAGTCCACCCTGAGATCCCTATCAGAAAAATGTGGTTTCTATTCTCCTACTAAATTAATTTCCTAACTTACACAAAACTACCAGGGAATGTTAAAATGTCTTTGCCACGTTAAAATGTCTTTGCCATGAAGGCTCCAAAATATTTTGAAACAGTGTGACTGTTATGAGCCTGAGAAGTTTTTTTTTTTTTTTTTTGATGGTAATGTCAATATGGTGTGATACAATATAGGCCGTACAAAGTCTTTGTGCAGCTGCACTGCTGCTTTGGAAATAATTATCTTTCCATTAATGCAAATGACAATAAAAGTTGATTTATCACGCATCTCTCAAAGCCAGAGAGTACATTACAGAAACTCTTTTAGAATATCCTGAGGTGGCTATTCAGAGGGGCGAGAAGATTTCACAAAATGGAAACCGTATAATGAGGTACAGAGTAAGTACAGTGTATTAAGATAGGAGACATAGAGGAGTCCTGGGATGTGGGAATTGCATTAAATTACCTTAAATGAGCAGCATGCACTGTATTAACCAACATTATAATACAATTTACAGAATACATGACTTTACTACAGAGTTCTTAGCCAACTATAACTTCTTTGTGCAAAGAGGAAAATTCTACATAAAAGGTTATCTGCAAGTTCTAGACAGAAAAATAGTGATATATATTTATAAATTGCAAAGGAATGCAACATCTACAATGCTAAGATTAGAACAAAATTGCTCACAGTGTTACTCATACTGACACTTCAAATGTCTTGTCATATCTGACTTCTTGGGATAGACAGACTGGTGCATATAGAGGAACTAGAGGAAGAAACAAGGTCTTCTTTATGAAACATGGTTTTGGGTCAGAGATACATTTCTTTAGAGAGAAATTACATACAAGACTAACACTTGCCAGTCTTCAAAAGCACAGTCTAGGCCGGCCATGAAATTACTCTTGTTTGGGATGAGTGGACAGAAACTGGCCAAGGAAGGAACTCTTTAGGAGTGAAAAAGTCAAGAAAGCTTCAGTTCACCCTTCTGCTCCATGCAGTCCTGCTGCTGACATGGCCCTGGCCCTGGCCAGGTGGCGGAGGTGGCCCTGCAGCCACTCCTGCCATCTTCATCTTCCCCGTTGTTCTGCAGCCCTGGACTCCCTGACCGTGTTAAATGTGACTTATGGCTCCCTTGATGGATGAGTGTGAATTTGGTTTGAAGTCACACTCAGCTATTTTACAGACCTAGTCTTTAGCTGTCTGTATATGCTCTTATGCACACATATATGACAGAGTTGGTTTTGTCTTTAGTGTTGTTACTCTTTAATTGCCGGTCAGATTGTTTGTATGATCTTATCACACAATGCAACAGACCCCTTTACTCATCTACTATGAAGCATGGAATTATCTTGAAAATGAGCTGAAGCAATGCTTAAAGATGGATGATAAACAGATTAAAATCAAACTCCAATAGAGGAGAGCAATTCCAGTTGCTCTTGCTAAACAGACCCTTTGAAGACCAGATGGAGCCAGCACAGCATTAAACTGTACAAAAAATGTTCTTTTCAAACAAAGTACTTTTTTACTGATTTTGTTCACTTTCTTCTTTAACATCAGATAATAAATATTCAGATACTAAGATTTTGAAGAAATTGAGAAGATTCTTCCATTTTAGTAAGCAAATCACTTGACCTTATGTGTCTGACCACTTGCTAATCAGGACAAAATTAAATAGAAATTTGGTTGACTGTGTTTGGCCTAAATTCCTCACACCCACTCTGCTGGGTTATTTTCTGGTTACTACCACCTATGTATAAAGGAATACTTTTCTCTGATCTCTTTGATTGTCAGCAAAGTAATTTGGATCTTTGAGTCAAAAAGGTGCTAGATAATCACCATATTAAAAGTAAAAATAATTTTAAAAAGTGAAAGAATGTAATTTCTAACTCAGGTATTATGGAAACCCCATGGAAAGTACAATAGATAATTTTCCAGATGTAGATGTCCTCAGGGAAAACCCTTGACAGTTTCTTTAAAATAAGAGATATTTTAATTATCTTCAGTAGTGTTGAAC
The DNA here is from genome assembly GCF_001715985.3 of Manacus vitellinus. Lineage (NCBI taxonomy): Eukaryota > Metazoa > Chordata > Aves > Passeriformes > Pipridae > Manacus > Manacus vitellinus. The sequence goes on along the minus strand of NW_021940604.1, from coordinate 11,232,017 downwards.
CAACATTCAGATAGGAGGAGTAGAATGGTTTTAGATTTTGATATTGACTTGTCCAATTAATTTACTAAGTCTATGGTGCTTGAAAAGGCCCATGATGGATGTACAAATGAATGAGTGCTTCACTGTGTATTTGTAAAGCAGATGATTGATGTATCACATCACTTCTTTGAGCCATGGAACTGATTTATATGCTCTGTGCTATATAGATGTTCTCTTTGTCAGTTGGGACTGTAAAACCCGCCACAGGCAATTGTCTGCTATTCAGGCTTTCCCATTCACTGAAATTACACATAATTTTAGCCTGTGCATTTGCAAACTGTGCTTTGCCATTTTCATTTGAAAATGCCTTTGTGTTAAACATTTTTGACTTGTCTAAATAAATATTATCCATAATAACCCTATATCAATCCATTACAAAACCATGAAACTACGTACTGCATTTTGATTTAACCCCTGAAACAAAGCTTGTTCCCACCTTACTCTTGTGTTGCTTTCACAGCTGATTCTCACAGCTGCTGAGAAATCTGAGATTGATTTTCATCTTGCTAAAGCTATAGGATCTGCAATAAAATCATATCTGAGTCCTTGGTCTTCGAATATACATGCAATCAAATTCCTAAAGCACAGACACCTATTGGCAGATAAATAAGCTTATGGGTCAAGGTACTCAATTCCAAATTCCATCAAAATCCCACTAGTGACACATTTATACCATTAGCTAAAAGAGCTTTAGTGTAGTCAGCTAGAAACAACTTTTTAGGAAATGGCTGTAAGCTCTGCTGGTGAAAAATGGGTTTTTCATTTGAGACTGTCAACTCACAGGATTAAGCTACAACTGTGACTTGTGATGATCCAGAAAATGCAGACCTTCTACAACCAGAAGTTGCTGAATGAAAAGAAGTACAAAATACCTTCTTTACTGTTCTAATTACTCATCTTGAACCACTTGCTTCTCTGAAACTCTCTTTAATCTTCAGACAGTGCTGTAATATATTTCTGGAGCAGAATATGATGACTGGGTTTACTTGTATATGAAAAATAATCAAACAGAAACTGTGGAGTTCCAGTGGTTGGGGATTCTCAGGCTAACTTACATGTAGTATAGAATGATTTCCTCTACTGATTTTAACACCTTCCTTTGGACTATGTTGCAAGTATTCCTATCAGTATAACATTGAGCAGTGAAAACAGGGTTACATGATAGATTATCTCTCTGTATGTCACTTTTATGAATACAAGATGCAGTTCCCAAACTCAGGGAGATAAGCCCCCATCCTCCAGTCTTAGGAGGCATAACAAAATATACTCTGAAATCTGGAGTAACCAGGTGTAAAGGCAGGAACATCCTACACATGAATATATTAAAATTCAGCCAGTAAATAAGTTTGACTTTTCTGTTTTGGCAGACAATTTCACATCCCTGTAACTTTTACATTTAAAGTCTGCTTATAATTTTCAGTCTTTTATACCACATACAAGATTTTCTCATTGTTTCTGTGCTCTACGTTGGCTTAAATGGAAACTTTTCAATTGCTTTTAGTTTTTTCTTTCCAGACCTATTTCTACATTCATTATTGCAATGGAGCAGGAAAATAAAGCATCATGATTTTTCTGAAATGATTTTAATTATATGTGTTTTCTTTCCTGTCAGCAGCTTTCCCTGGAAGAATAACAAGAAGAGACAAAAGAGAAACCAAAACTCATCGAGAAAATCTTCGTAAGTCTTTCCTGAATCGCTGCATGGGGAGATGCCAGCAAGACAACAAGGCTCACACACCAATGTCAGCCTGAGCTATGGGCTCATGGGACCATTGGCCTCTTCATCTGTCCTTTGCTCCTTGACAACCTCTTTCCAAAGGATCCTACTTACCAGGGTCTTTGCCAGCCACTTCAAAGTGGATTTCATTATAGAGATTAAGCAAAAAATGACATAATTTGGCCTGCGAGGCCTTTTCCAGGCATTTGTCGCCCTGGTATTGCTGGTCTGTCCTCACCCACATCAGGTATATTTCACATCCTTCCCCATGTGTATCCATATGGGATAGAAGTAGATTCAGTGGATGGAGTGCTATACTCCTAAATGAATGCATAGAGTGTCTGCTTTGCTGTGCGGGATTAACCTCCTGAGCTACTCTTCTGAGCCAAGGTCTTCAGTAAACTACTATCTGTGGCACCCAGGGCTGCCTTCTAAAATAATCATGGTTAATTCAAGACCCTGCAGTGTGTACTGAGTAGTTATAATTATTCCATCAAAGTACATTACTGTGTTTCTGTCTGTATCAGGGATAATCTTCCATCAGGTTGTTAATTTGCCTAGGTTTATTAGAGCCTCTCACAGTCCTCTCCAGATCTGATTTCACTGAACAATTCTGTTACCCAGACTTCCTTTTTTTCTTATTTCTACTTTTCTTCTCCAAATTATCTTTTATTGCAGCCCTTTTCACATATATTGGTTCCAGGAGTAATTGTGCCATATTGAGTTCTCAGGATTTTCATTTCTGTGTTGTGTATGTGCATGTGTTTGTGTATTAACTAGCACTTATCAGGTTGGAAATCACAGAGTGCCTCATTACCAGAGCATATCATTAGATATAGGAGCATTTTTTATACAAAATGTGTGAGAAAACCATCTTTCCCTAAAAAACCCACTCAGATCTATCACCAAACTCTTTCTTTATGGGGAGTTAGTCAGATTTTTTTTTTCATCTCCACATTTTCCTAGTCCATTAAAAGGCATTTATTTTTATTATACTCCGTTATGAAATGTATTTCATCTGAAGCATATTCTTACTCCATTTCAAATGCAGGTTTCTAGAAGCTGTATGTTATTTTTAGGAGAGATTTGTAAGTAGAACTATCTCAAATAATTGCCCAACCTTTGGTTTGGGAATATTTTTTTCAGTATTCCTCATCCCTGAAGCAAGACTTAAAATATGGTAAAGTGCTGAAATCTGACCGAAATCAAGAGCTCTTCTACACATAGGAGCTTTGAATGACTTTCAATAATAAAATAAAATTCCTGTTGTTGATTTAGTAACACGATCCAAAAAGTGTCTATGAGAGTAATTAACTTCCGCTAAGCTGCAAAGGACTTGTCCAAAAAGGCAGGAGCATTGAATTCCCTGCAGCCCTAAGAAAGATTTTCCTGATGCTCCTTCACAGAAGACACTATGGACAGATGGACTGCTGTGGGGGTAGGAAGACAGGGCAACTGCCTCAGCAGCCTCCATCTCTTTTCCACCACCTGCCCCACAGAGGTGATAAGAGAGGGTGAAGAGACTAAAATCCACTGTATATGTGGGGACAGACCCCTTCTGGGGCTAATGGGGCTGAGTGCCCCGCTCAGCACCCCTGAGCCCCTAGTCATGCAGTGGTGGCTGTACTGAATGCTCAGACATGCTCCTGGCAATTTGAAGTCACGTTGCCTAAATGGGGTAAACACATTAGTTCGCTCTTTCCTTCCCCTCGTCCCTTAGCTAGGGGCAGCACAGAGGTTTTGTTTAGCTTGGGAAAGAAAAGACAGCTCTAGACATTTAAGGCTTTGGTTTACTAGATAGAGATGTGTCTGTGATGCTTCAGGACAAATGTCAGCTGATGGATAGGGCAACTGGAGTTTTTTTAGACAACGAGGAAAGAACAGAACAAGCCTTGAACCTAGCTCTTGGGTCTGTTTGAGAAAAAAAGAAAGATATTTTGAGCTCACTAACGAGGTCTTATCTTTTGTTTATTTACAAAAATATTTGAAACAAGGGCATAAAAATACAGTGCAAATGGAATACACAGGTCATGCAGAGTATGAAAGAATTTTTTGTGTGTGTGTGTATGTATGTATGTTTTATGTCCAATAACCCAGCCTGGTAAACCCTCACCTGAAAGATTTAAATCACACCCAGTTTTCACCATGTTAGCCTCTCTCTATTTAGTAGGCTGCAATGCAACTCTAAAAGATGGGTTGCCTGCTTTTTCAAAACCAGCTTATTTACACAAGGTATTCATTACACAGCATGGTAATTTATTTTGAAAGGAAATTTACCCTCTTCATCAAGCCAGTGAATTTTGTGCAACCTGAACTATGTAGATAGACAGGGAAAAGCAAGGACTGGTTATTGTAAATCATTACCTTGGCAGTGGTCCAAAGCCTTTAGGGCTTCAGCTGTTACACTAGTAGAGCAGATATAAGCTCCCATATAACTAATCCACGTCGGTTACAAAAAACAATAATATACCTATGTAAGTCAGTCATGTGAAAATTAGCATGATTTTCTGGCAGTGTTTGAAATTTATCTAGTCTAGTGTATAGAATGCGGAAAAAATGTCATAAAAATACAGACGTAATACACTATCATACAAATAATAGAGAAGACTTAGTAGAGGTTACACCAGTAATCATCTTTATAAACTCCACCTGACACATGCCTTAATAGAAAAGCCTGGGGAGGTGGAAATGAAAGCATATCATAAGAAAAAAAATCTCGTTATTTAAAATACTTTTAGTTTCAATATAATCTTATTTACACAAAGTCAATTTTTAAAGACTTCACTATGTAATTACCATCACAGTAAACAAACAGTAATGATTTTTTTTCCATTGTTCTGTGTTGGAAATAAGAATAGGAAAACAGACGTGTTCCCTTTGGCAATGGGTTTTGATCAGGTTGATTTCTATAAGACCTTTTTCAAGCAATCAGAGTAGCCTGAAACCTGTCAGAGAAAGATTGTTGCCAGAATAAGCCTTTAATAATATTTCACAGCTGATTTGTTTTTTAGTTAATTTGCCCTTGAGCAAAAGAACAGTGTCAGTAGGATCCTTGTATGGGTTGGTGTTGGACACAGCACAAAGGAACTATAATCACTATACCAGTACCTGGTTGCAGTATTGGAAAACAGAGAAGGAAGAGTAATGGGGAAAAAGAAACAAGAATTAGCTAGGAGAGATGACTGACACGTTCCAAGCTCCCTGCTGATTTAACAGAGAGCATGTTCTCTTCTTGAAATATGGAACTGTCTGTTCAAGTTCATGGATTTAAAGTGAAGGGAGTTATTTCACGTTTATGCAGTTTGTGCCATTTGTAACCCTTGAACAGAGTCTCACCCAGAAACTCTTTAAACCTTGAAAAGGTCAGACACAGAACTCCTTCAGACTTTATTATTAAAAGCTTCCTGCCTGGTTTTACTGTAGAGAAAGAGACAGTGACCTTACATTTAATCACATCAAGGACTCTGTGCTTGAACTTACTTAAAAGACTCCTTATGCAGGATAGCTCTATCCAAGAAGTCTTTTGCCAGACAACAATGTTTTTAAAGCAGCGTGCAAAATATCCCTCTTGCTGCAGACTCCTCCTGCTGAGTAAGCAGCCTCTCCACGGCCTGCAGTAAGGAGGCTGAGAGAGGTCCAGGGGAATCTGCATTCAGCCAAATCTATCCCATATGCATGTAAAACCTAATAGAAATCAGTTGTGAGGCCCTACGGCTGTACAGGAGTACATGTGATTTACAGCAAGGCAGAGGATTTGCAGAATCCACCGTCTTTAGTACTTTCATTTTTTAATGCTTCAGCCTGAGTAAAATTAATCTTCTTAATGAAGTAAAATGGAGGAGTAATTAGCTCCTCCGCTTGCACATGTTTCACCAAAATGTTGGGTTTAAGAAGCACACAGGACTTCCATTTCTACCTGCTGCTGGAATTTCCCCGTTTAAAAATGCAGCAGATGCAGCTTGAAAAAATGTTTCTGCTCTGAGCTGTGTGCTAAGCGTCTGATAAATGCCTTGTCACATTTGCTCTGCTTTGTACTTGGAAAGATTCTTATTTGTTTGCTTTTATGTTTCTACAACTGTCTCCTTTTTTGCGTACCATTTTCAGGCAGGGATAATTTTGTCAGGGATAACGGGCTCTGAGCACAACTTTCTCTTCTGCATTTGGCTTGTCTCCATAGGGATTAGGTGGGGGTGAACGATGAAAGAAAGATACAAAGTCTGCCTCTGAAAAGCCCCTTCTTGACCATTTCATCTCAGCCCTCACAGTTTTGCCACCTTCACATCTGTGTGCAACTGCACAGCACGACATGCAGAACGATGTCATTTATAAAATACTGGCATAACTTGAGGCAAAACAGGGTTTCCCTTCTGCTAAAAACACCGCTGAATCACTCACCTCCTGTTACTGAAAACTCCCTGAGTCAAATTCTGACTTCTAAAGAGAAAACTAGATATGGCTTGGGGGGAAGGAAGAAGGGTAGTCTGGTAATTGTGGGACAGAAGGGAAAAAATTAGCAAGTCTGGGTCCTTTTCAGCACCTATCCACACCTGTTTATGCAAAACAGGTAAATAATACTTATCGTTGCTGCTAATCTGTTCAAATACTGTGGGAGTACATCACAATACCTTAGTGAGTCCTTTGTTTTTCATAGGTATCAAAGTTGAAGGTAGAAAGCAGAGCCCAAATGTGTACAACAGCCTTGGTCAGCAGAGTTTCAGGTTTCAGAGAATTCCCTCTCTTCAAGGGAAGCACCATCTCATAAGTACAGACCCTTTGTAAGTACAGACCCATTATCAGTGTAGAACATGTAAACAAAGTTTGGTAGAAGGAAATAGTGGCTTACTTTGCTGTTTCTCTGACTCTCCCAGGAGCAGGACTCGGCCTCCTGAGGAGCGATCCCTCTCTGGAAAGGATGGTCATTCAGGCAGGTCTGGCAGAGTGGAGGCTCAAGCTCTGAATCTCCTGGAGGTAAATGCATCACAGTGGACCCCGGGTATTTGAGGCTGGTATGTGAGTGCTTTTCAACGTTGACCATTGGGCTCTTAATCCACCTTCGTACCTGTCAACACAGAAGGAGGTTATGGAGTCTCTTTGCTTTATGGCAGATGGGATGGCACAGCAGGGTTTGCAATGATGAAACCAGCACACCTTGGGGAAAATAATCAGATATCAGGATCAAGATCGATTTTCTGTAGGAGAAAGTACTAGGCCATGTCAGGGTGCATGTGTGAATGCACATCATAACCAGGCTCTTTATGCTGAGAAACTTTTGCTGCTTTGTTCAAGTCTGCCATAAGTTTATCTACAATACAAAGTTTTCAGGCTTAATAAAGATATTGAAATATAAGGTAGACTGCTGAGAAGAGAAAGACAGCTATCCAAAGCAAGTACTTCCAGCCTAGACAACTCAGTTTCCCCATGGATAAAAAGCAGACAGGTTTTGCAGTAATAGACTTGTAATACTTGCTTTCTGCAGTCCTGTTTTCCAACAGCAATATTTACTGTATCATCTCTTACTTCATAAACTATCTCAGCCTTTTCTGTGCCTCCCATCACTCCATTCAAGTGTCAGTTTCTCGTGTTGACCTGCCACAAATTTTGATCCCGACTCCTCTAAACTGCCTTCCCCTACCTTCTCCTTGTCTCCGCAGCTCCCTGGTTAGGACTCAGTGTACTACAGCAGGATGGACACTGGTTATGAGCATAATACACTGTGCTCGCAGAGCACTGTGTCAGCCTTGTACACTTTGCTCTTCCTTTTGCTTCTGTGACTGTCTCTTTTCCACCATGTGAACCAGAAGTATTGGATTTTCTAACAAGTCAAGCGAGGACTCAGAGACCTTTCTGAGCTCTTTTCCTAAGTTATTTTTCATTGTGAAAGCAAAAGGACCTCTATGTGAGTTGTGGCATATTTGCACTGAATCTGATCAGAACTGTCTCATTTGAATGCAAAGGACAGATAGGGGTGTCTCAGGATACACTCTACCAGCCTGGAGGGGGAAGGCTGAGACAGCCATGGCTGGCAGCCCAACTGGCCTCCTATTGACAGGAGACAACCTCTTTGCTTTGTGAGCTTCGTGTCCCTGGCCTTAGCATCACTGTGCTTCATTAGGAGATGATATTTGCCATTAGAAGATGCTTTACATCAGGAAAACAAATATTTTATGTTACATTAGCCATGAGCATGACGGCGAGTGTTTGATTAACTGTGGAAGTCTATATCTCAGCAACTGGTTACCAGGATTACGTATGATAAACAAACAGAGTGAGACATATCGAACCAGCCTTCTGCTGGTGACTCCTCCATGAGCGAAACGCCTGCAACTGCCCTACTGTGCTGACCTGCCGGAAATCTCAAGGTTAGGAAAATTTCTCTTTCCTCTCTATGGAAACCAAACAAATAGATTTCCTTCTGTGGGCAAATGAGCCACTTCCCACTGCATTTCCCATTTGCATTTTTTAGCAACATCAGTTTGTGTGGATAATATTATGCCCTACTTCCATGCTCTGGAGCATCCCTACAAGACTATCCAGACTGTTTTAGCTTCAGGTTGGTGGGTCGAAGTTGTAGCAGGAGGGATTATTTCTTTTTCAGATTCCATTTCAATAAATATGTATTGAAACTGATCTTTTGATTCAAGCGGATTTTAAAAACATTTATTTTTGCCAATCATAATTGCCTCTATGATTGTTAAGCACATCATTAAATATATTATTCTCCCCAAGTAAATACATGGTTGTGTGTCTTGATCTAATTCCAAATTTGGTATGTTGAAAATAATAATTATATTAATGGTCAAAAAACCCATGCTTGATTTTCCAGTGTAGTTTTATTATGGGAAACGTGCAATGTGTTTAATGCAATTCTGAGAGAAGTAAACGTCTGCTCAATTTGTCCTTTTTAGGTTCGGCCTGGTGATCAGTTAAGTGGTTTTGGACCTGGTTTTACCTTTCTTCTTTGACATTCTGCAGCTTCTGTTATATCATTATGGGTACACACAGTGTTCAGGAGTGTGCATGAAAAAAGAACCAAATTGACTGCAGAAAAGGGCCTGGGATGCAATGAGCTGCAAGTTCAGTCTTTCTTAAAAATTCAGGGAGCATGGGCCAGTCTATTGCTTGAGACTGTTCAATTACATATGGCATCAACTGAGGCAGGGATTCAAATGTAAATCTGGATTTGAGGTTTCATTAACACCCTTTGATGTTAGTTTTATGGTTTTGAGTTCATGGGATTTGCAGTGATACAGTTAAAAAATAATTTCTATTGTAGCTTCACCTGTAGTTTCACTGTCTTGTGTTTCCATTTACATATTTCTAGCCTGCCTGTGTATGAAGAAGCATTCAAAATGTGACCTGCATACTTCTGATACAGCAAAATCTGCCTGTATGGAATGACCTTGTAGCTGTACCTTTTAATGGCAATGACATATACATTCTGCAGTATAATGATCATAAATTAAAAATTACCCACCAGTGCTTTAATTTGTGTGAATGGTAATGATGAGGGAAAGTAACAGTGAGTGCATTTTAAGAAGCTGCATACACCAGAGTATAGGTGGCATCTTCTGGCTCTAGCAGCAGCAAGTGGTCCTTGAGTTCGGGGCGAATTCTAAAGAATTTTTCTTCCTATTATTTATTCCAAGCTGATTCCTGGTTTTAACTCAGATACACATCTTTTTTTATGGATTACATTTTGCTGCTTAAAAGCATTGGACTAAACCAATGTTTTCACGTGATAGGTCCATATTATTTATACATTACAGCCTATACTGAGAGATGAAGAAGTATGATCACGATCACTAATCGGGTCACGTTGTTCTGTTTGATGCAACAAAATTTTGGGGAAACTAAGGTGGGAAAATCGAGCTTTGAGATTGAATGGACTAGTAAGACTTTTTTTCTTAATGGTTGGAAATAGTCCAAACAGGTTAGCACACCCACAGTTCAAATGCACTGTCAGAGGAAAGCTTTAAAAGAATTCTAGTTTTCCTTCACTGTTTTGAGCAAAGTTCAGGTTCGTATATATCCAGCCACATCTACTCAGTCCAGGATGCTGTGCTGACTCAGTGAAATACATGTAACATTTCAATAAATTTAAGTGAGTCACTCTGAAAAGTAATATATAACGTACAAACATCAATAGAAACCAAGACCTGCATAGCTAAGCCAAGGAAAGTTGTTTTTCTTTTTTCTGAAGCCGTTGCCTCTGTCTGAGGCGCCACGCAGGGGCCCTGTGCTGCCTGCCCACACGCCCAGACCTGCCCGGCAGCTGCTCCAGGGAAGCCGGGATGGAGCTGCCGCTGCAGTGGGTGCCATGGAGCTGTGCTGAGAGCTGGCATGTTTGTTGTTTTAAGAACTTGCCTACATGGGTGTGTTAATGTCTGCTGGTCCAGTCACAAACTAGGTAAATACACATTCAACCCCTGTGTGGATGGCTTGGTTCAGAATTATGATGGGTTTAATTAGTTCTGCAGCCATTTACTCCATTTATCTAAGTTAAAATTTGAGGTTTTATTCTGAATTAAAAGGTTCAGGAGGATTTTAACAACATTCAACTCCTTTCTAATACCACTTCTTCAGCTAATTCAGAATCAGTATCCCTTTGCAGACAAACCCTACATTTGTATTTTGAAATTCATAAGCAACATGCACAGAAGAGTGTGGAAAATGAAGTGATTCACCACTGATTTCCAACATGTTTCCCTGTCCAAAAGCATTGAAAATATTGATTTGAAACTGGAAGTATGAATTGGCAGCATCTTTGTAGCAGTAAGGCCAAGATCAGACTTGGGAAGAAAAACAATTTCCCTGGGCTTTGCTATGCAGGTCTTGGGTTTCTATTGATGTTTCGAGATTATATATTACTTTTCAGAGTGACTCAGTTTAGTTTATTGAAATGTTATGTGTATATATTAGTCATTGAATTATAAGTCTACACTATATGCTTTTGTCTAGCTTTAACCTTAATAGACTTCAAAGATTTTTGAGTTCTTAATATTTACATTTACGTTAGACAAGTGCCTTAGATCTATAGTTCTGTTTGACTTGGGCTATCTTAAATGCCTCTAAAGATTTCAAAGTGCAAAGGTTCATTTCTTTTGAATTCACTTCCACTAAAAAAGCTCCCACACTGAATTGCACAAAAAGAAAAAGAATTTTGAAGAAATTTCTCACAGTTTCTTCCCTGACTTGACAAAGACAGAATAACAAGTAGCAGATGATAGTTTGCTATTTAGGGCATTATATGATCATATAATCATAGAATGGTTGGGTTGGAAAGGACCTTAAAGATCATCTAGTTTCAACTACCCTGCCATGGACAGGGACACCTTCCATTCTACCAGGTTGTTCAGAGTCCCATCCAGCCTGGCCTTGAACACTTGCAGGGATGAGGCATTCACAGTGTCTCCGGACAACCTGTTCCAATGCCTGACCACCCCCATAATGAAGAATTTCTTCCTAATATCTAATCTAAACCTACTCTCTTTCAGTTTAAAGCCATTACCCCTTGTCCTGTCACCACATACCCTTGTAAAAAGCCCCTCTCTAGACTTCTGTAGAGTCCCTTTAGGTACTGGAAAGCTGCTATAAAGTCTCCCCAGAGCACAAATACCACAGTGCTAGGAACATAATTCTTTATGGCACTGTGAGGAGTATTTGATTATTCAAATACACTATTTTTTTATTCTTATCATGATATCCATCTACCAGTAAATAAATTGGAGCCTGCTCCTAACTGCAGGAAGCAATTCTATTCTGAACTGTTTCTGAAGATTTCTGTACTTTTGTTTCCAAGGTAGGTCTCTTTGAACTCCCCAAGCAACTTCATACACTATTACAAAGTATAAGCAGCTGACTCTTTGAGTGTGTCTGAGATAATCCAAATAGAATTGAGCAGAACAGAAAGAGCTCACAGTGTCTCGTACCCCATCATGACTATAGTTTCTTTGTGCCTCTTTCTCATCGACAACTTGTATCTGCTAGAAATTGCTTCTACTGCATGCCTGGTTTTGGAGCATCCCACAGTTTCTGGTTAAGCTATAACTGCATTCCTGAGAATCACTGTTCTCACACTGATTCTGTGAAGGAACAGCCTCACAGACCTGTGCAGATAGTGGTCTGCTTTGCTGGTGGTGTGTGCTGAGCACAGTCCACCTTAGCACTGAAGCTGCACATCAGCATTCTGTCATGCTCAGGGCTAGTGTGTCTTGCTTTCTAAGGCTGACCAAGACATCAACTCTACATGTTTGTGCAGACAGCCTTGAGATTTGTCGAATATTGCCTTACTGCTATTAGCTAGAAACTGACTAAAATTGCTTCAGGGAGCCTTTGCCTTGCCTTTCCTTGCTTGGAGAGAAAAAAATGCAAAGCAAGAAAAAAGGTAGTTCACCAGAATTATCTATGAAGCTTGATCAGCTCTAATATAATTACTCATCTGAATAATTTCTGAAGAGAAAGAGTTTTGAAGTTGTCAAAGCAACTAATTCCAACTTTTCAAAAATCAACAATTTCACATTTTCAAGTCAAATGACATTTTTACTTCTTTTTTTTTTCTTTTTTTTTTTTTGAATTATTGAGATTGGACAATTTATTTGGAACAAATGAAGTCAACTTCACACTCATGGACCTTCATGGCTAGAAATAAACACCTCTGCATCCTGTCACATTTTAGGAACTTTTTGTAGTGCTGGTTTTGTTGGACCACCAAAGGACCTCTGCAACTAAAAGTTGTTTGATATTTCTAGCATTTCTTGCAATGACCACAACTGAAATTTATGAAAATTTTCCCTGTTCTTTAGAGATAAGTGAGTTCAAAGGAGCGCTGTACACCCTTCAAGTATGTAACCATGTTTCACTGATCCTAAACTAAATTGAAATGTGACTGTCATTAGGTAAGAGCTTCAAATACCCTTTTCTCAAGCTTGGCCTATAGTATTGCTGAAAGGTGCACAAGTATTTTTTTAAAGGCTCCCTATTTTCTGATTCTTGTTTGCTTGAGTTTCTTTGTTTGCTTTACTTTCTAAAAACATGATATCCAACAGTGATAATCTCAGACTCAAAAATTGCCAGATGTGATTAAAGAGATTTGCCAAGTTCCAGGGGCTTTTTTTACTCCTGGCTTTTCCTGTTATGTAATAGCAAACAGATACAGATTTAATTTTGTATGGCTCAGTTGTCAATGTCATCAGTCAACTCAGCACATTTTATATTTTAACTAGTTATTCATAGCCAGTGCCCATCACTGTAAGAATGAGCAATATTTTCCATGAGAGAACCACCAGCCTGTTCTCTAGGGCCACTACTGATGGAGATGTGGATTTTTCTTGGAGGAAAGAAGGTGCTGGTGGTACCAGTGGCCATCTTGGAGTGTTCTCCCTTTCTTTGGAGAGACTGAAAAATCTGGTGCTTCTCAGGACACGAACAAGCTTGTTTTCTGGCTTGCCAGCTGAACATTTGACTTTCAAGACTGATGAATACACTGGAAAGGAAAAGGCATGTTATGTAGGGACACAATGTCTTGCAGGATTGGGCCCTTTGTGGATGTGGGAGTCACTTTTCTGCACTAAGCATCTGATACAGACTATGGACTTTTGTAGGATTTAGTAATTAGGTGGGAAGATACCTATTCTGGAACAGTAAATATTAGTGTGAAAGAAGGAAGGCTTAAGTTTGTAGACAAATTTGATAGGCCATTAGATATCTAAAATTGGAAACATTTGCTGAGGACTGAGGGTAAACTGAATAATGGAATGGCTTGAGGGAAACTGTGGAAATCTGCTGGGAGGTCCAGTATTATCAGCCAGTTCTCAATGAAACATCACACCCATTGACACAAGTGTATCGAATGTAATCTGACAGCCTATGCAACCATGTGCTCTGTACAGCAGCACGCCTCTGAAACTTTGGATGGGCATTTTTTCCCCCGTTTTTGGGGAAATTGGAATAAACCAATCCTTGCACTTGAACTCTTCTTTACTTAAATTTCTATTCTTCATTAAATTTTTGTTTGCATCAGTTGATGGCTTATTAGGGTTCTCAGTCAGGTCCTTTATGCTACATGTTGCATTGCAAAGTCTCTGGATATTCTTTTCCCTACCAGACAGTATCAAATGCCTTGACTGTGATCTAGGTCAGTGTATGTGTGTGTGTTTTAGTTTTGGCTCCCAGTGATATCAAATGTACATTTCTCCTTCTCCGATTGCAGTTCATCCGATCCCTTCTTTCCTTTTCCTGACATTATCTAATTGCACCCTGGACAAGGATTTGAATTTTCATCCATTATGTAAACCCGAGGTGGACGGGGAGCTCTTGGAATCATCTCCCCTGCAGCCTTGAGGGCGACTGTCAGGAAACTTATTTAAATTACAATTAGGGTGATTAGAGAATGAAAAGCTCCATTGTTCAGACTGCATACAGTCATCTACTTAAGTGGGAAGTGGTAAACGAGAGGCAGGCTGATTAATGCCCGGGCTGAGATATATCACTATTTTCTAGTTGGCTTTGACATTTAATTTGTCATGTCCCATAGGAAATGCAGCACAGCAAAAAAATCAGTTTGTCAAATCACCTCAAGCTGTTTTTTCCCCCTCCAGCTCCCTGACACACATCACTTTGTTGATTATTAATCACATTTTATTTTAAAAGGGAAAGTGAAGGGCAACTCACTGCATAATCATCATTTGTTGCTTTCTCTGCAAAGCCAAGAAACTGCTCTCTAAAAAGCAGACTTGAGGTCAAATAGCAGAGCACATTGTTTCTGTCCAGGCCTGGATGTACATGGCCTGGATTTATGTAGAGTTTAGCCCTCCAAATGTGCCAGGAGAAAGGTTACCTACGCGTGAAGGAGATCTGTGGAAAGACAGATCAGCCACAGCTCCGGGTGGAGAAGTTTAGGGAATAATGATGTTCTTCACAGGAGCCCCAACACACTCTGGTCATGGACAGTGGGTGCTGCAAGACAGGGGAATGCCACTCTGGCTGCAACAGGACTCCTGCAAGCCCTAAGGAAATCTGTGCCAGTTCTCTGGGGTTCAGTTTCACCTCCCATCCTTCTCTTCCTTTGCTATTTCATAATAAATTCTTTAACAAATCTTTGTGGAGAGCCTTCAACTTTGTGACTGCCTGTATAAATGTCACAAAGAAGAGCACATGAAAGTATATATGATGGTCATAACCTGATACCTTTCATAATCTTCCTGGCATCCCAGCAAATAATGGAACCATAAGAGCTGGATTAGATGACTGACCTATCCTACTTCTGGTTTTTTTTCTAGTTTATTTGGAATGTAATAATCTCCTACCACCTCCATCTGCCTACAGCCAGGTGGATTTATGTTCTACAGCCATTGGGCAGACTGGTCTAGTGTAAATATCCATCACTCCATCAAATTCAATGCATACTTCCCCTTCAGCTGCTGTCTCCAGGTTTCCTTCCATAGAAAAGAGTGCACTGCGGGGGACAAGGACAGGGTTGCTCCAGCATGACAGGGACTTGGGTACATACATGAATCTGAGGGCTGGGAAGTGTTTGTGGATTTCTCAGACACAGGCACAATCCTGGTTCATGCTGAGAATTTAACCTGTTCTGTGCCACATCTCTGCTCAGGTTCTTAATGTGGTGACCATTTCAGGGCTTTTGTCGTGATTTGTAATCAGTATTGCTATTTACACACACACATACACACATTTACACACACTCTTCTGCACTAAGGTATTTCCCTTGCCAACAGCATCTGGCAGAAATCAAATCTAACTAAAGGAGAACATAGTAAACGTTTCTGTATTTGTTACTGTCATCAGTTGCAGTGGTAACATGTCAAGTAAATAAAGCAGATTTTTATGATCTTAAGTGTGAATGACACATCTCCAGGCCACAGCAGAAAGTCAGCAAAGGCGAGATTCTTAAAAAAATACGTCAACATGTGACTGCATACAGAAACCAATCCCAAAAGATGATATGTATCAAAATGACTTGAGGAATTTGGGATCCTCTAAATATGTGTTTAAATATTCCTGCTGAACAAGATGCATCCATGTAAGCTAAGGCATGAAGAGCAGCAGAAAATTTAAGCACATCAGTAGTGCAAATAATGAGTGTTAATGAGCACACAGACAACTGTCTGGCTGATTTTCCCGTTCCAGTAAATGGGAAAGCTTGCCAGCTCCAGTGGTGCAGGAAAAAGTCTGTAAAATCCACATCTCTCATTCATAGCTAAATTAACTTTTGCTGTACCTTCATACTGACTGACTGATTTATTTGAAATGTGGCACCAAAAAAAATCTAAACAACTGAATAGGCACCACTTAGGGTTTTCCTTTCCTCCTTCCTCCCATGTTGTCCTTGATAACAATTGTTACTGTCACGGGATTCTTTCCTCTGTGAATAAATAAATAACTGATGTGCTGGAATCAGGTAAGAGCTCTTGGATCAGTTGCAAGCACTGATGGCACTTGTTTCTACACAAGATGAGACAATAGATTCATTGTCCACGCTGGTGTATAAACACCCTCTGGGTATTATGTCAAAGGGGAAAACAAAACAAAATGGGGTTTATTGTGTATGCGCAAATCTAATCTTTCCAGGCTGCCAAGTTAAAAATGCTTTTCATCTCTATCAAATAAAAACAACATGAACAATACAATCCCAAATTCTATCCAAATAGTTCCAGGCTCCTCAGTTGTACCTTCTCTATTCTCTGTTTCATGTCAGCAAGGCCAATTGATAGTAAATCTAAGCAAGTTTTATTTCACCTCCTGCTCAGATAAACACCACATCCCACATCTATTAGTCAAAGCCTTAAATCAGTCTACAGGGTATAGTGAGCATCTGATCCAGGCACAGAAGCCAGGGAATGCATGTTTGCCTGTGAATGGGCTGCAAAGGCAGGTGAATAAAAAAAATCTCGGGCAAAACAAGGATATGATAGTGTTCTTTTTCTCCCTCTCATTTTCTTGATTATTTTGCATCCTTCAGTAGTCTGGGCTGAAATACTCCAGCATTATAAAGTTTAACTGCAGTGCAAGAATAATGACTGCAGTGGCAGAACACTATGGATGACTGGTTACAGCCTGGGCTATTCAAAAACTTCATACTGCTCAGAGCAGGGAAGCATACTTTGTGTGGCCTGAAATTAATAACTGTCCTATTTTGAATTTAAACCTGATATTGCACTTCATTAGTCATGTTTTGATTTGGCAGAAAGTGACCCTTCTGATTCGTTATATAATATTGCATAGCATCCTAATTTTTTATCAATCTTTAAGGCAACCAGGACCATTAGATGAGCTGATTTAGGGTGCCCGCTCTTTCTGGCCTTGTGAGAGAGACACACCAAAACACTCATAGAGCTGTGAGACGGACCGCATACCTCAGAAAGCTGAAATATTCCTGGAGAGGCTCCAGGTGAGAGACGACAGTGGTTATTCACAGATCAGCTCCTTTGTAAGGCAAGGCTGGGCGGGGACCTGGCAACAGGGATTTCAGCAGCCCATGCAGGCTCACCTGCAGTGTGGTCTGGAAGTGCCATGGGGGAGGCTGCCACAGCCTTGGTCAGAAGCCCCACTTTAGCACTCAGGAGCTCTGGGGGTGTCCTGTCATCTAGCACATTGGGTAACCCTAACAAAGCAAATGCCTTTGCTTTTCTACTCCTGAATCTAAGGAGACATTGAATAACGGAATGATAGAATAGGTTTGGGTTGAAAGAACCTTAACAATCCTCTAGTTCTGAACCCTCTGCCATGGTCAGGGACACCTTCCACTTGATCAGGTTGTTCAAAGCCCCATGCAACATGTTTTCTCAAAGGAAAATCTTCCAGGAAAATACCCATTTGTCTTCCCAGCTTTTTCTAGTGGCCAATTTGCCTTTGCTGTTGAGTTGCTAAGAATACTGTTTGAGTAAGTCCTGATCACTCAAATTAGCCATTTTTAAATGGCATCCCAGCTGAGATGCAGTGGGCAAGGCACTGATACATTTCAACCAAGACTTAGAAGATTATTTTATTCTGAGCCACACAAGAACTTGTGACTTAAACTACTATCATCAGTGAGGATTTAAGCTAGGAAGGGATTTTATAATTCAGGTATTTTGGTAAATTAATTCAGCGCCAAACGTGACCAATTCTTTTCTGATCTTTCACTGATTTTTATCTTATTTTTTTCCTAGGTAGGGTGATAAAAATGAACTTATGTAAAGTGGCACCACTTGATACATACTCTGTCACTGTAGGAGAACATATGGTCCTGAGTAATTTGAAAATAAAACATACATCTTCCTCTAGTAATTACACACTGTGAAAGTAAACCTCCTTGATGCCAGAGACTCTTATGAGGTTAACATTTGTTGATTATTAATACAAAACTTTCTGATCATGATATTCTTTAAAGATACATAATGAAATCTAGTTCAATCTATCTGAAAGCTGAACCTAACATTTATAGCATTTCTTGCTCCAAAATCAGCAAACAAAATTTATTTATGAATTTTCTAGTTACATTTCAGTCTACTCTGAAATGTTTGAATTTTACCAAGCTTCCTCTCGCTCTGTGGAGAGTAGATGCCTCATCCACTTGAGGAATAGGTCCTAAGAGTCCTCCTTGGAGAGGGGGAAATGACTCAATGCTACAAAAACAAAACAGCAAACACAAGATGAACAAACAAATGTGAAACCCCATCTCATTGCAATTTCATTGCATATAAAACTACAGCTGTTTCAATATGTGAAACCAAGCAATTTCTCCTGCACCTGTCAAACCTGCCTGGCATTTTAATAAATTGTTCCATGTGTTAGTTTTGCTCATGCTTTAACACAGCTTGAGGAATATGGTCTTAAAAAGGGCTAAGTACAGACAAAAAGTAGAGTTAATTAGAGTAAAGTCACATTTTCAAACTACCGGTCAAAATCAGTCATTCATAGGTATTAAAGAAATAAGGGTTCTTAAGTGAAAAATGCAGTAACAGATGCAAACCAGACACACTCAAGAATAATGAAACAAGGGAGGCTTTCTTTTTGCTGTCTGCATTATTTCCCTTCTTAGCTTAGTATTTTTCCAGGGGCACACTCACACACACAAGAAACACATTACCCAGCACTTTTATTCCTTGTGATTTTCACTTTATTTATAAGATGATGGTAATAAAGATCTTTGTTTTAGAAACACAAACTGGAGTGTAAGTCACCAATTCTGACTTATCAGCTTGTGGGCTGGAGTCCCCCACATGTGTAGGTTGTTGGTTTTGGGAAGCCTGTGACTAAGGCAGCTCATTTTGAGTCTCTTTTTCCACATGCTTGGTTGAGTGTGAGTTTTCTTTTGCCTAATTCTTTCAAATAAAAAAAAATATTCTGAAGTCATTTCGGGTAAAAGCTATTAGAAGCTAACACATTTTTCCTCTGAGCAATCCAACATTTTTTGAGCATTTGAGGCCAAACTGGTTAAACGATAATTATGACATCACAGAAAAGTATCTACTGTCGAAAATACCCCACAGATAGGAGGATCTACATGGTTTGGTGTGTAAATCCTTTTATAGGACTCCTAATCACTAGGATAAATTACTGTGTCAAAGAGTAAGTGAAACAGCGAAATAAAGAAAGAGGTATCATTTTGCTTAAAGCAAACAGAAGCTGATGAAGGGAGGCAGAAAGAGGAAATGCCTGAGACAGACAAGTTACCCAGGTTTTTAAATGGACTGAATAGTTTTTCTAGTAATATGACCATGAAATAAGGGAAATCAGACTACAGTCTGGCATTGTGGACTTGGCCAGTAACTTCTTTGCTAAAGACAACATTTGAAAAAGCAGCAAATACACCAAACTCTCGGTTCCTTGTTGTCCCTGTGACTCACTGCTCTCACTGGCAATGCAGAGAACTTGGGCACACCTGCCTTCAATTTGCCTGCTAGGGCGAGTGGACTCATTTTTAGGTGGCATACCTACACTGGAGAAACCCAATGTGGTTGCCATTTGGGTGCAGAAGCTGCTGGGGTTTTCCAAGGCTCACACAATTTCCTCCAAAAGCTTCATAAAGCACAGTGATAGACTGGACTCTAGCAGCTTGCAGTGGAGAAGCAGCAACTTCTCCCTTTATATCTGTATGGGTCTCTTCAATGTACAAGCTATTACACAGGAAAGATTGGTTAGGCCTTGGAGAGAAAAAAGGGAGAAGAAAAATTAACAGAAGAAATTTGGTGAAAAGAAGACAATTCACTTCTGGAGAACTGCCAGTGTGCTTGGAACTACACATAAAGAGAACCTCATCAGGCTTTTCTCATATCTAATTACAGCTCTTTCAGGCTTAGTATATACTGAATAACTGGGAGATGGAATGAACAATCTCAGAATAGCTCTGACCTCTTTTCCCTTCAGCATTTCTTAATTAATCTTAAATAGAGAAGGAAATAATTTATTTAGTCCAGGCAAGATATCCCAGAGCAGTCACCTTTGCTCCCTCAGTACTGTTCTCAGAAGTGTAGCACAGCAGAAGAGTCATAAAAAATAAAGAAAGTTTTGAATCTGAAATGAGACTCATTCCTCTCACAGGGGGCTGATGGAAGGTGTATGCATGTACACTACAGGCTTAGGAGGGAATGGGCACTAATGAGGGCTTCTGACAAGGTGAATGAAATCTTATAATCTCCTTATCAAAACCAGATCTCCTGTCTCCTCCAAGTGCATTGTAACTCCTCACATTATGCACTAGGGAGACACTGTCAAACTGAAATGCAGGAGCTAAAAGAGAAGTGTCAGGGCCAGAATGATGAACAGAGAGACTCTAAACTTCTTCCTGATGACTATGTTACTTCTTGCCTCTCCACCTCTACAAGGGTCTTGGTAGTGTTAGAGGCCTTGAGCTAAGAAATGATTTTGTCTGACATACTGCATGAAATACTATACCTAAAACAACCATAAAAAGAAAAAAAGGATTTAGAGAAAGGCACATTCATGACTTTTTCTTCTAGTCAGGCAATGATGTAGCAAAAAACTTGTCTGTCCACAGCATCTTGTGTGGGAATACGGGCTTGTTCAAATGGAAATAGAGAGCTGGTATAGAAATGCCTATGCTGTGACATCAAAATTCACCCTGTTTCATGGGACGGGAAGATGAGTGACAAGAAAACAACATATGCCCATTTACATATACACATATGTATGTATGTATGCTGTATGTTAGTATGCATACATATATATGTTTAGGTCTAGATCTTGGGATCATCTGGAAAAATCAGTGAACTGGCTTTTTGTCTGGAAATATTTTGGGAAGTGCAGAAAAAAATCTTCAAGGTTAATTGAGGAACTTCAGTAGGAAAGCACTGATGATGCTAGTCTGTTGCCTTGATGGGACCCAAAAGATGGATCTACACCAAATCTAGCAGACCTGTTTCAGATCTTCTCGTATATTTTAACTGAACTGTAGGTCAGTGCATGAGGATTTATAATAAGGTTTTAAAAAACTGGCACATTCACAAGATCCACTTTCACTGCATGATTATTCTAAAGCGGAGACAACTCTTACCCAAGGCTGGATGGAGGAGCAGGTACTTCACGTTCTCTATTCACATTTAAGCAAGTGATGACCAGAGATACTGCACCTGACATCACCTCAATGCGTCCAAGGATTTGATTGAAGTGATAATAGGCAGAGGAGACATCCCTGTATTGCCCTGGTGGCAGAACAGCAGGAGGGCCTTTTCTGCCCTAGCACACAGAGATACGTTCTGCAAAATCCATTTTTTTTTGAGGAATGCGGTTATTTCATTTGAAGCAGAGTCAGTAAGAATGTACCAGAATAAGAATACAGAACTTGAGAAAGAAGTGACTGTGGAAACGTGAGATGCGGATGGAGCAAAAAGCATTGCTTTTAGGGGCAATGGGGATACTGGCACTGTTTGGTTGTCTGAAAATACCCAGCCTTTAAAGCAGTATGGACTATGCTGGGCCAACCACGTGCCCACCATGCCTGATTCTGTGTGGAAGGGCGTACAGTTAACTCCATGTCAGATCTGATGAGCCAGGCAATCAATGAACAGCTCTGGTTGAAGGTTGCATCTTTAGGATGCCCATCTGGAGAGCTGCTAAGCATTGAGCAGCATTTATGTTCATCTGGGTTTTGAGAATTCAAGACCATCCCTGACTAGTAGTCCTAAATAAAAAGTCTTGGTTATTATTGGCTTTGTCTACTGGCTTTTGAGATGAACAAGAAATCAGATTGAAGTCAGTGATATCACTGTACAAAGGGTCAAGGTGTCCAGGGAGCAGAAGACCTGACAACATGGATCCAGGATGCAAACTGAGCACAGAACCTGGGGACAGAGCAGAAATGTATTTTATCACACCTCCAGTCTGTTGGCATAAGAAGAGAAAAGTCAATCTATTGAGCTAAAGATGGCTTTGGTTTGTATATCACAGACTGTCCTCCAACATTACTTTCCATTATCTTCTCTTCACATGCACATGCCTTTTCTTATAGCTATTCTTTGCATCACAGTTTTACATAGAGGATTTCCAAAGTGACTTTATTCCCATAGCATAGACCCTTAATCCAACACTCTAACCAGCAAAGTTGATGTTACAATGGCTGTTATTATAAGTTAACCTCTAAGGAATGAGGGATCCAAAGTTTTGCATGAATCAGAGTGTGTCAAACAATGATAATGTGCTTCAAAATGTCATTAATTTTAAAGCAAGAAATAAATTATCATTATTCAAATTCCAACTTACCTACAGTTAAGCTGTTAAAGTTTAACAGTTTTTCATTTGATAAATGCATGGATCTTTTAGGAAAAAGAAAAGATACTGAAAGAACTATATATTTTGTTACTAAATTAATTAACATGGAAAGGATTTCAAGCCATTTTATGGACCTATTCTTGGGTCAAGTTTTTTGCAATACATCTTGAAATTTTATTGCTGACCTACAGTTCGAACATTTGGCTTAATAGCCTCTATTACTTAATTCTGCTGTACACTTGAAGACTTTTAACTGCCCCGGTAGAAAGCATACATAGACGCTGACTCAAGCAAGACAAATATCTAATAAAAAACCAGAGCACAAAATAAAATAAAAGGTATCTTTCCCATCCGTAATTGCAAAAGCCCCAACTCTCTTCTAATCAGTCATATAAAAATAATTTTGATGGCAACAATAACCAATTATTTTCATTATCTAATTTGTATCCATGAAGCCTCAGCTAAGATTTGAAACGGAATTATTTGGGTGGTGTCAGTCTCTTTTTCTCTACCCCAAAGAGCTTGCAATCTAGACAGGCCAAATGATGCCTGTTAGGACAGTTGAAGTGGATTCCCAGGGTCAAATGTTATACAGGAGTCTGAGTTGCAAAGAGAAGTTTGTTCTCCTGTGTAATCCTTTAGCACCCAGTATTAGTGCAAGCTAGCTCCTTAAAAATGCCCCTTGAAAAGGTCCCAGCCCACTGGGATGCTGGAAGAGCGCTGCTGTGGGTAGGTGAGAGTGGAGCCTTTCCAGAATGTGAAACTGGCAGGTTCCATCCCCATATCACATGTGTAGTCAGCTGGCAGTGGGGCAGTGGATGCAGGATTCCCCTTCCTTCTTTTAGGGTAAACTTTGAGTGTTTTGAGGAAAGTCCTGATGTGTACTACCAAACTGACTGGGATTTTTACCCCTTGTAGTCCTCTGGATCTTTTCGGAAGACAGCATCCACTGCATGGTTTGTACAGTGTACAAATAAATATATGTAGCTCTGAAAAGCATAAGCAAGTAGGTTGTTTGCATCTGAAAAAGTGACCCCTTGCTACTGCAGTGCAGCATCTGACTGCAGACACAGCTCTTCCTTCACTGAAGTTGGGACATAAAATAGTTTACTGTTGGTGGTGGTACACACCAAACCAATTTCTGACCACACCTACGGCAAAAAGGAGTGGCCCCTTCCCCGTGCACAGCCCACCACCTGTGCTCTTGATGTTATGTAGAAATTGGCTTATTGGGGAATTGCCTGTGGGACACATAAAGGCAGTGACATAAGCACTGGATTACAGAGCACAGTCTCAGGCTCTCACCTCTTCAGCCATTTACTGATGTACCACAGTACAGGAACAGGCTTGGTCCTACTGGAAGACACTTATAATACAAACATACCCTTGGCACTCTTGACTTTGTAGGCAGGCAGAATCTCAATTTGTCATGCTTTTCTCTTTAGTAATTTCTAAATGAGATGAGTAGACTAGAAATAAGAATTTTTCAAGTTTAACCCAATATCTAGCATCTTCAGATACCAATGCCATGTCAGCAAGACTGTATCAAATACTTCTGGCTGTTTGGAAAAAAAATAAATTGTACCAGTGTTGTTAAGCTGCTAAAAACTCCTGCACAACTTTCGGCCACAGCAAAGCTAGCAGATGTTTGCTGCTGCTGTTTCAAGAAAAAGGAAATTTTTATTTTAGTGATGGAAAGTTATAGTCAGGGTCAGGAAAAAAAGAGTAACTTCTGTCTTTTTATGAACTTGTCTAACTGACTAAGTAACCTATTTTCTCTTTGTCCATTTATCTGAAATGGGCGCGATTATTCTACCTCATAAGGATATTTTGAGTCTTGGTTAATTGCTTGTGAGTTGATTTGGAAATCTCTCAGTGCAGAATCTTCAATAAACATTAAAATTATTGCCTTCGGAGTTATTAATTGTTTTCCTACTCTCTACATTTAATTTTCTTGCTTTAAAAGCAGCTGTTGTAAATAACAATCACTAACAATTATTTTGTGATAACATGCTATTTAGGAAAAAAAAGCCCTTCTCTCTTATTGATTTGAGTTTGCAAGTCTGTTTTATGGTTTTAGCTCTTTCTTGTTTTCCCATTGCTTTAGCATCTCCATTTACATGTTTTCTGGCAGAAATGGTTCCTGTCCTTCCATTTTGTCCTTCTTTACATCAGCCAATTTTTTAGAAGGATATAAGCTTTCCCCTTGCTTTCAATTCTTTGACTCCTTTTTCCATGGACACAACTCTCAGCTTCCCCTGAGCTTGTAACCCTCATCAAAACCATGTCTTTAATTAGTAGATAGGGTAACATATACACTGAGTTGCTCCAAACTCTAGTCCTTCCCAGCCTCTGCAGATCATATTTATCACTATTCCCATTTGGCAGAGGAATCACATTGATTTTTCAGCAGACACAGCTGTCTGCTTTCTCAGTATCTCAGTTTGCATCACATCTTACCGCAGAGCCAAGGGTGTCTAAAACCCTTTGTGCTGTTCTTCTTGCTGTCATTTTCTTGCATCACAACTTTTTTCAGATAATTTGGATGTTTAGACTGCGGGCAAATGATACCACAGCTGCTGAGCTGAGTTATGAGAGCAGTGACAACATTGTGTCTGGGGTAGGATTGCTCTAAGAATTTGACTACAGACTCTGTGGCATTTAAAACACTGTTAACATGCACTTGGCGGAAGACTCGGAGATCTCACAGGTGGCCCTTCCCTAAACAGAAGTCATGCTCTGCTCTGAAGGCACATAATGAAGGGAGACCAAAACACTATTCAGGCTCAGGCAGTATCTAATCTGATCTTGAAAGGAAAGAGCCAGAACAGGCTCTCAAAGGAACCTCCCCCCATTGCTATTTGATTTTAGTGATGCTGGATAATGAGGATCTGAAAGTGATAGAACAGCTGTGAGTGTGACTGAAAAAATCCCGTCAGAATCTGAAATTAAAAAAAATAAAGAAATCTGTTTCTCAGAAAGAGTGAGATGAGATAAAAAGTAAATCTTAAAATGAATTATGTAGTCTGAATTTTCTAGGACAACACTGATGTACAACATAGAAGGAAAAAACCTTATGGGACTATGTAAACAGAAACAAAACTTAGCATATCTGAAGAAAATTTTAAAGGGTTCAGTAGAAAATGAGATGACAGGCAATATGCACTGACCAGTATGCCAAAATTGCCTGATGTCTTCCTTTGATGAGGTAACTGTGGATAATCTAATACATATGGTCTTTGGTAATTCAGTAACACAGTGATAACACAGGGGAAATAATAGGTTAAAATGGACTATAAGAGTAGTCCTAGTAAAATAATTACAAGACAAAGGAACTAGCTAAAAGTGTATTGACAAGAGAAATAGGTTTGATGCAGAACCTAGGTTTGTGCTCAGAAAATTTGTCAATGATGCGTAGATTTGCTTAGCAAAAGAGGACGAGAATAGGAGGAAAAGAGTGGGATGGAGGTTAGAAGTGTGTAGTGGACTCCATGAGAAAGAATTGTGGAAGAGGAGTATACAGATGCTTTGGTAGCACCAAAGAGATCTCTAGGCCAGCAAATATGACAGCTGCCTTTGTCTTCTAGATTGAATGGCGAATGGAAAGTCTATCCTAAAGGAAGAGTCTAAAAGAAGGTGGCTTAGTTAGCCTAGCCAAATATAACTGAAAGAATAAATGGCTACTCTCTATAAAAACACCAGTGGTTGTACATGTGAGGAAAAGGTAAGAACTATATAAGTTGTTGCTTTGTGTTGGTAAAAGAGTAAATGGGAATAAATTGGTCATGTGTAAAACTAGACTGAAAATAAGAGGAAGATTTCTAAATTTTCAAGCATAGTGATTTTTCCAAAAGTGAAAGAGAACGGGGCAATTTCAAGCATCAGCTTGACAAATCTGTGGTAGGAATTATGAGGTGTTTAGGAAAGGATATCAAGCTTAAAGAGTATGGACATCTTTTCTAGTCTTACATTTTTGTGAAAGAGAAAGGAAGAGGTTAGGGAAGGGAGAAAAGAATAAGAAGAGTTTCCTTTCTCTAGTCCTTTTTTCTTTCTTTCCTTTTGTCTCATTCTGCTGTCATTCCTCTATCCTTCCCTATTCCTTTTTCCTTTTTTTTCATTTTATTCTAAACTTTTATACTTAAGTTTTAAGTTTTCATATTTTAGGTTTGAACAAGAGACTCACAGATACTTTCTTGTCTAGACATTGCCAGTTTTGCCTCATGAATCTTTTCCGGTATGCTAGCTGAAAAGCAAAATATTAGCAGTGATCCCAACCCAAAGCATACCTTGGTTTAATGGGAAGACAGAAGAAAACAAAGTTCCTTATGGAAAACCAGTACTGGGGCCTTACACGGTTTCTCATCAGTTCTCATATTTTGTCTCATGTGTTGTTAGGCTTTTTCAGAAAGTGATTGATAGACAGAAGATAAGAAAATTGTTGGTCAGCTCGATGAGTGTCTGCAACATATTTGAAGCCTGATGGAGATAAAAGGCCACCTTTATCTTAGTTAACGTAAAGCCCTGTGGCAGTTGTGGTCTGCAATGCTCAAGTTATAGACTGATAAAGGCGTTTGGGGTTGTGCAGGGTAAGGCTGAGTGCTTACAGTTTTGGCTGATGTTAAGAAGAGCCATGGAAGCTCAGCATGTCTCTACAAAGAACAAGTGGGATGGGAAACAAGTCTCTACTGCAGCAAAACTGTCTTGCTTGCAGTCAGCCAGCATCCTTGTCTCTGGAAATCAACTATAAAATTTATGTACTTCTGTGAGATTGGCCCAAGCAGCTAAGAAAAGCAGCAGTATAACCATTCACTCATATAAAGATGGCATTTTCCTAAGGTAGAGTCAGGTTTGTCTCTTACTTATTTTCTTATAGGTGAGCTCCCAATTACCCTAAATAAAAGATAACTCCAGTCCTGAAATGAACTTCTAGACCTGTACAGGTGACAGAACAGAGAGCAGTCCCCCCACAGCACAATCTACCAGAGGGAACATAATCTGTAGGAAGTCATCTGGAAGTACTGAATTCAAGGGCTTTCTGTATCATTAAATTACTGTAGTCCTAAAAATGGTATTCAGGTGATTCTGCAGTCTCCTCAGCCATGTATTGCCTTGAGCTCTAATGCAGCTGAGCTGTCATCTTCATGCATGATGATGTTTATGAATTAGTCTCCTCAGCTTGGATATGGAGAAAGCTGCTGGTGTGTAGTGCCATAAAATATCAACCTAGAAAGGAGAAGGGCATGACTTCCACAACATACATATTTGGAAAAACTGCGTAGAAACAAAGATAGCTATTTTCTCTTCTTTCTTGCTCATTCACTTTAGCTTGACCTAAATTGCTAATTAATGTAAATTTTCTCAGTGAAGAGGGATTATGGATATTCTTTCCCTTATCAGGTTTCAGACTAGCAAATCCTTAATCCCTACAATAAACTTCCTCTCTAAGTCATGCCCTGTTTCTTTCTTTTTTCCTTTTATGGAAGACAGCTATTTCTTTTCCATTTGTCAGTCATTTATTTTCTTCACATTCTGAATGAATTTGTATTTGGTCTTAGTCCAGACTTAAGAGGATAATGAATTTCCATGTTCACTGAGGCTACCATATCATTAATCAGTGTTTAAGTGACAGAGACAGTTCATAATTCATATCATTTATCCTGCTGTAACCATATTGGTTTGTCTTGTGTTATATGACATTGTATGTTATTTATACATATATATATTGCAAAATATTATCCAAAAATCTTTATAAGGTAGGCCAATGTGACAGATGAGGCAGTGCAAATGCCACAAAAAACAACTGGAAGGGATGGCAGTAGATGAAAATGAAAGGTCCCTCTGCCCTTGGATATCCCATTGACTGAACAGCAATAGCATATTTGGAGGTTTACCACATTCAGTAATCTTTTGAATTGGTAGGGACCAGTACAACTTTTAAGGGTGAGACCTGTGAGCCCCTCAGAATGGAGTGATGTGAGTTCTGCCAATTAACAAACCCTTTTTATTGAACTTTGGGAAAGTCAGAATGCTGCAAGCATATGAAAAAGAGAGATTTCCCAGCTGTTTATGGTCAAAGCAAGTTAATAGACTATTTATGTTGGCATCCAGTATGCAATGTCAGTGGACAGGGAAAAGGATGGCAAAAAATATTAAGGTAATTACATGCTATGAGATGACAATGTCTTTTCATTTCCCAGCCTTATCAGAAGGTAATTCTTTTATGCCATGACCCAATACTATGTGAACAATGGTGTTTATAATTTATCTTCATTGGATTAACTTCAGATTCGCCCCTTGTGCCTATATATGACCCATCTTCTCTCCCCTGCTCTTTTTAGATTTGTGTCATCATTAATTAAAAAAAAAAAAAACTTAACTATTAAGGTAGCCTGCTGATCCTAGGTGCAATTAGTTGTTACACTTTTTGCAACAAAAAAAGACAGGTATTGTAAATCCTTTGGTTTTCTTTCAAACTGCACCTGTTTTAAGTGGATGAAGTCCCTATTCAGTTGTTCCAACCCTACCAGAATTGATTGCTACAGGTATTCTGCAAAACAAATTGTTTCTATTTCCCCTTTTATTTTAATTAAGTGTGCTGCCTTTTAAATTCAGCCTTTCCTTCCTGTTCTCTGACCTCTGGACATGATTAGCCCATACCCTGAATCATCTGACACAGCAGACAGCATCCCAGAGGGTCAGTACTTTATCATCAGAGAATAAACCAGGCTTAAAAAAAATCTGGTCCTCAAATTCAAGTCAATGTTTGAATGCACTTTTAGCCTACTCTAAATCCACAGAGCTCTGCCAGTCCTTTCTGCACTCTTGGACACAGCAACAAAGAGGATTGCAATTTAATGAAAACATGAGGCTCAATGGAAAATGAAAACAATGAAGATATGTCTGGCACTTTCTTCCAAAAAAAAAAAATCTAACAGAGTTGAAAAAATAGTAGTATTTCCTTAAATTTGGGGCATTCTAATCTACATTAATTTTCTAGAATTAGATTTGGAAAGCATCTCTACTGGAAGTGTGAGATTTTACAGAGATAGACAAAATTATTTTAAAATGGAGAGATTGAAGTCCCATTCCTTGTTTCATCACAGACCCTGCTGGTGATCTGGAAGAAGACTACGCTCTACCCAGACAATAAATTTCCTTCTCTGGGTTTCACTCACCTATCAGGAAAGAGGGGATAGCAATACCTCACCCTGCACCCAGGACTGCTAGGCTCCATAGTGCAAGACCTGCCTCTCACTGTGGACGTAGGGTGCATGCAGTAGGTTGCTGGTTATGGTGCTGTGGTGATGCAAACTGTCAAACAATTCTACTACACACTACACTCAGATCAAGAAACTCAGCAACTATGCTGCTGTACACATGAGATTTTGGTGGTTGTTCAGCCAGAGTGTCCGGATCATTGGCAGGGAACCAAATTAACTCTTTAACCATCTCTCCCCATTCTCCCAGTAGTTACATGCAGCACATCACCACTCCAACAAATGTAAGTTATATTGCTGGGAGCAAGCAACACATTATGAACATGTAGCTTTTCTTGTTTGTGCATGTTTCAAGCACTGACATTGGAAGAATGTGGTTAACATCCGAATGCAGAGAATTTTCTGTGAGGAAGGTAATAGGGGTAAGAGAAACATCAATGAACACATATATCTATGGATAGAGATGTAGAGGGAGAGAGTTTCCTTCTTTGTGTATCTAAATTGGTTTTACTGATTTCATCTATCTTCATCACAATAGCAAAGAGGCAACATCTGAAAAAATGAAAACCCTCAGAAACTAAAGACAGCTATTTGTCCTGATCCACTGTCCAGGACTGTATTAGTATGCCAGTTTCTTCAATATGACTACAAAAATCTCTGTGAATTGAAAATTCACTGATTATCAGTGTAGTTCTGAAAAAAAGACAAACAACAAACCACAATCTTCTTCTAGAACAAAATCAGATAGTTTCCAGTGATAACTTGTCAGCTCTAAGCAGAAATAGAAGACAATTGCCAATAATTAACCTCATACAGGAACTGCAAGCCAGTTACTTTCCTCTTTAAGAATACATTTCTATTAAAACATTCAAGACACTTTAAAAAAACCAGATAAACCTTTCTGGTGAGCTGAGTATCAGACGTACATATGCCAATAGTAATGTTCTTAAATGAGAAGGAGCTTAGGAAAAGAACTATTTTTATAGTCTGAATTTAGATGGTGTTGGGGTTATCTGAGGCTTCTACAAACTACCTTGGAAGCAACAAACATTGGCTGACAACGCACTTTTTTCTTCTGATTGACCTTGCTAGTATTTTCCTCATCTGCCCTTAAATGTGGCACCGTTGCCCAAAAGGGTTTGACCCTGGCTTTCAAATTAGTTACTGGTGTAACTCCTTTGCCTGAAGGGTTAAATGGACTGACCATATTCTTGGCATAAGGAAGAGAGAGAATGAATGGGGATGAATGAATGAATGAACTAATGAGTGAATGGAGCAGCTTATCTGCTCCTACTCCAGTCTGTTTAAAGAGAGGGTTGTCGTTTTAATCATTCAGGAAATCCTTTCCATAGGGTAGCCCTTCTAACAATCTCTTTCTGATGCTTTACTTCTCCTATCTGTGTCTATCCAGACTTACTGAGAATACCTGTCCTGCTGTCACATGGAAATTACTTTGTTGCTCAAGTTAAATAAAGAGTGTGCAGTACTGTCACTGTAAAAGAGTCAAAGAAACAGAAAGGACTTCACTAAAGTGATGAGGTAATGAGTTACACTTGCATTTCCTTGCAAACAAAATACACAGCCAGTATTTTCTAAATCCTATCTGACTAAGTAAAAAAATATAAAAGAAAACCAAATCCAGGTGTACCTCAGTCTTATTCTTTTCTCCTGCATTAATTGTGATCACTGGCAAATTACAAGCTGTGAAGTATTTTGCTGAGCTCACAAATGCTGCTTTGTTCTCTTTTTTTTTCCTATTCGGTGAGATGATGAATGATGAATGGAGGTGGGTAATGTCGCACTCCAGGGAAATGAATGCAAGGTGTGGAGGGAGCCATAGCCCTAGGTGGATGTGTCGGAGGGAGTCAAGAGACAAGCTGCAACAACCCTGCACTCTGCTTTGGACTGTATTACCCCAGTCTGTATAGCGGGCTGTATTTCGTCAAGCCCTGTGGTCAGCTGTGATGGAGATACACATTCCACAGCAAAGACTGCTGACGTAATGCCTTTCAGTCTCCCATCCTTGTCCCCCCTCCCCAGCTCCCCTTCACCTATGGTGCTATTGCCCTTGGTGTTCAGTAGAACTGCCTATGCATTACAGTAGGACACCAGTATAAAACACTTTCCTTCTTCTATGACTTTCTCTTTGCTCTAGCAAAGTAGCAAATGCAGCAACAATAAAAAAAATAATAAAGGAAAATCTTACCCTCTTTTTAAAAAACTGAAAAGCTGAGCACTTCTTGACTGGAAATCCATTCATGTCTTTGTTGACCATTTTCCACAGGGAAGGGTACACAGTGATAGATCCAGTGTGCCAGTGTGGCACTTGCTTAGTGCATCTGTTTTCTTCTCTATCCTTTCAGTTAATGAAGACAGAGCAGGACGGGAGACTCACCGGCACAGCTCGGGCAGCTGTCCTTTACACATTCATCCTGCTGCACCAGCTACTGCAGCAGCAGCAGCAGCAAGCAGCAGCCTTTTCCAGCTTTCAGATGTTGCTTATTATTAGCTTCTTAAAAGCATCCCCCAAACACATTCACTCCTGTAAAATCCTTTTACAGCTTTCAGATCACAGGCAGCAGATCTCAAGCTAAGTGGGTCTCACATAAACCCAGGTTCATCCATCCTGTGGGTGCTACTGGTACCACACACTTTGTAAGCAGACAGGCTACTGTGCTCAATTTGCTATTCTTCTTCTTCAGGTGGTGTGACTCACTGCTGTTTGAGATGAGAGCCGCTTTTGATTGTGCAAATTCCAGCGGGAGCTGCAGTTCAGCAACAGCGGAGAGAAAGAGAGAGAGAGAGAGAGAGAGAGAGACAGAGACAGAGACAGTGAGAGAGAGAGACAGGAACAGAGACAGAGAGAGAGAGGGAGGGGGTGAGGGATAGAGAGAGGGAGAGATGCACAGGCAGAGCAGCCAAACACAAATAACCATACAAAGGATAGTAGGAAGGCTCAAAGAAAGAAGTGCTGAAAGGTGATGTCTTTCCTTTGGGAAAGTGGCAGGGGTAGCTGTCATTTTATATGTGGACAGTCTCTGAGTAAAAAGAGGCGAGATATAGGTCAATTGAAAAAATGTTTTTCTTATGTTGCTCTCCTTGCAATGATTTAAACAGTGGTACTTCAGAAAAAAGCCCATCTGATGATCAATGCAACACTGGGTTATGTGACAGGACATGCTGTAGACAGCTATGAAGTTCAATGAGGTTAAAGGAAACCCACAGTTCCTAATAAAGTACATTTACTACATGTGGTGCAGATAAATGTGAGGCAAGCAGACACAGACTAATTTGTTCAGATATTTCCATAGAAACATAGATATATAGCTTTTAAAACCAGAAGGGTTATTTCATTTCAGAAAAATAGGACTGAAAGGATCCTGAAAGGACACCTTGTTTAACTTCCTTTCTATTAAACTCAACTGAATTAATTTTCACCAAGTCCAGTGAATCCAATAACATGCGTTTAATTAAACTGTAAAGTATCTTTTAATTAAGCTATATTTTCCATCAAGATCTGGAAAATAAAATAAAATAAAATAAAGTCTTCATCACTTCCTCTCAGCCTATGTTCTAGGTTAATAAACCTTAGTTTCAAGAAAAGACTTAATTTCTAATATTGATCTGGCTTCTGATTCTAGCCATAGCTTCTTGCCCAGCCTTTCTCTGTGAAGGTGATCAGCCCTGTAGTATAAAGTAAACTTGAGGATACTGGTCTAATGTAAACCGGTTATTTCTTAAGCATCTCTATGGTTAGGTAAATAGACTGAGCATTTCACATTTTTCAGTGGAAGCCATTTTCACTAGCCCTTAAAGATATCTTGTCACTGTTGCCTGTCCCTTTTATCTCCTTTTCTGAAGATCTTTGAAAAATAAGAGCACCTACACTGTATATCCTATCCCAGAGTAAGTTTCTTCTTATTGCATGTAGAGGTGAAACCCCTAGTAGAAACATCTAGTACTGTGACTCTTCCCCAGAGAATCTCATTGGTCTTCTGACCCATGCACCTCACTGAGACCCCATGTTGAGGAGCATGTAGGCAGGAGCTTGTAGGCTGTGACCTTTTCACAAGTAAGAAACATGTATTTCCCCACTTTCTACCTTTAGCCCTCAATAACAGTTTGTAAACAATTTTATTTGGCTGTACTCATATAGAATTGGCATTTCTTAAGGATGTAATTCTCTTACTAAGTGCCGTGTCATTCATTTAAAACCTCTTTCGCCCTTTCCCTTCCCCTTTTCCCTTTTCCCCCTTTTCCCCTTTTCCCTTTTCCCCCTTTTCTCCTTCCCTCTTCCCCCTTCCCCCTTTCCCCTTTCCTCTTTCTCCTTCCCTTCCCTTCCTTCCCAAACCTTCCCTTCCCAAACCTTCCCTAACCTTCCCAAACCTTCCCTTACCAAACCTTCCCTTACCAAACCTTCCCAAACCTTACCTTACCAAACCTTCCCAAACCTTTCTTTCTCAAACCTTCCCTACCCAAATCTTCCTAAACCTTCCCAAATCCTCACAAACCTTCCCAAACCTTCTCCTCTCTGTCCTTTCCATTCCCCTCTCCGTCCTTTCCATTCCCTTCTCTGTCTTTTCCTGTCCTTTTCCTGCCTTTCCCCCTTGTTTTTAATTGCATCAATCTCTGTGGCCACAATAATACTCTAAGAAATATTTCTTGGGCCCATTATGAAAATTCTGGTCGCAACTGCAGGGGGAAGGTACAGCTCCATCCCAGGTCAGAAATGTGAATGCTTCTTCTGAAGCTACAGTTCAAGGTCAAAGTAGCACAAAAGACATAATTTTTAGTTTGACTGTTCTTACAGGACTGTCAGAAGCAGTGGGCTGAAAAGCCAATATCTCATCAGAATTGTTTCACTTTATATAACTAATTGTCACTGGAGCAAGGAGACAGGGAATTTTCCACTCTGCTCCTCTGTCAGGACTAATGGATTTCACCAAGGAGCAATTCAGTCCAGTCTTTGAAAACTGACCAGTGATTTAGAGTGCCTAGCTAGAGGGATGTTGAGGGGATTTTCAGAAAATATGGAATTCTCAACACGCCTCAGCCAGGCCTCCCTGAAGTCGACACCATCCTCCTCCATCTTGCAGCCTGTCCCTCAGTCTCCTTGGTCTCTTGTTAATCCTCTCCTGTGCTTTAAAGCTGTAAGCTATATTCTGGTGCTTATACATAGAGATGTACATAATGGCAAGTACCCAATTTTTACTGATGGCATCTCTCAGTACTCTATTCTGAGCAGCACGTGCTTTATTGGCTAATGTGACATGCAAGAAAACTACTGTCAAAAAAGAACTTTCACTCAGGCAAGCCAGGCAGCTTGCTATGCACATACATTTATTTTTGAGATCTTTGATCTGTTCAGCCACAGCTTTGATCTGTCTCTCAGCCTCAGATATTTCTCCTGAGGGCTCAACACTGTCTTCTCTTTCACAAAACCATTTGTGTTGCCTCTACCTCCACTATAAGATTTCTAGACTGCTGACTGAAACACCATTCTCCTTCCAGCCTCCTGAATGTGGCACCCAGAGTGTTGCTGGGGGTGGTTACTTCCCCTGTGAATGTATCTCATGAGTCCTGGTGCCAGGGACTTGACCTCCAGACATTTTTTACTATTTATTTTATTTGTGTGTTGGCCTCTTTTCATCTAAACAAACTATGCACTTAAGCATATTTCTATTAGAGAGAAAAAAAAAAATCCTACTACTTTTAAAGTAGCCTGATAGTTTTGAAGTACTGTAGAAGTTGTTTTTCTTGAGGCCAGTGCATTTCTACAAGGGGAATGAGCTAGGACACTATCCCTGAATCACATAGAGATTTCCTTGGCCTCTCCAGGATATCCATATTTTGATGAGAATTCTATTCAGCTGAAATCCTGCTGGCTCTGTGGCCTCAAAGAATTTTATTTGCAAACAATTTTTTTTTTACTACAGATATCAGGGGGTTACTCAATGCCTACAGAGCTTATATCTAGCTCAGGAGATCAAAAATCATAAGAGGAACAAAAGGGGAACACCACACACTTGTTTTTATACCAGTAGTCAAAGATTTAAAGTCAGAGATATTTTTCTAAGAAAAAGTGTTCCACTTTATTATGATGCCAAAGACATGGCTTCATAATTAAACTTGAAATAAGCATAAAACTCCATTTAACTTCAATCAAAAGGCATGAAACTTGAGTAGGAAAATAAGAACTTGAGCCAAGCCAACCCCCTCAGCGGTGCTTTATTGTGATTGTCATGAAACACCAAGGGCTTTCACCAGCTTGGTGGTCTGCCAGATATACCAAGCACTTTAAACAAGTCCTACAGGTACTTCATGCTTTAATGACCTTTAGCAGTTTCCATTAAATTGTCGTATACTCATTCAATGATAAAATAAGTTTTTTGTAAGGGCAGTCAGAAAAGAAACACACAGATATTCTGACTACATAATTTTGGAGACCTGTAAAACACATGGTAGCATTGGACTACCTGTGAGGCAGCCCCATAGGCAGGCATGGAAGTTTTTTTAATTGCAGATCTTCTTGAAGGGGTAATATAAACTGAGACTGACATAGTGCGCAGAGGGTACTAAGTATGGGCCAGAATTCTTATTCTGTTGTGCCTTTTATGAACACAGCATGTCAATAATTGGTCTTGCTTTTAAATGCTTACAAGTGTGATGTAACAGATAACTGATAGTAAATCAGTCCAGGGTATATCAGGGAACAAGTAGATTACATTGATGAGTTTCAAGAATCACAGAATCACAGCATATAATGAGCTGGACAGGACCCACAAGGATCATCAAGTCCAACCACTAGCACTGCACAGGACCATCCCCAAGAGTCATATCATGTGCCTGAGAGTATCATCCAAATGCTTCTTGAACTCTGCCAGGCTTGGTGCTGTGACCACTTCCCTGGGGAACCTGTTCCAGTGCCCGACTGCCCTCTGAATGAAGAACCTCTTTCTAATATCCAACCTAAACCTCCCCTGACACAACTTCAGGCCATTCCCTTGGGTCCTGTCACTGGTCACCACAGAGAAGAGATCAATGCCTGTCCCTTCTCTTCCCCTCACAAGGAAGTTGTAGACTGCAATGAGGTCTCCCCGCAGTCTCCTCCAGGCTGAACAGACCGAGTGACCTCAGTTGCTCCTCATACGGCTTCCCCTCAAGGCCCTTCACCATCTTCATTGCCCTCCTTTGGACACTCTCTAACAACTTAATATCTTTCTTAATTGAGGTTCCCAAAACTGCACACAATATTCAAGGTGAGGCCGCACCAATGCAGAGGAGAGTGGGACAATCACCTCCTTCAACCGGCTGGTGATGCTTTGCCTGATGCCCTCCAGGACATGGTTGGCCCTCCTGGCTGCCAGGGTACTGCTGACTCATATTCAACTTGCCACTGACCAGCACCCCCAGGTCCCTTTCCATGGCACCACTCTCCAGCATCTCATTCCCCAGTCTGTATGTACCTCCAAAGTTGCCCCATCCCAGATGCAGAATCCAGCACTTCCCCTTGTTGATATTCATATGGTTGGTGATTGCCCGAGTTTAATCAGCTACAGCCTTAACAGACTAAATCTTCTGCTGCTGCCTAAGAAGAGTGCTCAGTATGAATTCCCAGTTTTTAGTACCACAGCCCTTTATGTGGTTCCCTTCGCTGTGCTTTCAAAGCATCTCTAGTATGGTCCAAAACCATGATACAGATCATTTCTAGTGCACTATGGTATGTTAAGGTAAGTAGTATTTAACTCACACAGCTAATCAGTCTGTGAGTGTTGCTCCTCTCCCTTCCTTTGTGGGCAGGGAAAGGTGGATATCTTCCAGCAACTATGACTGATATTTTATCCTGGTATCCAATGATGAATAACAGCACAGCTCATTTAAAAAAGTACCCTAAGAAGAGTTCAGAAAGTAAAAATGATAAGTGAAGAGAGAAGAATGAACATTTGACTCTTCCAGTCATTACACTCTCTCCAGAAATAAGACCAGTTGAGTGTCCATATGGCTTTCATTTTAGCTCTGCCTTAGAGTAGTTCTTGACACTTTTGTGGTTGCTCCTCTAGCTACTGGCCTTGGCAGCATCTACCTTGTCCCCCAGTTCCTACCTGTATTTGCCACCCCTGTCCCTGACCATATGCCACTCAAGACCACATGGACTACATGGTGCAGCTTGAAGGCGAGATTTTCCTGCAGTTCTTCATCTATGCTTGCTCCTTGCTCTCCCAGTCACTGTGAGGAACGGGACAGTGAGCGACACAGTAACAACCCTCACACACAATCACCACAATCACATACCAGAAATTAAAGCTGGCAATATGATGCCTAGTGATTAAAGACTAACATTAATAAAGCTGTTGTGAAGAAAGAAAAGCATTTTAGCACCTTGGAAGCTTACTCAAAACTAGCACTATTTTTTTTAGGGAAAAATTAAAACAGGTTAGGATCCTAGGAAAGTTACGGTACTTTCCTGCAGTAGCGTAACACCCACAGTATTGTAGAAAGGTAGAAGGAAGAGGGTAGGGGGATTTCCTCAGCTGCGAGAGATGGAGGATGAAGATCCTTCTGAAGAGTGCTGCCCAGAAATATGCCATAGCCAGGGGCACTGGGCTGGCCCCTGCCAAAGCACTCCAGCCTTTCCTTTGCCTGACCCAGTTGACCAT
Organism: Manacus vitellinus; assembly: GCF_001715985.3. Lineage (NCBI taxonomy): Eukaryota > Metazoa > Chordata > Aves > Passeriformes > Pipridae > Manacus > Manacus vitellinus. The sequence goes on along the minus strand of NW_021940604.1, from coordinate 11,193,660 downwards.
GCTGGCCTTTCACAGCCTGTGCTGGCTGAATAAAAAAGAGGAGATCTAGCTGCTCTCTAGCACTTCAAACTTCTTAAAAATAGCTTGCAACAGCTTTTATTCATACACAATATCAGAAGCAATTTGAAGGTCTGATAGTCTGAAATCCTTCCAGGCCTGGAAGCAATTGTTCCATATTTCATAGGTGAGCTGAAATCCCCTTCTATGCAGCTGTATGTTGTTCCTATATCTAGCCGACAGAGAGCTGGGGATATAAAACCTATTCCACAGGAAGAAAACATTCATCTATATCCTATAGGTCACAAAACAATCACCAAAAAATAATGAGCTTTGCTTTTTGCTGACCTGAGCAGAATTCAAACCGTGAAAATTTCCATGACCAAGATCAGTTGGTTTAGCTACAGTGTCTAAGTGGGTAGCTGGTTTTAATTTTTGCATACTTGACTTTTGCTGCTTGATTATTTCAGGCATCTCATTTCCTCAAGAATTACTTAGAGGAGGGATGAAAATAAAATGATACATGAAACCATGAAATGAAATAAAACTGACATTCACAAAAGAGACAGAGAGAGGAGATCTCGTTCTAAAGGAAGCATAGATGGAATGGACAGAGATGGAATAGACAGAGATGGAATAGACAGAGATGCTGGAAAAGACAGAGATGCTTTGTTTGTGCCAGGACTCTGTTTTTCCCAGAGAAGTCCAATCTAGAAAAGAAAAAAAACAGGATAGAGGAAGACCATCATTATTACTGTAGGCACTAAATTAGATTTCCTAACTGTATCTTGATTGATCTGTAAGGTTTTTAGAGATAGGGAGCCAAAAAGAATTAGGGGGAAAAATTGAATTTTATGGAAATCTTACCGAGTCAATAATTTTCCCTGGTTTTTTTTTTTTTCATTCCTTGAATCCATTCACAAAGCAAAATCTCCCTTCAATCCCATCAGTGCCTTCACGGCAGAGCCTGCCAGAGCCAGTGCCAGGGCTGAATGAGCTCTCTGTGTCTGCTCTGCCTGCAGTTCTCCTTGCTTCACCCACAGCACTCCAGCCACTGCTGGTACTGGCCTCCACACAGCACTTCTATGCCACAGCCCAGCATCAGTGGGATTTTCCCAGCTGCTAGCAAGCTGCTGCTGGATGTGTGATCTGGGCCAATAGATAGAGCTTGTCAGGTAAAAGGAAGCCTGCAGGAAAGTAAAGCCCCTACAAAACACCTTTGTCGATGACAAATAAAAAAAGCATTAAAACTGAAATAAAGGTCTTATCATGACCATATTTCACTCATACTTTCTTTCCTTGCTATCCACTAGGATAGGACTGTATCATAGCATTTGCAGGGATGAGGATTTATGAACCATACAGCTCCTGAGCAGACAGAAATTGGTAAAGATCCAAGCTGGAACAGATTTAAACAAACCCATGGTGGTTTTGGAGTGGGTTAGCAGCTGCCCTGGACTGAAATCTAGGACTGAAAATCATTAATAATACCTAGTTACCCACAAAAGGCTTGGTCTCGATTCTCCACCACTGACAGCGCAAACATGGAATCATTACTGGTTTTAGATGATATCGAAAATAAGCAAGCTTTGTGGAGGACAACATCATTTTGCATGGATTTGGTAGTCCAAGATTTCTATTGCAGGCTCATTCAAATATCAGCATTTTTTTAAAAAGGAAAAAACCCCACATCTAGGACGCACATCTCTAGGACATTTGCTACTGCTGTCAAGGTGGAGGTACTGTTCATTTTCCTCATCAGGCTCAGCACACATGCTGGAGGTCTCATGCTGTGGAAATCTGCTCGCTCTGACTAGCAGGTGGAGAAATTAATTACAGCAACCATCCCTCTAGGCAAACAAAAAAAAATTAAATCTACTGGTTGTCACAGTAGTTAGGTGTGAGTTCTCATTGTCCTTCACTTTTGGAGGGATTTTTTTTGTGTCTGCAGATCAGCTAATATTATCATCTGCTCATCTCCTAGGGTGTTGGTTCATTTCTGTTGCCTTTTCTTCATACAGCCATTAGGCACAAACTGTACTGGATTGCCCTAATGAAACCCAGTGATAGCTTCTGTTGCTCCCTTTCCCTAGCCAGCTGGTCCTTGGGGGAGTACCACTATACATCTCCTTCTTGGGACTTCTTCACTGTGTGTTCTACACCAGTACCTCTACACTCCCTGTACTATAACAATTTCCCTCTGTTTATTTAAAAATGCAATCCAGTAAAATGGAAATTTTCCAGCTGCCCCAGTCAAGTAAATAACTACATTTAATTTGGAACCTAAAATTCTTTTGTTTCACTCTGCCTTGCCATATTGAAACAAGACAAGTATACAGTAGTATGAAGTCAACAGCATGTAACCAATAGCACATAGTCCATCTAAAAAGGGCTTTCTTATGACTCTATGGCACAGAGATGAGGAAAAGACTCTGATATGACAACATCAACTTAGAAATATTCCCAAGAAACCTGATCTCTCAGAAGTATCAGATGAGTCACGATTACTCCTTCAGTTGGTTGGGGAGGGGGACACGGATAAATAGCTTATTAATACTAGCTCATAAAACCTAAAAATTGCAACAACCTGCAGGCGGTTGGTTCAGTTACAGTGGCTGCTATGTAGGGGAGACAGAGCCAAGACCCATCCAGCCTCTGTAGCTTCTCTCCCAAACTTGTAGCTCCACCACTTCCCATCGTGGTCAGAACCAAGGTATGAACTGTGTAGGAGTGTTTGCAAGTGGTATTTCTCCAAGGCAGTGTAACACTGACACACACATTCTGATAAACTAAATCAGCATCCATCCCTGCAAAAAGGCAAATTGAGTGACAATGCTGGTGGATTTTTGCAATATAGCCCCAGGTCTGCCAGACAGTCTTTGCTTTTAAGGCTTGGGCTAAGCAGCAGTGGGGTCTACATGAACATTAAACATATTCTCAGGGAGAAAGGGGAATAAGTTGTATCTCCAGACAACTATGCTTTTGTGGTGGTTTAAAGACAGAAGATGCTTGTATCAGAAAATATTTGTGTACAGTCCATTTGAAAATACTAAGGTAATGTTATGACTGAATTACTTGACTCTATTTTCACAGTAAACTCAGCTATAGCAAACCTCCACTTATAGCAAGGCAAATTAAAGTCACTAATTGTTTCATATGTGCAATGTGGGAATTGCAGTTTCATTTATAATGAAACTTTGATTACATTATAATTGTTCTGGCATAAAATTTATTCCATTTTCACCAACTTCTCCTGTGTTTTCAGACTCTATTTGTGTCTGCAGTAGTTTTTATATTTTTTGACTAGCATAGCGCAATCACATATCTTTAAGCTTCCCCAAAACTGGGATTCAGACTGCCTGATTCTCAAAATCTGGACAAACTCAACAGAAACACTCTTGGTGGAAAAACAAACAGCAGTGCAGTGTTTTGGATAGCCTGATAAGTCCTGATTGTTCTGTGCAGAATCCCAGCGGAAATACCAACTGCAGCTTTTTACTTTACTAGGCAGAATTCTGCACTTGATATGTCCTCTAGTACTTTTCTTGTTACAGAAAGCCACTGTTCCTTTCTAGAAGATGCTTCTGTGACTTCCTAACAGAGTGTATATAGTAATTGCCTACAAAGTATGAGCATGCCTACACTGAAGATCTGGAATGAGAAGACATCATTGAAAAGACCTTCACAAACTTGTTCCAAAGGTAATTAAATGCATAAATCATATTTCTCATGACCTTCTCCCTCCTGTAACACATTTTGCTTCACACTCATCCATGAAGATCACCTCCAGGTGGTTATTGGCACAACTTTGAATATTACAGTTTTTGATATTTCTCCTATATGTTTGCACTGGTATGACAGTTGTTTGGGACTCTGAACTGTTTGTAGCAGGGACCTAATTTTCTTGGATTTCTATGTCTAATGCCTACAGGCTTGAAAGCTTCCTAGAATAATACATAATAATAAGCTGAATTTTATCAGCTGTGCTTCCAACATTTCCAGTGTCCTCTCCTATTACAAAGGGAAACTGTAGCTATCAGCTGACATAGGAGGGGAGCAACTCTACACCCTAGAAAGTCTAGGGTAGTTACAGATAGTACAGTGAAGGAAGAAGTATTTGTAATTAATGTCAGCAGATATGGGTATGAAGTGACTGACAACAGTGTGTAATTGTGGCCCAAAGAAGGGAGACTTGCAGCTGAGACCAAGGGTGTTGTTTCCATGTCGCTGATACAGGATTGAACTGTGAAGTGAATATTCACATCTCTGGATTGAGAAGTACTCAATTTCCTCAGGATAAACTCTCTGTAGTCTGAAAGTGTGAGGAAAATGTGTTAGGCCACTTTCTGGGAATCCTTTTGTGAAAATGAAACAGGTTTCCATGATATGAGAAAATTAACACCCCAAATGAAGCTGTTTTGCCAGATGACTTCAGCCTTTTCATATTAAACACTCTTCCACAGAAAGACTTCAGTTCTTATGAGTAACAGCTGTAGGCATCAGCAGTAATATGCTTTAGGATTTAGCTAGCATTACTAATGAATTTTTGTGTGTGATATACCTCTGGATGGAAAAACTACCATATTAACATTGAAGAGTAGAACCAATTTAACCTGGATTATTTAGAGGCTTTTCCTGTGCTTCTATTTTATAAATACAAATGACATGTTCTACTGCTCATGTTATAAATCATTCATGTGACACAGACATTCACTTCTATTTGAGGACTACACTGTCACTATTTTAGAAAACCTCAATGTTCTCAGCTGGAGAAACTAGTATTACTTCTAATAGTCTGTACAGCCCTACATAGGATTTGAAATCTTCTGACTTCTCAATGATGGGAGTCTGGTGCCATTAAAAATCTGTCTTCAAATTTCTTCTTGTGATTTGTGTTTTATTCTGAAGGGTATTCATCAGTCTTCTATTTCTTTCCTTGAAATTTCAGTCATTCTGCATTCATAGAGACTGAATTTATGGTAAATACATCTAGATCTTTCAGTATGTCATGGAGTTCCAGTTGGCTAAAAAAATCCTTTGATCAGTTATAATAAATGTCTTGGTTCAGACAATGTCAAAATTATCCATTAACAAATAACATTAGCGCTGAGGTACATCCCATAATTGCTTACCATCCAATTGTATTCTTGATTGAACCTAGAGACATCTGATGACACTGGAAAAGTATAATTAGCAAATCTGATCGTAACCTATCATAAACCGAATTAACATATGGAAAATGATTCAGCTAATGCTTCAGAAATCTAAAGAGAATTCTTATTACGTTAAAATGTCTTACACCAGACACTGCCATGAAAAGAAAGAAAGGTAAAACTAATTAGAGCATTTCCTGTAAAAAGCACTTTTTATTACAAAGTTCCATATGTCAGAAGTGAAGCTATTGAAAAGGATTGGTTTTAGTAAGTCAGGGTAATTTAAATTCCAAATTGTCAAAATACCTTGTTTTCATTCTGTAAATGGAAAGTCTTCTTTTCTGACATAAAGCGAAAGTCTTCTTTTCTGACGTAAGATTCTTTTTGTTTGTTTGCTTGGGGTTTTTTGCAGCAATTTCAATTACTATATAATGGAAAAAATTTAAAAAATGGAAGTCAGTTATCAGAAAAAAAATCATGTTTTGACTAAAACAGTCCTTTTTATATTATGACATCTCACAGAATTTTTTCTTTTTCTCTTTGTCCTGAGTGAGCTTTGCAATCTCAAAAATTCCTACAGATCAGAGACCTGCTTTCCGTTCAGCTCTTGCATACGTCAGCACTTCATTATCTCAGCGTTCTGTGCTATTGGTTTTAGTTAGGAGTCACGAGACAACATCAGTTTTTTAAAACCTGTCCAAACTTCCAAAGTCTTTCTTTGGGGGCATATATATTTTAGTAAGTCTTTTCATACAGATGTAAGTTTAAAATGGTTAACATTTTGCACCTTTTTTTTCCCCTAGACCATATTACACTATAAAGATAGCTGTTGTGTTTTGTTAGGCCTTTCTTTATCATCCAGCAATAGACAATTGATCCATCGGTGTGTATTTCATGTGCAAATCCTTTGATTTTCTGTTATACACCTCCATTGCTGGTTCCATAATTTTTTATATGCAGTTCCTTTGATCTTGAATAAATTAATTTGGAACCACTAGTAATTGACTGAGTTTCCTACATAAAAGCATTTAATATACTGCCTTTTGAACTCTGCTCTCTCACATGCTAAGAGAAATGTTAAAATTCATACCACGTTTAGCAGAACAGCAAATCTGGACTTGGTTATATTCAGACAGAATTTTAAAAATAATGCCTTTGCAGGTAGCTTCTTAACTACTCACTGCTTAATTGGAAGTCTTTATTTAAGACTATGGTGTTGTCATAGCCACAGAGAAACTGCCTCTTAAGTAACAGCTCTGAAATCAGTGCAGGGGCTACATGATAAAACAAAACCTTGACCTTCACACAGATCCTTATCAACCAAAACTAAGCATCAAAGCACCAGTTCAACATATTACTAAGACTCCGTTCAGAGGCAACTACCTGCTCCATCAGCTACAACTTTGCAGGATTTTGTAGTGAGCATAAGAGCAGTCTGTTCCCAAAGTGACTAAGACTTTTGGTCAAGAGTGAGGCAACACCTGTGCTGTGTGTTGAAGCAAGACACAACCACTTTAAGGATTGCTGACCTGCAAGGCTCTGAACCAGCACTGTTGTCCTGTGCTACATCTTGGCTTTGAGCTCTATGAGTATGTTCCGTTTTTGGTTTATTCAAAGGGCAGACAAAGCAATTTCCCTATATGGCATGTAGACCTACCCAAAGTGACTGCAAGGAGCACTTGTATCCCTTTCACCAGTAGCAGATGCAAAGGTCCTCGCAAGTAGAAGAGAACCAGACGCTAGATGCAAATGGCTGGTGCCTCTGGACCAGTGACACTGAAACTATTGACAATTATTCTACCAACCCTGTAATATAACTCTATCTAGAGGGGGACTCAGCTAACTACTGCTCCAAGGACAGTCACTAAATCTGTGCAGGCACCATGTCATTCATTGTCATTCATTTTGGTGTGTGGCTTGGGTCAGAGCAGATGGACATGCGGAGCCAGCAATCATTAACATACTGTGATGCAGTAAGACTCCTATGCATGTTCAACAGGACAGCTGAGATGTCACAATGTCACATGATAATGCTTCTAAGGCAAACCCTGACTCTCTCAGGCACCTAACAAGGAAATTAACAAAGGCTTCAAATCATCAATCCTTCACCCTACCAATAACCAATAAGGGTCACCCTGTAAGTCACTGACAGATCCTACTGATCCTACTTAGCTGAATTAACTTAACTCTGACTTGGACCAAGGTCTCAGTTTCTATGACCCATGTTGGAAATCTCAGACTTAATATGCAAATCTGATTGAGTTTTCTGCAGGATCTGGGCAGGCTCGAATTGGGGTTACATAGAATTTAGGTTAAAATGCTCCCACACACTTCCAAATCTTCCTGTAAGGCAGTACCAAGAGAGAGGAATGCTCTCTTGGCACTGTAAAAGCTGTAGAAAAATCAGTAAGAGGTGAACTCCATCTCTTCTGTGTGCAGATGGACAAGTGAAGGACAGGGAGGACATGGGATGATGCATAGTTGTGGGGGATGTTCATGTCCAAGTTAATGCAGGTGCTCAGACTCTGGCTGGCAGCACTCAGGATAAACCAAAACAAGTAAGTCCCTATCCTGCTTCAATTTTCTGAGAAATAAAAAAGAAATCACTCAACTACAACCCATAGATTGTGTAGCATATACAAGAAGGAAATCGAACAGTTGCCTAATCTGTCATTAGAAGAACAACCATCGAGTTCATTATCTGGGATGTTTACCTGATAGCCTGTAGAGGGATCCTGAACTGTCCTGAATACCACCTTGATTCCTAATGCACTGTATTCTCAACTTAATTTCTCAGAAGAGGAATGGCTCTGTCTAAAAAGACTCACACTTTCAGAATACTGTTTCCTATCAGGAGGCACCACAACAGCTTCCTTCAGATTACAAGCATCCAGTTTGCGGCCAAAAATATTCTAATGCTTTATTCATCTCCATAATTGCTGTTTTTAATATTCCCTGTCCCACTAGCTGAGAAATCATGCAAAAAATAAAATCAAAATACATTGATGTTTGTCTTAATGGAATATCTTCATGGTATGGAACAGAGTGTAAAGGAGAACACACAATTACAATGGCATCTTCATGACAGAGTTAAAGACAACAATAATTTAGCAGCTCAGTCAGCAGCAACACATTTACAACTAAATCCAAAGACAGATGTCTTCAGTTTTGTGGCCTTAGTGTATACAGCAGCTCACTCCAGCCAGCCAGCTTGCTATTATGGGAGGTGGGATTTTGCACCCTTACACTCAGCTCGTGCTCAGCACAGATGCCTCTTCTACACAAGTTTTGCCATGATCTTGAGGTTCTGTTAAGCATTAGAAAATTATATCAGGTGTGTAGCAGAACAGGAGCTGTTAGAGGCTTAGCATGCACATCTATCACTATCCAAGAGTGTCCATCTGAAAGATGTCCAAACAGAGAGGGAGGGTTTTGACTGGAAGTTGCCATCTACCTCCTACCCCTGAATTTTGACATAGATTGATTTGGCCTTTTCTCCATATTGCCTCCTCTGAGATACAGAGCCAAGAGGTGAGAGGATTTGGTATATCTCAGGTTAATGCTAGATAACCATCTAGCATCAGATGGTGCTCAGTGCTTGAAGCTTAAACCCTATTACACCAACTTCAGGACTGTGCATTCAAATTTTGGATCAAAGAAAGCCAGATGAACCTCAAAATTAAAAATAAGTTTTCCACCTGATACAGATCTAGATGTCAGGACAAGTAGGAGCTGTAAGGATCACAAAAGCAATAGCAGAAAATATCAGCACCTGCTCAGGCTTCATCCAGAATAGAAATTATGTTACGCTGTGTTATGTTTAATGGAATCCAAATTCTATGTTATTGGGTGAAATATGCTGAAGTTTGACTGCTTCCTGTCATTATGCATGAAAATTCTACTTTGTGATAATAAATACTGAGCCATAAATCTCTTTAGAGTTCAGAAAAGATTTCTTGTTTTCAGAATGTTCTTCTGATGTTACAACAATGTGACTCAGGATTTATTACATATGACTGTTTCTTTTTAATCTAGCGTACTTAGCTTCAATGTCAGTTTTAGACACTCCCCCTGGAGCTACATGAAAAATGAAGTCTTGATCATTACCCAGCTTTATGGAAATTCAATGCAAGCAATTATGAGCTGAACCCTGAGAAGATCACACTTATAAGAGCGAATAAAGGAGCTTAGTGAGAGTGACTACCCAGACTACTGAACAACAGAGAAAAAAACAAGTGTAGATGTGCTTAAGGTGCTCGCTGCCTCCATGCTGCGTGCTGACCTCAGACCAATCATCACCTGAACTCCGAGATCCCTGCACCTCACCATTGCCCAGAAAGTAATGATCTAGGTGACAGTGCTTCTGGGAGTGAGACAGGAGGCAGACATATGAAGGAGCAGGGACTGGGATCACCCTCTAAACAGAGGGCTGCTCAGCCAGGAAAGTGTCTTACCCTCTTCCAGTGGCTTCTCTGTCTTTCATATGTTTGGGGTTTTGACAGTTTTGGAGTAGAGTTACATTTTCAGAGGGATTTTGTTGAAACTTAAAAAAGTCCTCATTTTAGGGATTATGTTGTATTAAGTTATTTTGGCAGGAAAGAACGTCTTCTGCTCCCATTTTATATTGTCTTTATTTACCACTGGGTGAAATAAAAAATACAGATTAAAAAATACAGATTATAAATAGACTTGCTTGTATTTTACTTCTCCTCTTTCACTGCATTTTCTTTTTGGATTTTCACATCATACCTTTAAATTTTTCCCCTGTTTTTGGCAAAGCTACCAAAACATAACAAGTGAAACAAGACATTTCAGTGAAGCAGAAATTGATTCATTCCAAATGAGACTACTTTTGATATGGAATGTGGTCTTTCAGTTCCTCCAGGAAGGCTGGAGAGGGACTTTTCACAAGGACGTGTAGTGATAGGACTAGGGGGAGTGGCTTTAAACTGAAGCAGGGTAAGTTTAGATTAGATAATGGGAAGAATTTCTTCACTATGAGAGAGTGGAATAGGTTGTCCAGGGAAGTTGTGGATCCTCCATCCCTATTTCAAGGCCAAGCTGGACAAGGATTTGAGCAACCTGGTCTATTTGAAGATGTCCCTGCACATCAAGGGGAGTTTGAAACAGATGACCTTTAAAGGTCCCTTCCAACCCAAATTCTTCTATGATTCAAAATGACATAGAAACTCTCTAGGGTCTGATGTATTGAACAAAGTGAACATTTTAGTTATGACTTGGCCCTAAATGAGTAGGGTATTTAAAATAATGATAATATTATTCAACATGGATTAATTTAATTTGAAATAGGACTCAATCCTTCATAAGCACTGTAGAAGTGAGCTGCTGGATGTGATTTTATAAGCTCGAGCTCAGGGATTTTTGTGTTTCTTTTCAGTGTTCATCTTCTTCACTACACACTGAGGGTACAGGATAGATTCAACCCACATCAGACAGACAGGCAGCCTGAGATCTGCCTTTGTCACACCTGCAACTGCAGACTTTGTGCCAAAGCTGCAGGCATGTTCAGCAGATGGCTAGGAGCTTTTAGGGGTTGATGAAACACATGGAGTCATTGTCAACATCTACATACAGGCAAGTAAAAGAGATTTTCCCTCTCACACACACAGGCACTCTATTAGGGGAATTAAAATGCAGATTAAAAAAAAAATCCAACTCAAATTTGATAGAAAAAATAGGACACTGACACCAGAAATGAAACTACCACAGGAGTCTTATACTAAAGATTACCCCCCAAATAGTCAGAAGTAGCTCTGACTTGCATTAATACTTTCACGTTTGTATTCATAGTCCTCTAAAAGTCTTACTGCTTCATTTTCTTCTTTAACTTCAGACAGTCACATGCCTGTGAAATGTTTTACTTGACTTGGGAGGGAAGTACACTCTTCTGCTTTTCTATGCTAGATTATTAATTATGTTAAAGACTTTTCTGACTACTAATGAGAGAAGGAGAGGATGAGCTCTCACCTAGAGCTTTTCTTTGAAGTGAAAATCTTTAGTAGAGCCCTCTCATTTCTAAGGACACTATAATCATCTTGATGGGAGCAAAGAAAAAACAGGATTCTGGCTCTGTACCTATTTTCCTCCCACTCTCCCCCTTATTTTCCCTCTCCCTCTCCTTCATGCACATGTGCACATGTGCACATGTGCACACACACACACATACACACACACACTCTCTCACTCTCTGGAAGGAGCAACCTACAATGCATGTATTTTTTGAACTGCACGTTTACATCTACACAGGTACAGTTATTTTTTCAAAGTGGCCCATACCTGTAACACATACATGTCAACACTCACACACCATCCTTCAAGGACTTTACTCTTACTCTTTTCAGCATATTTTTATGATTTTGACCTTTATTTTCTGCACACATCCTGTCAGATCGTTTGCAAATGAATTTCATAGACACAAATATTTGCTCTAAAGTAGTCTGGAATTATAAACACCCACACACAAGGAGACTTTAAACATGAATACTATGCTATGGAAATACTTGCATTCTTCACTCAGGGAATAAAATCTGCATCTTGTCTGACCACCTCCAACCAGACAGCAAAACTTGAGTTACAATTATGCACCATAATTCCCTGTGATAGAAGAATAGTGAAAATAATTAATTCAAATGCATTCAGATAAATAATTTTAAAGTAAATGCATATTGCTGGAGGAGGCTCAGCAAGCAGAAAAAAAGCCCAGTAGTCTAATATGTTATTTCTTGGGAATATCTCTGTCTGCCCTTAGGCTGATATATTCTTTGGAAACACTTTAATGCAGTTCCTATAATTAGCAAGTACTTCATAATCACCTTCGAGAGAATGAAATCTCTCTGTAATACTCGGGTGTATTTTGCAGGCGTTGAAGTGTACATGGTTCTTGTATCAGCAGAAGGAAAATTGCAGGGCATGATGGGGGGGCTTTCAAACGTTACCAGGAGGCATCAGCATTGGTTCCCTGTAGCAGCCTACATCTCTCTTCTTTGAAAAATACTAGTGAAATCCTGGTCTTACTGAAGCCCCTGGGCATTTTGACAGCTGCTTCCCCAGCAATCCAGCTGGGGGAATGGTTTCATTTGCAATGTGCAGAGGTGGGGTGGGGAGCGGAGAAGTATGTGTGGGTAAAGTCATGTGCTCTTTTCCTTACCCGGATAAGGATGTCACTTGTGGGCTGGGCCCCTGCCTGAGGAGGCAGCTGGCCGCTCTCTCCCTCTTTCCCAGTCATTTCCCTTGTGCCCCTTGGCCACTGCTGTTCTGCTCTGCGCACCCTTCTCCCACTCACACCCCGAGGCTATGATGTCTACAGGCAAAATGTGTTCCTTCAAATAAGATTAACTGCCTGTGATAGTACGGAAAGATCATCATGAGGTTTTTAACTCTTTGAGTGTCCCGGGGCAAACTCTGTCTATGGGAGATGCCTTCCAGCTGCCACTGCTGCTTCCCAGTGTGTCTTCTGTTGAGTTGGCATGCCAAGAGATGTAAAAGCGATGTCTGAATATCAGTCTGATATATTATCATGCTTGGTAATTATTCTGTCAAGTGTCTTATGAGAGGAGAGAACGGTAGAAACAGCTGTGGAAAATTGGGCAAGGACTGTTGTTCTTGTAAATATCTTTGAGCTTGATGTTCAGTAATTGCATAGCTGTAAGAAGGACCAGAGTTTGTAAGACATCTTTCATTTGATTGTAAAATTGGCTTGGTGAAGGAAATGTCTAGAAAAGAAATTGTGCGAGAATTTTACTTCTGATGCTGCTTGCCAGGTGTTTGAGAACTTAAAAAGAATAGATGACTAAAAAAAAAAACAACTAAACTGTTTTAATGACATTTTTCCACCTCTTTTTTTTTCTCTACAAATTTGAATTTGATTAGAGGGTTGCACATTTGCAAAATGCATTAGTTGACAAACAGATCAATCCCTGGACCCCATGGACCCATGTACCACCTCCTGTTAGTAAACATCCCCAATAAATTCCCTATTTCTCATTTTGAACCACAGAAGGCTTTTATGACATTTCATGTTAAAATGTTTTTACCTGAAATAATTTCTCAGAAGTGATCTACAGGATTTAGACTGCTCCAAAGCATTCTGAATTATTTAGACTGTGAAAGTGCTCTATATCTCAAAAAACCAGAGCAAAAATATATAACCAAATGTCTCTATGGTAATCTGAGTAGACCAAGCCTGCACCTTATGTACAATATAACACATAATAAAATAGCTCTTTGATTTCCATTAGAATTTCTGATGTAGTCATGCCATAGTGTTGTTCAACAACTACTGAAATACTTGGAGGGAAAAGTTGAAAACAACTGAACAAACACTAGGCAGTATTTTTATTCGAGTAAAATGTTAAAGGGGTCTATGCTTTTCAAGTACCTGAAAGCAGTTAGTTAATAGGGTGATTTGTTCATTGTTGGAAGTTGAGGGGAAGACTAAAGCATTTGTAAGACTAACCTCTCATGCAAGGATAAGTTAGATTAATGGTTTACAAAATGTTCTAGGTAAAGAAACTCTTTTACCTGCAGGGTTGTACGTAGGCAGGCATGTGAGAAGTCTGTTTGCAGTACTGCAGGGTTGGCACGCACTGCTTTTTTAGATTCTACCTGAAAAGCTGGTAGTGATTCCATGCCATCAGAATAAATTTGGAACAGAATTCATTGCTCTTTCCAAGAGAGACAATTTGTGAGAAGCCCTTTTGGTGCAGGTTAGACTTGTTCTGCCTTTAACCTTCACACCTTTTGAACCATATGCTTTTAAGGAGGATAATATAAGGACATTGAAGGACTTTGGTCAAAGTATAAGACCAGATTCATAAGTCCTAGATTATTTGACTGTATCTAGCACAGAGATCCGGTGTGGCCTGGAGCTTGTCATCTGACTTTTTATGTGCCTCAAATTCGTCCGCTCTGACACAGTAAAATTTGTCCATATCCAAGGTAGGTAGATGGTATTAAAACTTATTTTTACTCTAGGATGTGATGTGTACCATGAACAAGAGGAGGCTGAAGTTTCACTTAATCACTGTTTGTATCTCACCTTCAAATTATCAGTTCTTAAGTTGTAAGTTGAGATGGACACAGTTCTGAGAACTGCCAAGCAGTCACATATTCCATCAACTGAGGTGACAGTAGAGGGAAGTCAAGATATCCTGAGAAAGTCCAGAGAATCAGATCATACTATAGAGCAGAGTTAGTATAGATACACACACACATACGTATAGACACATCTATGCACAGATATCAGTCAATTAGTCTGATAAACCTTAATCATTCTGTGAGTTTACAAAGTATCAAACATTCAGGCAGATTTGTTATAGCTGTGGGTTAAAATGGCTATATAAATCAGACATTTCCCTTTTCAAACCCAGACACTGTTAGGGAATGTATATGGAGCTTATCCCCTTAAGCTCCACTCTTAAGTAGGAGTAAAGAGCAGTCAGCCCATTCCCTGCCCTCCATTCCCAGGAGTGCTTTTCTGGAGAGTTATTGTCATAAGAAGGTCTGACTTTCCACCCCAAATGAAGGTGACTATGCTTTTCTTACCATCTGTTTTCTTTTTTCGCAGCTTTCAAGACATACAAGGGGACCTCTTGGACCATGACCCTTGGTTGTGGACACTGTTTGCTATGAGACCTACTGCCTGGGGCAGCAAGTTCTAGAAACTCCCATTTTCTCATAGTACAAAGGGCTGTCATTGTCTCTTCTGCTCAGTCATAAATGTGTCTTGCACATGTGGAAGGATTGAATACAGTCTCTAGCTGTATGGCAATAAAATTATCTTCAAATGGGAACTGTCCATACTTAATAGGCTACAGTACCTTCTCATGTTCTGTAACAATAAGCTTGACACAAGAATTAAAAATTCAATAAAATGTATTCTAAAATACTTTATATTTTTTTCTCACATGGAGGTCCTAGCCTGGCTCTTGTTCAGGCTGATGCAAGGTAAATTACTGCCCCTGCGTGATCTTATTTTTGTTAAATAATAACAGAAAGAGTAAGAAATTCAGAGAGACACAGTCAGACCAGTTCAGTAGCAAGGGTTACACAGAGACTTCTCTGTGTCATATTCAGTTACATTTAAACATAATGTGATATTATGCTTTTTAAAACAGTCACTCACTGCATGCTGTTTTCAAGCCAAGCACCCATAAATGAGTCTTAAGAGGTGAAAAAACTACTAAAGGGAATTGTAAGCCCGGTTATCTCAGACTGTCACACCTGCACAACAAGATGACTTATCTCAAGATGACTGGTCTTGGAGATGAGTACTGAAAAGATGTTCACTGCTTTTTCCCAATAACCCTTTCAGAAAGAATAATCAAAAGGGTTTGGGAGTTGTTAAAGAGGAAACCATGTAACAGAGTAGGATCAGCCCCATAATATATATATTCTAAGCTCATTAAACTCCACACAACTGTAAACACTTGCCCTCCTAACTGAGGAATAAACATGTTCCCTGCTTCTTTTCCAACTAGAATAATTGCAGTGTATTAGGACACACAAGGTAGGTCAAAGCAAAGCCTGTTTGGAGTTCTCATTTCAACTGCACATTATGCACTTGTATTGTAATATATTCAAACTGACAGCTTCATTATGGAGAATTAATCTAAATTATGTCTAGACATACATTTGCAACCACAAGCATCACAGAGACTGCTTGGTGGCTGACTGCTCAGAGGAATTAAACAAGAAAATCACAGGTTTAAACCTTACAAATAAATGGTTAAACTGATAAACCAAGGAATAAATGAGTTTAGGCCATGCTTCAGGAACAATACCAAAATCTTCTCCCTAGAATTTTGCTACTTTACAGGCTTCTTCACCAGTTTACCATTTTAATTGTCATTCCCTCTGCTGTAGGGATGCAACCCCGCTGTAATGCTACCACAGGCTCAGAAGCCTACACAGCAAGAGTGTAGGGAAGTCACAGCAAGCCACAGGAAGCATTACATGATTCCTCCTTCTGTGTAGTAAAAATACTTGGATATGCCCATACTTTGAAAGAATACTGTGAATCTCCTATGGCTATTTTGAGTCAGGTGTGTCGGGAAGCTTAGCTATCATTTCAACATTAGTAAAGTTACAGATATAAATTTAGGGCTGTTCTACCATTAGTGATGATGGGGGGGAAAGGAGGCTTGTAGTTCACAATGTTATTATTTATTATTTCTAAGGACAAAGGTTTTAGGAATAAGAAAGATTTAGAACTTTCCATCTACAGGTAATTTTATTACCTAGCTGTAAAAAATCAACAGCATTGTCAGTGGATCATGCATTTAATAGTAATTTTAAAGACTGACTGTACATAGTACTTCATCCTAAACTCGCTTTAAGGTAAAAACTTGCAACTACAGGGAAAGGGACAGCATATGAGAGGTTTGGTGTTTCACAATGGCTGCGACTTTCAGTAGAGCTCTTCAGGCAGTTGAGCACACAGGAGATACCTAACTTGAGGGCTGCACCACCAGAGGAATCTCCATGTCATCACAAAGCACCTTGCTGCTGAGCCATGACAGCAGTCCCCTGTGGCAACATGGGGACAGCATGTTCTCAGCTCCAGAGAAAGTGAAATGCTCTCTACCCTAGTGTGGGGTTAGTGGCAGGGGAGGACCTCTGCCAGCCCATTTGGTTTTGAGATCTCCATCTGCTGTAATGCAACCTTCATGCAGCTGTCCAGAAGGGCTGGGGAGGGCTGAGGGAGAAAAGTGGGCTGAGCACAATTAGGGGAGAATCAGATGCTGGGCAGGGAAAATGTGAGACTTGAGACTGCTTCAGCTTCAAGACTCTGTGTCCCACAATGTTCTGGAAAGCACTGGTGATTTTTACACTTGACTTACAACACTGAATTCAACTCCTTGACTTGCCTTTTTTCTCCATGGGGAAGCAGGAAAAATGAGCATAGGTACAGCCCTCAGTAACACATCTAAACAGCTTCCTGCCTGGAGAAGGTTTTCACTCGTCTGACTCAGAGAGCAGGCAGAGCTACTGTCTGTGCAGATAGATGTGCCTGTAGATACACCAGGTGGAAACAGAGCAGTACAAGCATTGTACATGTCCTACAGAAATGGGGGTGAGATAAGAATGACGGCAACACAGGAAGGTCAAATTAATTTCTTAAGGTTACCCAAAAGGCCTGTGCCAAACACACCTCCTGAATCCTTGGTGAGTAATTGTGAGTGCAGTGGAGGTTTACCCTCTGGAAAACCCTGTTGCTGCTACCTTTAATAAGTGCTTTAAGTGTTCTGTCAGAAGTGTTTAATAGTTATTTAGAAAGCAGAAGTAGAAATGTGAGCGAACGCCATTAGTTAGCCACTGCTAGATGCTGGTTTGCATTTCTGGTCCCTGCTGTTAAGGGAGGCTAAGGAGATACTAGAGAGGTTTCAAAGGGGAGCCACAAAACTAGCTTGTGGGATGCCAAGCAGACTGTGGGAGATAAGACATAAGTCCCACAATTTATTCAGTTTACTGAAACAAAAAGAAGCCTGAGGTGATTTGAGTGTTTTGCCCAAGTGTTAGCACAGGGCCAATCTGTGAGTATCTGAGAATAGAGAGCTTTCAAACTTTTACTGACAAAGGCGTGACAAGATCCAATCACTGATAAATGTCCTTCAGTGGGAGAAACTCCAAATCACAGCCTGCAATCAGTGGTGAGTACCTCACATGATTGCCTTTAGGCTATGAAAGAATTCCTTCCCTCTACCTCCAAGATATATTTTGATTACTTCACTACCCACCTACTGCTTTCTGAAGTGTCAGATCTTGGTCACCACTTGGAAACAGGACAATGACACTGCAGGAGGTACTATATAGTATCAGCTTTCTGCTTTGTGTATCTTCCTCTGGTGCTCAGGCTCACAGCAATGGCCAGATTTAGGGTAAGAAAAGTGTTTTACTCCAAAAGATAGTCTAGCAGGTTCTTCAGAGTTTTTTTTTTCCTTTATCTTCAGCAAAGATTGCAGTTTGCAGGCTGGAATTCCTCACTGGTCCAGGTGTCTTCAGGGTGCAGATATTTGGTTGTCTCTTCTTTGCACCTGGTACAGAGTTTTTTCTCCAAAGAGCTGAAACACTTAGTATAACCAATACTTAGTATAACTGTAGTCTTTGAGACATGCAGGAATTCAAACAATTCTCTCAGGCCAATAAGAGAACATCACTACCCAAGTTAAATTTTTCAAACAAAGTCACACAAAGTCCTTCTCAGTCACTGGCCCATCCTGACAATACCCAAACTCCTCATGCAAGTCCCCCAGGCTGGCAGCAATGAACAACTTAAAGCCTGTCTCATTTCTCTTTCCCATCAGGATCAAGAAAATGGGACTCTTTCTGTTCATTTTGCCTTAATTAAACTTAATCTAGCTTCTGTTCTAAGAATATTCCAAATCAAGCTCAGTGCATTCGAAATGCAATGACAGTTGCTTTTAAAACATAACTAGAGAAGAAGAAAGTCTTTACCTCCATGGTAAAGGGTTAAAAAACCCAACTGAGTTGTGGTCAGTTGACACAGGTTTAATTGACCTTTCTCTGCCTGGGGGAATTTAAACTTCAGAGGAAGAAATCTTTGCTTCTGGCACACCTTTGAGCACTAGTTAAAAGGACATTTACAAGCAGATAAACAACCAAGATCAATCATGGTAGAAAGTGTAACTGTTCACTCAGTGTGTTTGAAGGAAGAGCACTGACATATCCTTTCTAATGTAAAGTAAAGCCTAGGAATACTAAATGAAAGTGCTCAGATACCTGTCAGTAAGGAGTTGGCATATAGGAGTTTTAGTCCGGTTGTCACAGTGCCCCATCAGTTTGGCTTCCCTCCCGCTTTTATCCACTCTGTGGCATGCAGGACTTCCCTCTGCACTGTATGAGCTTGTGCATGGTAGTCCTTTCGGGAACCTGAAGCTTAAAGTTTTCAGAAATTTGCTACTAGATGAGAAAGAAAGGCTATACCAGAAGAAGAAACCTAAAACTAGCTGTTGGTATATGGTCACTTCTGTAAGTTGCCTACGAGAAATACCTGGGTTTTTACAAAATCTTTTGTCACAAATAAAGTTTTTCTGTGAGCAGAAGGGAAAAAAGGGTCATTGATGTAAACCAAGAATTATTGGCATGCTTCTTTCAGTCACATTTTTAGATTTTTTTTTTAATTGGACACATATAAGTGAGCTGTCTGTATATGTAGCTCTGTTTCCCCTTAGCTTTTGAACCTATTCATTGATTCGAATCAAATTCAAGACAAGAATAAAACCCACTAAGGTTTTTATGGCTAGAACATTATTCTAGAGAGGAGTTGAAAGGTGAAAAGGTGCAAGGAGGGGGAACAAAAAAATCTTCATATTGGTCTATTAAATCAGCCAAGAGATATAGCTCTGTAAGAAACCTCATTTGATGTTTTATACTCATTGCTTTTGTCTGACTTTCTCTTCCTTTCTGCAGCTTGTATCCACAGTTTTGGAAGGGTCTGAGCCTCACTTATAGACCCCCCAGTAGCTTCTGTTCTTATGACCCTTGCAGGAACCTTACAGGAACAATATATCCAAAGGTTGTCAAATTTGGTTCAAATCAGCCAACAAATTCTGCAACTACTGAAGCAGAAAATATATGCAGGGTGCTGTTCCAGCAGAAATGGAAAAGCTTGTCAGCCCTGAAGCCATGAACAAACCACCTGATACCAGCCAGAGCTAATGAAAGGAGAAGCAAGCTACTTTACCCACTCCAACCTATTCTCCTTAAAAGAACAGGTTGAAATGGAGGCTAGTAGAAACTAGTTTGTTGCTTTTGAACACTTCAGTTTCTGCTTGTGATTCATCAATAGAAGAGCGGGCTACAGCATGCAGGGAGGTTTGTTTGGCCAGCTGTGAGCCTGAGCAAGTCCAGACTCATGTAACCAGTCATCACTTTCTCACTGTTAATATAGCCATGTGGAGCTCTCTGTTGTTGTTCTTGGAAAGAGTGGGTAAGGATGGAGGGTACATGTGGATGAAATATAGTTCCAGAGCAGTGAACACCCTTTGATCAACATGTGGAAAGACATGGGAGAGGATCATGCAATGTGCTATCATACATAGAGATCGCTGTATCCTGGCTGTCTGAATATTACGGATATATTTAAGAGGTTAATTAAGTGATAATTAACTTCCATGTCCAGCATTACAGGGTGAGAATCTTATTAATGAGCTTATTCATTCACGATGGTCAAAGTGCAGTTATTAAAAAAGGCACGTTTGTTCTTTTTGGGTTTTTTATGCACTTCTCTGTGCCCTTATGTATTTCAAAAACTCTTAACATAGAAGAAAAAAATTAAAATCACATTTTTTTGGCAACACAATCAAAATAATTATAGTAATTTTATTTTCTCAAAAATTACATTTGATTTTTGCTTCTGTGGTGTAAATATAACCCACCCTACCATGTAAGAGAAGTTAATTTTAAACAGTGCACAGTAATATGTGTCATGTGAAGTCTGATTCTATTTTCAGTTATTGGCCATGAAAGCTACCACTGTACAAGGTATCAGTTCAGTGACAACCGTTTGGTGGGTAATTGTATAACTTACATTAGCTCAGTGCCACATGTCAGCTAAGGTATGAAACCATTGTTCAGGAGTAGCTCTGTGTCTGATTGCAGCGTTCTGTAAGATATCTGCTGAGGAAATTTCTGCTGGCCCTGTTTGTATTTAGTGGTTTTATACACTGTTGAGGTAGAGAAAAGGAGCCTTAAACCAAGCACAATTTGCTCATATTTCTTCCTCTGAATCCTTTTGCACTTCCAGAGCTATGTGATTACAACCTATGTTCTGGATATTGGTCAAGAACATCTGTATGTTTTCATACAGATGATCGTATCACTGCAAGTGCACACATGCAGCACAGATAATCTCTGCAGGCAGAGTAGTCATATGTATGTTGGCATGTGGGATTTACTGTTTAGGTCTGACTCACAGTAGAGCAAGCACAGGAAAACTGTGCTCAGGGAAATATGTACCCATCCAGGGAAATATTGTACCCATCTTTAAAAAGTGCAGTACTGGGAGCTACTGATCTGTCTGTGTCACCCCTATGCCTGGGAAGATCATGGAACAGAGCCTCCTAGAAGCTGTGCTAAGGCATGTGTAGGACAGAGGTGATTTGAGACAGCCAGCACGGCTTCACCAAGGGCAAGGCCTGCCTGACCAACCTAGTGGCCTTCTATGATGGAGTGACTTCATCAGTGGGCAAGGGAAGGGTTATGGATGTCATTTATCTGGACTTCTGTAAAGCCTTTGACATGGTCCCCCACGACACCCTTCTTTCTGAATTGGAGGGAGATGGATATGATAAGTGGACTGTTAGATGGATAAGAAAGTGGTTGGACAGTCTTATCCAGAGGGTAGCGGTGAGCAGCTCAGAGTCCTGATGGACATAAGGACAAGTGGTGTCCCTCAGAGATCTTAGTGGGACCAGTGTTATTAAGTATCTTCATTAATGACATAGATGAAAAGATCGAGTGCACCCTCACTGGCTGGACATGAGCTGGCAATATGCACTTGCAGCCCAGAAAGACAATCAATATCCTGAGCTACATCCAAAGCAGTGTGCCCAGCAGGCTGGGGGAGGTGATTCTGCCCCTCTACTCTGCTCTGGTGACATCCCACCTAGAGTGCTGCATCCAGCTCTGCGGTTCCCAGCACAGGAAGGACACTAACCTGTTGGAGTAAGTCCAGAGGAGGGACGATGATTAGAGAGATGGAGCAGCTCTCCTACAAGGAAAAGCTGAGAGAACTGGGATTGTTCAGCCTGGAAAAGAGATGGTTTAGGGGTGACCTAATTGCAGCATTCCAGTACCTGATCGAAGCCTACAAGAAATATAGAAAGCAACTTTTTACAAGGGCATGTAGGGACAGGACAAGTGGGAATGGATTCAAACTAAAAGAGAATAGTTTCATATTAGATATTAGGAAAAAATTCTTTACTGTGAGGGTGATGAGATACTGAAACACGTTCACCAGAGAAGTTATGGGGGCCCCATTCCTGGAAGTGTTCAAGGCCAGGCTGAATGGAGCTCTGAGCAACCTGATCTAGTGAAAGGTGTCCCTTCCCATGGCAAGTGGGTTGGAACTAGATGATCTTTAAGGTCCTTTCCAACAAAAAACATTCTATATTCTATGATTCCAGGCAGAGCAAGTACACAAACATAGCAGATGATCAGACTCTGCACAGATGCTTTGCAATGCTGTATTCCTGTCTGGGAAATCACTGACCCCAACAGAAATCTCAGTGCTGCAACAATAGATGAGGACTAGGACCAAGTATGAAGAAAGGTGAGAATAAGTGACAGGATAGCAGTTCAATAGTGATTAACTCAATATAATTTAAATCAATTTAACATTTTACTCCAAACTGATGAAATATTGCTTTTGGCATAATGTATCCACACTTCTTTATGTCTTTGCAGCCAGCCTACACTCCTTGTGATGTTGAATTGACTGAATGTTTGACAGCCATGTCACTTTCCCTGACTTCTAAGTAGGCATTTCCTTCACTCTCTGACCAGCAACTTGACAAGCAATGTATCAAGAAGATGAAAAGAAATAGTTTTTGTGAGTAAAGAACAAAGAAATTTAATAAAAGCTGCCCCTTTTACTGATCAGTAGCCTCTCTGGTAGACTCAGCTTATAATGTTGCAATGCTGAAAAGCTGGAAATTATCAAAAGTGAGGAGCTGTGCTGTTGACAAGCAGCCCAGGAGGTCAGCGAGTAGCTGCTGGGGCTGGCTGGTGGGGCTATGAAGGCTGCTGTGCCGACTGGGTGCATGTGCTGCATGGGGAGGGATGGACACAGAGGAGTGGAAGGGGGAAGGGAAGCCTCCATGCAAACACCATCACACTCTAATAAAATCCAGAGTTGTTACCCCTGGGCAGAGGTTTGTTTTTTGGAGAGTGTGGCACGTGCTGGGGTTTCTGACGGTGCTGCTTGGCTGAGTACAAAGAGCTCCTTGTGGGTCTGCCAGTGACTTCTCTTGAAGTGCTGCCGCTCTGGCTGTGTTTTCTGGTCTCAATCACTTGATTACTTGCTCGTGGGTTTATCCATGACTCTGGTCACAGTGATTTTAGCTAGAATTCCACTACATAACTATTAGAAGGAAGTGTTAGGATGAGGGGAATGGGTAGCAGCTCAAGGCTGTGAGGTTTGCCTGCTTCCCAAGGGGTTCAGGAGGTGCTGCTGGGCTCTTTTCCAACTCCCTTCAGCAGTGACCTCCCTACTAGCTGCCCTGGCAAGGAGGGTGTCCTCCCAGGTTGGCCCTACACCTCTACTGGAGGGCCTGGCTCCCACTTCAGACTGCCCAAACCACCTGCCCTGTGTGCCAGAGACATGGATACCGTCAGCTGTGTGGTGCGTTGCCAGTGCCAGCTGCCCTAGTGAGGGACTTCTATTGCCTCCAGCATCCCCATGGTGGGGACAGGAGAGAATGTGGGGACTGCCGGTGGTGGTGGAGAGGGAGGGAGAGAGGAGGAATGCAGCTGAGTACTGAACATGAACCAGCTTGGGAACTGGTGGCCATCTTAAGAGCCCAACCTCTGCAATTGAATAAAAGCACTGCTGCTGCGATCCAGGAGGAGATAATGGTTAGCATTTGTCAAGGGTTTGAGCTCATGTGCCCCTACTGCCCCAGAGACACCTGAGCAGCTGTTGTCACCTCCTCACCCCACCACAGATATCTGCTTGAGGCCAAGGGGAATCATGTCCCTGGAACACCATTTCTCGCCCTTACAGACAAGGTGAGTCTGAAGGACTATCTTAGTGCACAGTGAATATTCTGAGTTGGAAGGGACCCACAAGGGTCATGGAGTCCCACTCTTATGTGAATGGCGAGTGTGGGGATCGAACCCACAACCTTGGTGTTATTAACCCCATGCTCTAACCAACCAAGCTAATCTCATGGATTAGCCTCTTGGATGCAGAGGCACAAAGGAGCAGAGCACAAAGGTGCAAGAGGGATCCAGGCTCCAATTTTTGTCTCTATTATGTTGACTGAATCTTTGCAGCAAAGTGATTTATGGAACCTTAAAATTGGTCCACCAAAAGTGGACCAATTTACACTAGTATGGAGCACTCTCAGCTCCTGGTGAATTCATCAAGTCTTGACCAAGAGCAACACTCCTGGAAACAGGAGGGTTGCAAAATATTGCCTAGCTGTCAGCATCACGTCAGGAAACACTGTCCTACACATAGGTCGCCTATACAGACATAGATGCTCTGGGCAGGCATGTTGGTCACAGCCCTTGGCCAGGCTGTACTTTAGGGTATGGTTAATACATGAAGCTGCTATCGGGGATGCTGGGCAGGGCAAGCAGAAGACTCAAGTGTGTGTAGCAGGCTGTTTTTCTGACCTGCCAAATTCTTTTTCCTTGACCTCTCTACTCATGACTGCACAAGCTGTTCTGGTTTACACACCCCTAGCATAGCAAATTTGAAGCAAGTCACACCAGTTTTCTACTTTAAAACTGCTTTCACCTGTTTGTCTTTCCAGTGAGTATATTAGCACCAAATGTAACTTCATGTCTTTTGCCACCTCAACGGGGTATCCACCACTACCATTCATATCTCAACTGAATGTAGGTTATTCTCTCAGATGGCTCTAGAAACTCATTTAAGAACACACTTTTTGAAATACTTCCTTTTCTTTCTAAAGTGGTTTTTTTTTTAAATTTTGGCTTCAGCTTTTTCTGTAGGGTCTTAAGGTGGGTAAGTCAAAATGCTTGCAATTTTAGTACCACTGAATCTCACTGGAAACACAAGCTGGGTTGTTAAATTCCTAGACAGATTCAATTTCTATTTAATTTATTCTGTATAGGAATGAATGCAGAGAATAAATATATATGGCATAGGAGAAGACAATAGCTTTGACTGCAGCTTGCTTCTGTTGGCTTTATGCTCTGCTTGCCACTGGGAAGACACTGGTATGAAAGTGGAATCAGAGCAGTATCGCTGCCCTAAGAGGCCCGAGACTATTCCTGCCTGGAGCATCTCCAAAGTGAAAGTAGTCGGCCCCATGGATGGTGAAGCTATGTCATATCAGGTACAGATGGTGACTGGTAGATGTCACCTCCCACAAGGTCTCAGGGACATATAGTCTCTCAGATGGCAAATCCCCGGGTGCTAAGGCCTCTCCTACACATCCCAGCTCCTTACATGGTAGGCAGCTGTTCAACCTGATCTGCAACTCACTGAGCATCTGCAAATGGTGAAAGGGATGGTAGCAGCACAGTGCTGCTCTGCAGGTGTTTGGGATACAGGGCATTTGGGAGAAGGGAAGGGAGAGACAAAGGGAAAAAGGCAAAACAATCAGCATCTACTTTGCTAGTCTTATGTTCAGCATGTGAGACCTGTCAGTTGTTGTCAGCATGACTATATAGGGACTGAGGTACTGCATACCTACTGATATAGGTACTGCAGGAAGTCTCAAGAGAGTCATGAATCTCCCTGTACCCTTGTGCATGTGATTTCTTTCACTGGGAGCTGCTCTGGCATTTAATGAAATCAGATGGTGAAAGCAGACTAGAGGGATTTGGAAATATGTAGTTAAATTGAGCAATTTCTCTCTCTTATATTAAAAATAGTTTTGCTATGCTGAATTAAAAGCTACATTTTGTTCATCAGATCATTCAATCAGAACTATAGTCCACAGGATAATTAAAATTTAAAAGTTAATTAAACCAGCAATGATCTAAGCACAAGCCTATAAGGAAGACAGGGAATTCAGATACCTTATATCTCCTCTTAGAAGTCATGACTTCTATCACATATAATTACTCTCCCCTGTGGTGTGTATGGGAAAGACCTGCTTCTAAATGAGGACATTTTCTATTAAAAACAGCAGGAGAAAAATTCAGACACCAAGGGCTTAATCCGTAAGGCTGTTTTTTGAATGAAATCATCCCCAGTCTGGCAAAACAGTGGCACAAATGTTTATTTATGAGTGTGTGAATAGCTCTGTTGCCTTTAATGCCATTGCTTCTCCTCCTAACTAAGGCATGTCCTTCGATGTTTTGTTCAAGCAGTCCCAGAGCACTTGTTGGAAGCTTGTTCAATTGGCAACACACAAACCAAACACCTAGTAACCATGAACTTCAACAAAGTGCCAGCAATACACAGACCACAAGAACCTGGCACTTAGCTGGTGCACTAGCAATGACATGACTAGCAAGTGGGCTGTGAAGGAGGCAGGACTTGGGGAGAGCTCTGTAGAGAGTTGTGTACGCGTTGAAGGGAAAATGTGCTGAGGATGTATTCCAGGGGTGAGAGGGTTAAGCTGTAGTCATGGGACTGGGATAAAATGGACTGTAGGACTGTGTGGAAAGGTGGTGAATTATCAGAACTGGGCTGTTGACTATTCCTGGGGTTGGGAGAGAGGTGATATAAGATTTGGTGAAAGGCTGTGGTGCTGCACATGGGGCAAGCTACAGAGCTGGCTGTGGGGAAATAAATTGAAGACTATACAGAAAATGACTGGCTAGCAGTGGCAGCTGTAGAGCAATATCTGGGGGTTATTTCTCTTGCCATAAACACTGTTAGTTTTTCCTTCTGTTCCTTGCAAGGTGAGATTCTGTACAGATTACAAGCTGACCTAGGTCATCTCAGTTGCATGGATTAATCATGCAGAATCCAACAGTACCTGCGGGTAGTTTCTACAGCCACTTGAGTTTTGTAAATGTAGCTGACATGGTGATCAGAGAACAAGATTGTTGTGGAAACTACTTAAAGAAGCTCTTGCACTTCAGATGAGGCAATGACCTAAATGCTCTTAGAGGGTACAGGAAGAGGCTTGTGCTGTAACCAAGTTCGTCAGTGAAACTGCACTTGAAAACAGACATGAGGAACCAATACAATTTTTTTTCTTCAGTAGTCATTGTTTGATTTTTTTAAATGAATAAATGGTGTTTCCTCTTTCTTACATCAGTCAACTTCTTATGCTTCAGTTTCCCCCAGCCCACCTAACAACAAGGAATGAGAGTAACTATTTGTCTGATTCCTCACATCTCAAGGGAGAAGATATCTTCTCTGAATCTGGATTTGAGAAAGAAAGTAGAGGACTGCATAGAAAGATGGCTTCACTGAGCATCACTTTACTACTGCTCTCTGCCCTCCCTGTTATAGTGTCTCCTTCTACAGACAACCTTACTGTCTGGAGTCCTGGTGATTTGCTGCCTCCTTCTTTTTTTTGGTTCAGAGAATGTGTGGGTAACTTGTCCAAGCAGCTCCAATTTAATTGTTATTTAGACATCATTTGTCCAAATACTGAAGAATCTGGGAAACATATGGCAAAAGTATTAATGGGTAAGCAGTGTACAGAAGATAATAACACTCATTGAAAAGCACCTAGTGCAAGTGATTTGTTGAGCTCTATTTCCAGTAAATACAAAGTTTAGATACATGTATATACACATACGTGTGTATATAAACAAGAAGGTCTGAACAGGTGCCTGCCTGTTTACATGGTATGTCAGCCTATCCAGCAGAGTAGCAAGAAGAATGTTGCATGAATTTCATGTCACTGAATTAATACCTTTGGGCACACTTGATCTCTTGCTAATTCCTGCCTGTAACTCTCAGTACTGTAGGCTCTTTCTAGTTTCCTTTGCTGACTTAGAAGGGCAAGAATACGTTCTGCCAGGACACCTGCTTGGGGTGACTTAGCTGAAAGCAATCAGCCAGCATCATTTGAGCTTTTTCAGTCCTGCTGTTTGCATGCAGGTGTACTTTGCTTTCAGCCTTTGAGAAGTAGGGCTGATTGGGCAGGCTTTCACACTGATGTTGGTATCTTCCTCTGGAAGGAACTGTCTGCCCATGGACTATGGCTGGAGTTATCAGAAATCAGCTAAATTCTGGGCTTGTATGAAAAGTTACCAAATGTGACAATGAAATGTAATCAGATAATCCCTGTATTCTTTTGGGATTTGTAAAACCAAATTAACTGAGTTCTGCAGAGCTCCCATTTTATATTATTATATAAGTGAGCTAGTTTGGGACTACCACTGTAGCTTAACTTGCATTATTTTTCAGCCTTCATGACCTGGTGGAGGTGGAGGTTACTGAGACGGGTGAAACCTGAGTGTAGATGTGGGGGAGAAGAAAGGCTCTGCAGTCACAAGACTGCCGCATTGTATGACAGGGAATATGTGTACAAAACAGGGAGAGGCTGGTGGCAGGAAATGGCAAGAGCCCTCATGTGTTACAGATCTGCATCACTGTACCATTTGTTATCACAATGATCCCAGATTTCGTAAGAAAAGCACATACTTTCAAAGCAGTTGGCAGTGGCCCTCACATCACAGCAATGACAATGTTACAAACAACCCTGTTGAGATGCTAGAATGAATTTCTCACCAGGTAGGGATCACAAATGTTTACCTTCTATTTGAAATACTGGGTCTCCTACACACACTTACGCACTTCAACACATAGGCATATACATACAGCTGCATCAAGAAACCAAGCAGCATTTTAGCTTTACGAGAAAAAGAATTGCAGCGGTCTGGTGAGCACGAGTAGAGGCCCCAGAGCATTGTGCCTGAACCCTCCCTGGGTCCTGATATGGGTAGGTATATAGGCAGACAGCTTGAAGAATCATTTTCCCTGTCTCTCCTCCTCTGTCTTTTGATTGACTTCTACTAGCTGTCATTATGTGTTAGCAAAATCCCTATGGATCTATGCACAATTAGATGTGGAGGATAGAGTGGGGAGGGAGAGACTGGCATCCTTTCTTATTCTGCAAGCTAGCTTTAGTGCGTATCACCTGTGGGACCTGGTTTAGTGCATGCTGCATGCTAGTGCAGGTGCAGTAGGAGGGAACAAATGTGGTAACAAGAAATTGAATGTGAGGGTGGACAAGATTTTTTTTTCTCATACAATTGGAAAGCAGATTAGCTTATGAGTTCCAGATATGTAGACAGAAAATGGCATGGCTCTGTGAAATTTTTTTCTCAGCTGTTGTTATGTTCTTAATGTAGAAAAACAAAGGTGGTGATCGAAGGGGAGGAGTAAGGGATGCTTTGCCCAGCATTTCAGCAATGCCCTTGAATTCTTGTTTTACCTGTTCCTCTGTAATTGTAGCTTATCAGAAGCACATCAGAAGCCTCAGGTAGAAATACAGACAGATCACTGGGCTTGAAAAAATGAAACCATGGGCTCCCAAAGTGCACAAGGCCAGAATCAATGTCATGCTTTGCTGAGAACACAGTGAAATGCGTTAGGCTGTCTTAAAACAGTGAGATAAATCCTTAAGGTATTCCTTAAGAGGAACGTTTTAGAAATTTTCAATGTGTTTTAGAAACTTTCTTCAGCTCAGATGCATATTTCTAAAAGTGGAAAAGAAACTCATTCTCTATTTGCACTCCTCTGGCTTATGGCTGGAAATATTTGCCAGGATAAGCAGTTAGATCCTAATCTTCAGTTTTATGAAGTTAGGCACATCATAGCTCTTGAGAATCTGGGCTTCAGCATGAAGCTGGAAGGTGGGCTTTCAAATAAATTATCTGCTCATCGCACAGGGCTACCCCTAAAGCTGTCTCAGTGATTTTTTATGAGGGAGGTGTATTGAGATGAGCACATACAACTCTGCCAATTCTTGAGAAATCCAGTCATGTGGTCAAAATGAACATTATATTCATTTAATCTGGAAAAATCATGAAGGGTATGAGTATCAGAAATTCAGGAAAAACCTCAAAAGCATTCAATGCACTCTTAGAGCACTGGAAGGGAAAGTGAATGATAGAAGAGAGTACATTTACTACAAATGGTCTTTCAAACCTCCTTCAAACCTGACATGATTTAGAACAGCAGATTTGTGTCTTCTCAACAGAAAAAATATGCAGGGAAGCTAAAAACTTCTAGAACTCTCTCAAACAATTCTCACTTCTCCATCTAGTGTTTACTTACTGAGATATTGTTCCAGGAATAAACCATTCAGGGAAACAAATAATAAAAAAAAAGAAGTAATTGTTACATGTGACAAGAAGGTAACCTTATGATTTCTCACACCTCCTTGATTATCTTGCAGAGTTTTTAAGTAATAACCAGTATGTGAAAGACAGAACCTTCACATTTTGTGTGCTGTAGATCTCCATGTGCCAGTGGTGTGCAGCAATATAAATCATTCAGACACTAAGAACTTGCCCCTGTGTCTTTAGTGGCATGTATTATTCAAACCATGAAAGGTACATGACTTCAGCTGGCTAATCTGAGGACAAGATCTCATAAAACTACTTGCCTTATCAGACTAGAAATAAGAATAAATGATCCATACAAATACCACAAAACCATGTAAAACACTATACAAATCAATCCTAATGCAGTCTGAACTAAAATGAAATTCTGAACCATATCCAGAAAGGGATTCAGTTAGAACTATAATCAGAGCATCTCCTCTTTCCATACCTGTTCTATAATACTCAGGTTGGAGGCAGAAATTGTGTTTGAATAATAGATATGGCAGCAGACGTCCTTTTGGAACGGTCTGTCATCATAGAGCAGAATGTTCCCTTCCAAAATCTTAAAATTCACTTACAAAATGAAAACTTTACTGGAATATTATTACATTCATTAATGTTTACAAAATTTCACAGCACCACCACCACACTGCAACAACCCTACTTGCAGATTATTAGGCTATCCTTTAGTACACCACAGTGATGCACTTCCTGATTTGGAGATTTTGTATATTCAACCCCATTTCCAAGCTTTAAAGAACTGCATCCCATACCTTCCTTTGCTGAGATAACCTGGAAAAATGCACATTGCCATGTTACTACACAACCTATTTGACTGCAAACGAAGTTTTGCAAAAATGCTGTTTGTCGCAGGATAACAAAGCTCAGGTTTGAGAAAAGCAGCCTGGAACTTCATTTTCTATCCTGCCTAGAATGGCAAAATGCATAGATTTACCAGAATGGTCTAGGGACAACAGAATTGGTAGCGCTTCTCCAAGTAACACTGCCTAGGGTGGCAAATCTGGCTTTCATGGGGTCACAGGAGTGCATGTCCCCACTCCCTCCTTCAGATAAGTGTTAAGCCCTACTCAGAGCTCTGATAAGCAATAGATTATGTCCAGACCTTTACATGTCAGGGATATCACCTGAGCGTGGTACCGTAGTGCTTCATATTTAATACTGTCATGACCATGTATATACCAACTGTATTAAGATAGTGGGTTATGTATACACAAAATCCAATGTGTACAAGCTCAGAGAAATGTTTCCTTTGGTTCCTGATAAATGAACAGGTTTGTCATTCGCTCAGATTGTCTTCTTTACCCTTTCCTCTGTCCTCTGAGACTTTTATATCGTGGCCAATGCTTGTAACATGGTGGTTGCCTGGAGAATTGTGATGCCTGTAAATAACATTATTTGGAATGAAGCCCCTGGAGCTGAAATGAAAGGGGAAGAACCTTTCAGTTTTGCCAAATGTACATATATTCCCATTGTATCTCTTTTTTGCTAGCTGATATTCTAATAAACTGGATGTTTTGTTACAAGCACAAAGAATCTAATCCAATTTTCACAGAAGGCAATGGAAAAAATTCCTTTTGTTTTTCATGGGGCTCAGATTCTGCACGAATTGTGTTTTCTCTCTCAGCCTAGCAGATATATGAATAAAAAGCTGCAGATGCAGTTTTGATTGTCATTAGATGTTCTCTAGATTATGTGATTCTTCTACTGAGCCCAGTTATATCATTAGAACTTCTGTTTATTTCAGATTTTTACCTTTGGATACCTTTTCATCTCTATTTTGAAATACTAAAACTTGTTCTCCTGGCAAAAAAGAAAGAAGTCTAACTTTTAATGCTGTAGAGTAATAACAGAGAAAAAAAAGAAAAAAAAGAATAGCAACACAGAGTCAAGGACAAAATATTTCTGCTTCTGAAACATGGAAGAAAATCACTTTTTTCAAGAGCATGGCACCTCTGTCTTGTATCTAAACTTTAAATACCTAGTGTTTTAACTATTATACTCTCTTGTCTCTGAACTATTTTCCCTTCCCTTCCCAAACCTTCCCTTCCCTTCCCAAACCTTCCCTTCCCAAACCTTCCCTTCTCTTTCTTTTCCCTTTCCTTCCCTTTCTTTTCCTTTCTGACACAATGCACCCAGCCTCTTTTAGAATTTTAGGTATAGTTGAGGGGAATCAGGTACTGGAACTGCCTGTTCTTCACCATTAATTCCAAAATGAGTAAAACCAACAGAATCAGATGCAGATGAAAGCCTTTTTAGATACCTTGCTCAAGTCAACTGTTGCAACCCTGGACTGTTGCCCTGTCAGAGGATAGACATAGTGTTATCCTA
Source organism: Manacus vitellinus (assembly GCF_001715985.3). Taxonomy (NCBI): domain Eukaryota; kingdom Metazoa; phylum Chordata; class Aves; order Passeriformes; family Pipridae; genus Manacus; species Manacus vitellinus. The sequence continues at coordinate 11,161,180 of NW_021940604.1, read as the reverse complement.
AAGAAACAGTGAAACAAATTTATAGATAGCAGCACGGTAGAAGAGACATTATCTGAAAAACATAAAACTCCAGCTATGGCAGTTAAGTCACAATGACTATTTCTGAGGACTAGCAAACAAAAAAGCTGAAGATGCTTGTTTGCTTTGAAAAAGACTTCTTAGTTGCTTATTCTTTATGTTGAATGATTTATGAATTTGTGGAAATCCCACCAAATATTTTTGTGAGTGTGATTCACAGTTCTCTTCAGAGAACTAGTTTTATTTTTTGGAATAAGTAAGCACTCCTTTTCTCACTGTGTGTGACTGAAAGTTGAGTACAGCTGCATGATACTACACAACTGTGAAGTCACTAAACTAACATTTTATTTAACTTGAGTTTCTGAAACTGCAAAACATGAACAGAGTCATAGAATGAATCTGTATAATTTGTTCGTTTTCTCCAGTCATTTTTCACCTTCACCTGCATTTTACGCTGATCTAAAGACTTCAGTACTTTTAAAGTGGGTGGGCAGAAGTGTGTGCATGCCTCTGATAAGTAAGAGAGTTATATATACACCCCAGTCAGCAATTATGAAAAGTCATGAGGGAGGTGTGTTTGGAGCTTGCACAGTCTCTTTTTATCACTTCATTGGACTTCTCTCATGCAAAGAATATTGGTAAAGTCTGTTAAAATTCTCACAGTAAGTCAAAACAGGTTTTTTTCTTCTGTGTGGCAAACACAGCAAGAGCCAAGTTTCTTCCCCAGTCTCATGTTTGGAGAGGGCTGTTTGCCATGGAGACTCCCTGATTAGACTGCAAGGAACCCACTCTGGGTATGGAGTAGGAATGCATGGATGGTTAAATGATTACTGCAGTGGTTTTCTCTATGGTCTTCTTCATTGTTCCCTCTTGGTTTGCCAAAAAAAAAAAATAAAAAGAGTGATTTTTATTCAAGTCTCTCTTCCCTTTAAACCCTTCATTGGTCTTCATTGGTTTCCTAACGAACTATATATCACATTCACACTCCTTGTGCTGGCCTGAAAGACCTTCTGTACCACTCCTGACTGCAACTTTAAGTGCCTCTTGTGCTTGTTCAAGCATAATGTCACAATGACTGTATCCTTCACCTGAGCACGGGGGACCTCTTCTTCCTATCCCTAATCCATTCCTAGTGAAAGGACTCTTGAAGTCTGTCGTACTTTGAGAGCCCAAAAATCCAATTCTCAGGTCCAAGCCCTCCTTCCCTCATCTCAGCCCAGTGTGAGATGGGTTCTCCAGACAACACACGAGACTCAGTATGGGGGGAAAGGGAAATATATTACAATGACTGTACTGATAAATATTACAATACATCGTATACAATCATAACTATCTTTTCTATGATAAAGAAGTATTTACAATGGATCAAATATCTTCTCCCTCCAAAAAAAGTCCAGGAGGGAAGAAGGAAGAGATTCTTTCCACTCTCAGAGCAGCAATCTCTCTAGGGCAGCAGTCTCTCTCCTTCCATGCAGCAGCTGTAGCTGGATCTCTGCCAGTACACACAAAGGGGTATCCAAGCCCTCTCGGCCCTTCGACTCCAAGTGAGGGTCTTTCTCTTCCATGGGCTGTGTTCACCGGGACAAAGATCACTTCATCACGTCATATCACAAAGTGCAGGAGCCCTTGTGACAGTCCCTATCCTCAGGGGATTCAAGCTCCCTTGCAGAGCTCCTGTGCTCTGTCTCAAAACTGCTAGCAGCAGGGGGGGGGGGGGGGGGCAAAGCCCTCCTCTACATTCCATTCAGCCATCCCAGTCCAGCTCCAGGACACTTGAGCTTCTCAGCTCTTCTCTGTCTCTCTGGTGCTGCATTTTAGGACTCCTCTCAAGTGGGAGTCTACCACCCCTCCTCTCTAGGAGAGGTTTCCAAGGAGTTTGGGGAGCTTGTTTCAGTTCTTACCCCAACTCTCTCTGTAGAGTTTAGTTCTCTCTCTGCTGCTGGCTCTCTCTCTCTCTCCTTGCAAGAGTTCTCTCTGCTTTGCTGCATGCTTGTTCCTTATCTCTTGGCTTTCTTCCACAGTCTCTCCAGTCAGTGCTGTTTCTGCCGCTGCTCCATCTGCCCACTCACGGTGGAGAAAACTCCTTCAGCTTTCAGCTACAGATACTTAGCCCAGTCTAACACTGTTTCAAGTCCCTGTAGGCCCCAGCCGGGGGCTGGGGGGGGCCAGCCCCCAGTGGGCCTTTGGGCCCCTTCTCCTCTTGGCCTCAGAACATGGCCACCTCTCCAACAACAACTACAACATCACCTTCTTTTCCGGTCTGCTTGTGATATGTTTATATTTTTCAAGAGTGCTGATTGGGTCAACTTCAAGAGAGACACCACCCCCCTTGGGGATTACCATTTTTTATAACTCCAGGGGGAAAACGTTTTTCCCCCACCACAAAGTCTTACTCACAGAGGTATTGTCCCCCTCTCTTTCCACCTCCCAGTAAAGCTTGTTTCTCATGTGATGAGGCCCAAGTTCATTCAGCAATACCTTTAAAATTAATAGAAACATCGATAAAACATTACTTGCATTAGACTCAAGGAGTTACCTTTTGAGGTGAAGGCTGTGATTTTCATACTCCCTTAGGCCATAATGACCATGTTGGTTGTTCTCATTGTAGCAACACATCTAAATTTAGCATGTAAATTCTTTGCCCACTAGATTGCTTATTTGCCGTGCCAAGTGCAGAGAACAGTTTAGGCCCTGCATAGTTTGGCTATGGGTTAGGATTACTTACAGCTGGAGTGGCATGTTGTTGCTGGCTTGCTGACCAGGCTTTCTTAAAGGATGCGGTCTGTGCTATGCTCTGTTTTGATTTCATTCCTGGGTGCAAATTAGGGTATTGTCTTTCATGGTTAAACTACACCAAATCTGGAAATGGCTTCTTAAAGGCTACCACTTTGCTTGTGTGAGACCATGGAAATAGAGGACTGCTGAGATGTTTCATAGAATCTTCTCATTTTCCATGCAAAAATGCTTCTGGAAAGTTAATTTCCACAGGAAGAGCTGAACTCCAGAGCTCCTTTTCCTTTCACCTTGAACTAGCTAACCTGCAGAATAACATATAACCAGTTCTGTTTCCTCCAGTGTTTGAGTGAAAAGGTCTAGTGTCTGAAAAGCTAAAAGTAAGTTAAATTTTGTTTTGAGGGCAGGGTAAGTAAGCATAGCTGGTGATGAATTGCCAGCACTGCAATTTCTGAGTAGTGATAAAACCAAGTTGATAGAGGTATTCAGTGTTTCCTTATCTCCTGTGAGGTAGCCTCTCACACCTCTGCTTGCCAGCATTTCTCTCACTCACCCAGCAAAGCTGAGATTGGAACAAAATGAAAGGAGCACAGTTTCCAAACTTTAAGCCTGATGTCCTACACCTAGTTCCAAACCTGCGCTTAAAAGGATTGCTTACATCCTTCCTCTTCGATCCACAAAGTCTCTTACATAAAATGTTTTCCTAGGTCACTCAAAAATCATTTCATGATTCAGTGGTCTATAATCCTTAATGAGCTTTTGGCATTTGTCAGTGACTGCTTGGAAGTTTCAGGAGTGCAAGTATAAGTTTCACTGCTTAAGTGTATGAGGGAAAATACTTTTTTGGTGCTCATCATTTATAGTTCTGCAAAGATCAAGCATGAAAATAGTATAGTCTCAATTAGCTGCTGGTCTGGATGAAGCTGGCAAGCTGTAAATAAAAACCATCTGTGTTTTGCCAGACTGTGAATAGGCTGCTTTGAGCAGCCAAGGAATGGCTTGAGGTGGCTGTCTGTATGACAGGCTGTTGCCCTGCTCAGCTGTTGGCAGTTACCTCATGCTTTGGGTTTGGTTTTCTTTTTCTTTTAAATCAACTAGTAATAAACTTCAAGTTAACCTTAAACTGAGGTCAGTCTGAGGCTAGGTAGGTGATATATGTGTGCCTGATGCTAAAAGTATCTAACGGGTTCTGATTACTTTAACTCCTGTCAATCTAGTTACAGACCTTAATATAAGATAGAAACTATTCTGGTCCTACAAATCCCTAGTCTTCCTAGCAATAGGATAAGAACAGGCCTCTTGGCTATTTTTTTAAATCCTGGATTTTTTTTTTTGTATCGTTGATCAACACACGGTGTTCATTTCCCTCTGAAAGTGGAACCATCAGAGCTGAATACAAACAGAAATGAAGCATGTTTGCTGTAGGCTAAAAGCTACTGGCTAAGGAAACTTGCTGCCCTTAAAAAAAAAAAAAGAGGGAGAAAAGGAAAAAAAAGTCTGACTGTCCTACACGTTTCTAAGGTCCACTTTCAAAGAAGAGCCAAATACCACTAGGAATATCTTGAGTGATGCAATCCGCTTCAGTGAGGTCTCCATGTGATGTAATCAATTTTCTCAGATCTTTGTCAAAACTTATTGTCCTAGGATTTATTGTAGCAGGGTTGATCTGATGAGAAGTCTTTTACTGAACATTAAGAAAAGAGTTGATACTGAAATTACTCGTGTGCATCAGTTGATTTAATTAAATTTCTACTTTGGAAAAGTATTACAAGAATGTTTTTAAACTACTCAACTACCCACTTGTGTCAAAATATTTTTCTAGTTAAAAAATTAGGTTGGTTTACAACAAAAATACTTAGTATTTTTACAATGGTTAGAAGCAAAGTTTGTTTAAAAATTACATTCATGGAACATTTGGATTTACCAAATCAAAACTTTGTTCTAACCTCACAAGAGTAGTCACATGTTCCACTTTTGAGAAAAGTTATTCAAATCTAGAATGTTCTTGTAGAAGAGTATGAAATGGCTTTTTAGGTGACATAATTTTATTTTACAAATCTGCCAAATCTATTCTTCTTACCCTTTGAAGTGGTCAGGTGTTAATCAATATTAACCTGTTAGCTATGGAGTTCTCTGTTTTAATTGACTTGGGATGATATTATTTGCACAGGTGCCCAAGCTGGGGAATTGAATTAATATCAATTTTCCTTGGCTAAAAGGCTTGTTTTTCATGTCTTGTCTGTCTTTTTGCAAACATAGATGCAGAATCTCTTATGGACTTGCATTTAAAATTAGCTGGTTTCACACAACAGGCTTCTCTCCTGCTGATGCAGATTCATTAGTATGTAGATACGTTTTCATATTTTCACCTAAGGGTCCAATCCTTTTTGTCACTGAAATGTCTTGCCATTAATATCAGTGGAAGCAGCTTCTGGTGCTATTTTGGTACTCCTCTTTTCCTGAAGAAGTTGCAGGCTTTCCCAAAATTAGTGATTAGACAGCAGATCGCTCTCCATTAAACATTAAGGTGTGCAGCTTTTCCTAGTCCCTCATTCTCAGTGTTCTCAAATGAGTGGGCTCTCTCTGTTGACAGTACTCAGACTGTCATAGTCCCTGGATTGTACTGTCTTTTTCACTGAAATTTGGATACACAGATTTGAACCACAAATGTTTCCTGTCAGATTATCTGCCTACCTAGCAACCTGACGCTGTTTATTACATTAGTTCATTTATCTTTCCTATGAACTAAGACTTTTTGAAAACAAATCTTTTTTTCTCCTTAGGAGTCTTTGGTTTTGGTTTGTATTTCTATAACTCTTTATGGAACAGCAAATCAAGAGAAATCAGCTTTGTATTTAGCTCTGAAGGTGTAAAGGCTGATTTATTCTGTAGGACACATCCAGACTCTATGACTTATCCTCTCCACAGTAAACTTAGGAGGGATTTCTAAGTGAGTTAGGTCTCTTGTTACAAAATTACACCAATTTACCCTGACAGAGAGCCCAATTAAACCAAATGTGACGGTTCCTAGGATTTCAGTGAGATTTCATTTAAACTGTGAAAGGAGCCCTGTTCCACAAAGTAAATACAGGCTGCCATTTTCAGGATGTTTGATCTTGCTTCTAAACAAAATGAAGCTTACTTTACTCTACTACCCAGGCTTGGACACATACCTAACCAGTTGTGTGCAGGGTAATTTTTGGTATTTATTTTTAATTCCTAGCAGACTTTCAGATTATTTAAAGCACTGAAGCGACAATAACGTTATGGCAATAAAATGACCCACTACTCTGTTCAAGCATACCTTTGCCAAAGAAATGGCTGTTTTCTGCTGTAGCAAAGACTCCACCCAAGAACACCACACAAATGCAGGAAGTTTTACCTACATGAGTATTTGACATACAAATGACTCTTCTGCCCACACCTGCTTAGTTACCTACATTCAGTTTTGAACAGCTCCCTTCTGTGAAGGTGATAAAAAAAGAGCATCTGAGAACGAAAGAAGCTGGCAGTTTCTTATTTTACAGCATTGATATCAGCCCATAAGAACAGACTTTGTCCATAGCTTCTCTAGAAATCCATATTATAATGGCAGCTTTTGGAAAACTATGTAGGATACATGTAAAAATCACCTTGGTCCACCCTAACCAGGTTTTATATCCAAAAGTTTATGAAGATAAAGGCAGAGTGATGATCTTATGTATTTCATCAACTTGTTGGAGAACATTTTTCATATTTCCTGGGGATACTTAAGTTTTAGGAGTGGGAGAAAAGGAGGTAGGCGTGGAAGGACAGAAGCATGGGTGAGGCTTGGAGCATTGCATCCAGCCTCTGTCAGTCTAGTCTCACTGGTTGTACGGATGACATTGAATAATTCTAAGTCAGGTGAAATTTTCTTGCTTTAGATGTGAAGGGAACTGATATATATCTTTCGTGTCTCTTGACTAAAATGTATATGAAAAGGGGAGTAGGGCAGTTGGCAGACTGGACAGATATGCAGTGACTGGAGAAGCTGATTTCTGGAGGCAGAAATTAAGATAGCCAGCATTTCATATATCTAATTTTTTAAAGATTTTTGAGTATCTGTTAACTCCTTTCTAAGTTGGTCTTCGATATTGCTTAAAGATATTGCTGCAAATGTTTTTTGAAAGTGCTTCCAAGGGGACAGTTGTCTGAGATGCTACCAGAAATAAAGTAATTGACGCAGAGCTGAATTCCTTTCCTGTTTTTTTGCTGCGCCATTTCAATGATGTAAGAAGCCACAGGCATGCACAGCTCGTAGGTCCTGCACCCCAGCTGCCACTCCCTCTGCGCTTGCCTGCTTGTTCCTCCTTCTATCCCATCCTCCAGCAGCTCAATCCCTCCTTCCTCATTTTACTCAGCAAACTCTTACCTCTCAGTTGTCAGACAGCGTGGTTCTTACCTCTCACCTGAACTCCATAATCATAAATCAATAATTACAAGACAACTTCTACACAAATAGAAATCTGGTGAGGATGCTTATTATTTAGATGACCTAGAGAGTATTTCCTGTTTATCTGGTTCTGGTTTTATGAAGGATCCTACTACAAATAAGTACTTTGGCTGAAGCATCAGCTTTCATAAGGTCAGCCTGATTTTCCCCAGGCAAGTCCACATCCTGGAACCTGCAATTACATTTTGAACTATTTCCTTGCTCACTAAACCTTTATTTGGAATGTTATGGTGTAGGCATGTGATGCCATTGCCACAAGCAATATGTGTTGTGATGTCACCATGTTGCAAAGTGACACACTGGCATTTGCTAAGCAAGAAGACTTACAATCCAAAATAAGAGATTTGGGAGGATTTTGTTTGCTTTTAACCAACATTGGTGAGTCAAAAATAAATCAGCAGTTTAAAACATATCACAAAAGTATCTAAATATAATTTCGACAAAATGTTGTTTATTAGTCATTCTTCTATTACTAAGCTGCTTCATAATTATGGTTTACGTATAGGCAGCTTGCTAATTGCTTTTATATTGAAATCTGTAATTAAATATTTGGTGTAACTACATCATAGATTAAAAATTGTGTGAGGGAACATGATGTGAATAGCTGATTTTTCTGGTAATGCGGATGATGCCTTGGGAGACAGGTGTGTGATAGCAAATAACCTTTCTGCAGTAAGTATGCAAGGAACTGGCCTATTTCAGGGTAATTCCTCTCACAAAATGCTGCACAGAAGTAGTCTATCATTGATGCAATTTTTATTTAGCTAGTTCTTGCTCTTGAATTGCTTGGTTTTCAGCAGTCAAGCTGTACCCATAGGAGTTTCCTTTTCAGTCTGTGTGTAGGGAATCCCTCTGTCATGCCAGGTACAGAATGTGCCTCAGGGGTTCCACCTTTCTTAGCAATAACCTGATTTATCTGCTATCAATGTACAGCTTTATTTTTAAGCACTAGTTACCTCAGGTCTGGCCTATTTCTGGAGCCTCACAAGCAAAGATGAGCCATTTCCTCTCTGGTAATCTAACTGGGTTAATAAATCTAAGATTAGCAGTTTTCCTGCCTTAAATGGTCTTAGTGTCTCTGTCTATAAAGACTTCAATGTTAAAAGAACAATTTATTTGAGAATACACATCCAAATAATTGGGTTTCAATTATTCTGTTAAACATCTTAAAGAAAATGCTGTATACAGTTTTATGATTTCTTCATTTGTTCAGTTATCCATCATAAGGATACAGCAATTCCTTCTACTTGAACACAATAGTTTTAATTTAAAATGAATGTATTGCAAGGTGAATTCACTTGCATATGGGCTGGCACATTAAAAGGATTTCCAGTTAAGACATCTCACATGTATCACATGTTGGAGTCAGAGCTTCACAGCTCAGTGGCCAAGCTGCTCAAAACAAATGAATTGGATCACTTCATTGATTCAGAGACAGGCATCAAGACAACGAGTTTTCAGGTTGCTATTTTCAGCATTGACATGGACTCTGTCAGAGACTAAAACATTGTATTAGTCATCCAACTGTTGAATTAACATTCATAAATATCTCCTTGCAGTGGCAGTGCTTGGAAGATTTAAGCCGATATTCACAGGTGTATGGAAAGAGAGTGCTGTATTGGAAACAGCTTTGAAGTTTATGTAAGATATATTTCCAGGCCATTCATGGTTTTTGAAAGGAGATTTGTGGCACAGTCACCTTGGTGTTTGCCATTGTCACATGTAGCTTATGCACATCCCTGAAGCATTCTAGTAGCCTCTTCTCCCAACAGCAGAATAATATGGAAAGTGGAACCTCAGGGTTCAACATTACAATATTGTCATCAAAGTTGCTTTTGCCATGGCATCAAGTGGGGGTAGGAATGATCTTGAGACAGTAGGCACGGACACAATAGAAGTGAGTACTTTTTGCTTTTTTTTTTCCCCTGTGTTGAACAGTCCTTTCAAATGTCAACTTCGCTGATCAATAAGAGTGTATCATGACAATTAAAACTAGACAATGTCTTGTAAGCCACTAGATTTTAATCTTTTGTAGGAAAAGTTAGAAGAAGACAATATCATTTGTGTGAGTCAGTCTCATTTCCTGGCCAAAGTTTATTTAAGGTTATTAGTTTCTATTATCTGTATTTCCCCACAATTTCAGAGACATTGTAGTTTACATTCAAACTCACTGTACTCTGACATGCTGTTAAAGGTCTGCTTCTTTTCACTGCATAGATGACTTGTGGGAAGTTGCAATTCTTACTTGTCAAGTCATAGCATTCTGTAGTCTTGGGTTAGACTTCACATAAAAAGTTACTGTATAAATATAGGTTGCAAAGAAAATGTATTATTCCTTATCAACTTTATTATTTTATGTTTCTTTACTTCTATTATGAATGAATACTTTGAAATATTTTGCAATGTCAAATATCTCTAATTCTGCATCTGAACACTAACTAAACTCAGTGATGTCCAGCAAGATCTCAGCTGGCATGTGCACTTTGGTCTACATTGAAGTATTTTAGATCTTTCAAGCAGTGTTAACATGGCTAGAAGATAGAAATGCTGAAGAACACCTCCAAGTCGCAAGCCCTATAAACTCATACTGAGTTGGCAAAGCAATAGTATTTATTGAGGCGATGTCACATCACTGGTGGTAGTGTGACTTTGTATAAACATACCCTAGAACTCCAATCTGACAAACAGGAACATGCTAATTTACAGTAATAAAACCAATTACATTTAAAAAGGAAAACCTCAACAACTCTTTACCTATAAAGCATAAGGAGATTGTCTTCATGATCTGATGACAGACCGCCCTTGAATTCTTACGTCAAAAACTGAAAATGTCAACAGATGAACCTCCAAAGGAATGAGCCTCTCTTCTGAAATGAACTGAATATACACTAGCTATGTTTGAGTCACTCAGTGAACTACTTAGGGAGTCTTAACACATTGCTATAGTATGCTTCAGGTCTGGTGTCGTGTCACATGCACTAATAGCAGGGTAGAGACATAATCTCACCTTCATACAGTAAAGGCATAGTCACTGTTCACAGAAGTAGTACCATGGTGCTATTAGATCTTTTCTGAGATTTCTGCCCCACAGCAGCCCCACTGATGGGGCAGAAAAGGGCTGAGGGGAGTCCCTGAATCAGCACATCCTCTAGCAGTCCTGGAGGAGCCCTCCTCTGTGGATTGCTGCCAGGGAAGGTGGTGCCTACCACCCCACTGGGCTCCTCCAGACAGGTTCTCTTCCTCCGGGGTTTCCTGACAGATTGGCAGAAGTCAGCATGAACCCTACATAAATTTGTTTTCAGATGTTTACAGGCTGCAGGTTGCTTTGGTAACATGGTTAAATCCCAGTCTGAGTCTGTTTGATTTCATCTGTGCAGTTATCTTTATTAGTATCCCTTTTCCCTGCACTCATTCTGTTGCTTATGTGGGACTGTGGTCAGGCAGCTCAGACAGACTAGGACTCTTTCAGCATTGACATTTACAAGACCTATGCCATTCCTTCATCTGTTTTATTTTCCTTAGCAATGCAGCTGAACTAGCATATTCCCATTCTCTCATAGCAAGCGGATGTCAGCCACACACCCCCTGCATGGGATGGGGGAACAATGCTGCATTTCCATACATTACTCAGCTCTGACTGTGCCCTGCAGAGCCCAGCCCAGCTCCCCTGCAAACTTTGCAGTCAGATTTTCCATGTGCAGTAGAAGCCTGACTCTACTCCAGCTGCCTCAGCCAATCAATATACTGACACTAATTATTACAGATACAAGATCATTTGGTGAGAGGTATTGTCTCATCAAACACGTCTGGAACAAATTAAAGAGTTACTATTCCTTGCTCTGCTAGCCACAGTCACCATCTTATTTACAATATAAGAACAACAGCAACAAAGGTGGTGAGGAGCAGACAAGGACTCATTCCTTTTATTTTGAAAAAGGATCATGTCATTGTCATTTAGACTTGAGCCTCATTGTGAACGGAAATATTAAAGGATTAGTGAGTCATTTATACCCGGTTATGGCCCCAAACATTGGGGTGGCTTTCACTTCAGGTCAGGGTCATTGCTCCCGTGTGTGTGCAGAGAAGAGGATTGCCCAGTGTGACCGTCACACTGAGAGAGGGGTTGGCTGATGGTTTATTTTCAATGAATTAACAGACTAAGGGAATCCTGTGTCTGAAGAGCTTCCTAGAATAACACTGCTTACTTATTGTGACGGTAAATCCTAGATTAATGCTTTGCTCTCCTTTCTACCTTTCCTTCTGTTTCTTTCTCTTACAAAAATAGCCTCCTCCCCCTCAAATAGGATATAGAACACAACGGTCTAGAAACCTATGTTTCATCTGGGGACATGTGACATGCAAGTGCACACCCTGGTGTGGCCAGGTCACTGCAGTGAAAGAGCTGCTCGAGAAAATGTGGGTGTTGCCAGAGGGAGTCTGAGCATCTTGGAGGAGTCCATCCAGGAGAAGGTGGTAAGAGTGAAAATTGAGTTAATGGTGTATATCAATTCTGGCTGGTATACAGACATAGTCCTTTCTTATCTTTCAGTAATGTCTCTTAAAATAGGTATTGGGCTGTGAATATAGGTTTGCAATTTCTCTGTTACTACCTAGCAGTAACTACCTAGTAACTTCTTTCAGCTGTATAGTATGTCAATAAAGATTTATTTGGAAACCCAATAAACTTCTGCTTCAGCTGTGGCTTGGAAAAAATCTCTTCTCTATATTTCTCCCTCTGAGTTTCATGCTTCTCTACTTCCAGGTTGTATTCACTGCAGTATCATAAGCAAACACTGCTTCTGGCTGCACTGTACAGCAGGAAGAAATAAAAAGCAAGACATCCATTGTGGTTTGAAGATCTGATTATCCAAGCACAGACACACAAGGAGTTAGCAGCTGTTTAAAGTCCTTATTTAGGTACACAGAGTCCTCCTGCCCTGTATGGAGAAGGTTGAGTAACTCAGAAAAAAGGTGCAGAAAGGAAGGGATGCAGGCTGGGGATTTGAGATTACAGAAGTCGGGGTGCATCTCAATGTTCTTGGGCTGCCCTCCCACCTTGCTCCTTCACCTTCTGAGCAGAGAGTGGTAGGGTGTGCATCCTGCCAGGTGGGGAGGCTTCACCCCATGTGTTTTGAAGGGGAAGTGGGGACTGAAGGTGGCTACTTCCAGGGTGCTCCAGCTGCACATCATCCTGCTTTCAACAGGCAGGACAGGACTTTCCTCCTTTTTAAGGGAGTTAACTCAAGAATATGAGTTATACTCCTATTATGTATGCTTTGGTTCAGAGAGGATTAATCTCCAGCTAGGTGGAGGTTAGCAAATGGTCAGATTTGTGCCATATTAGGTGTTCTCTAAGCAAGCAGGTCAGGATGACTGCCTCAAGTGACAGAGGGAAGAAAAGGGGTACATGCAAATCCCTTGAATTCCCAGTACTGTCCCTCCGGACACAAGGCAGGAATGAGTGTACAGGTCCACCTGGTCAGAGGCCTGGTAAATTCCAGGCACAAGAAGTCATCTGGCATGGTTGAGAGGTGCCTTCGGTGTTTAATTGCAGCAGGAGAAAACTCCTCTCCTGTTGTGCGATCCCAGAGACCAAGCCTGTAGGATGCTGGATGAAAAGCAATGTGAGTGGCACTGGGAAAGGAAGTGCAGAGATTAATCTGCATTGGTGTGCACAGATGTAAAACTAGGCATTAAGTCCAAATTGCTTCATTGGTAGCATCAGGGCTTTTAGAGTCTTCTCCTTTCAGGAAACAGAATTTCTGATACTTCAAGAACTTTAGTTTTATAACACCTAAAGTGACTTTGAAGTCACAGCCATGCAGAGGTTACACCTCTAAAAGTGGAATTAGGAGAAATTCAGGAACCTCCACCCCCTTGTAGACATTTTATACTATCCTGCAGTTTTAATGACCCATAGGAGTAGTTAAATGTGATGCAAGAATCAGGCCTGAATTCCCTGGCTTCAGTGTCCTTATCATCACTGAAACAACAGGGGAAGCCAGATAAGGGTTTCATATGAACACTTCAGGGATAAAGTGCAATACTTAAAATTGTGGCAGGTAAAGTCACATTGCCATTCACATTTGCTTGAATTGGACAGGTCTTTTATTATTATTTATGTATTTATTATTTTTCTTTTACTTTATTTTGTATTTATTTTGTGTTATCTCATGGCATTTTTTATATTGCTGCTATAGCAAGTTTTGCATTCAGCATATTATTCTCTCACAAGAGGATATGAATGAACTCTGATTCAGCAAGTCAGCAGCACTGCAAGAAGGACTTCAGGGTCAAATAGATTGGCTGCCATAGACACAAAAGCATTACACTAAAATAGCATTGCAGCATTCACAGAAGGCAAAAAAAATGATTTCTATTTAGAGACTACAGGAATAATGATGATGTATTTTTACAGTAGAAGGTAGACTGCAATTTTGTAATGATGTCAGGTTTTTTAAGTACTTGGTGATGTCATTCACATAGATGATGTGGATAGGATAAGAACAATCATCATGACAGTTCTCATCAGTAATGACTGAATTTGCAGTTTCATTTCAAATAGATACCAGTTGAGAGTCTGGATTTTTAGTGAAATGTCACCTAACTGCAAGGAGCACAATGACCTGAAAAACTGAAAAAAAAAAAAAAATCTCTAAAAGAAACTCAGTGTCTTGTGCAGTCTGCATTTTTTTGTTCTGCTCTTCCCTCAAGTGCAACAAAGGAAATCCAAAAGCAATTTGTCATCTTGGTTCAGAAAACATTGAGACAGAAGAAAAGAAGCTACCCAGCACAAGATTTTTTTTTTTTTTAAAGTGGCATATTTTGAACAGAGAAAATATTTTCCAGCAAGTTTGGCTCAACCTTGAGATGAAGGCTCCGGTAGGTTCTTCACACGTCTAACCTAGGATAATCACCTCTATTCATGAGGCAATTACAGCTCAGCCCAACCCCACGGTGTAGGACAGAAGTGCTCACTGGCGCCCTGTGGTTCTGAGTCTGCAGGAAATGCCGAGTTTGCCTTTTCTCAGTGACTTCAGCTCTGAGGATAGGGATGCAGGGAACTGTGAAAAGAGGTAACTCTTTTTCCCGAGAGTCTCTTTTCTGCAGGACAAGTAGGCCAGGAGGGGCCCCTGGGTTTCAAATAAGCTCTCCTTTCAGAGATACCATGTCAGTTCTGACAGCCTGTGAACAGCAAAGTCAGTGCAGAAGTACTGTATGCACTGTATGCTTGGCAGGCTAAGCCTGGCAAGGTGGTCAGCTCAGGAGCTGGGCAAGATACATCTCCTGCTGTGTTTACTTGTTTGCAGGTGAAATAAAACACAGCCAATCAGTGGAGAATATAATGCTCTAATGCACATTATCACTTACCTTCTGAGTTTATATCATTAATACTATTCAATCATCCCCCTTTTGCATACAGCCAGGTGCATGTACTTTAAACCTATTAAATCATAAGACTACCTCCATAAAGTTTAGGATACAAAAGACCATGCAGAGAATAGAAAAGGATGTCTGCATCCCAAGGTGGTATTCTGTGTTTAGTACACATAAATAAAATTCAGTCCAGCTAGAGGTGTAATAAAAACTGGAAATGAAATGGAAACAATTAAAAAACCAAAGCTTTTCCAATTTAAAACTACCAAAACAGATTCAGGTAACCAAAAATAGGTCTTATTTAGGACAAAAAAGAATTTTTTTTCCTACTTTTCAATTTTGACGGAATTCTCATGACTTAATAAGAAATTTCTAAATTATGAAATTTCTTAAAATAATGCTCAAAAACTGATGATAGCAATTTAGTCTGTTAAAAATGGCTGTTTGACTTTTAAGGATGCAGAGAAATAATACATGTATTGGTTTGTATTTTCCATTTATGTGAGCACTTGGTCCTCATTTGCATATCTGCTTATGCAAGCAAAACCCCCACTAGTATAGAATATATTGTTAAAGCCTTGTTCAAGAATACACACAGATGCTCTTCACTTTCTTGTCAGCAGGCTGTTTTATATCCTATGTCACCATTTTAACACCTTTTCCAAAGTGATCAGTTACCATTAAAGACTTTAAAGACTTTCCAAAGAGGGCAAGTAGCTTCTGCCCCAGACTATCCCTGTCCAGAAGTCCCCATTTCTTGGTCTGCCCTGCAAGACTCTTGCTGGTCAAAGCTGAGGTCTCCAAATGGGAAGGATAATCACCTCTGGCAGGCGGATGGAGACAGGAAGATGGGAGATGCTCTGGGAGAAGTTTTCACAGAATCACGAAATATTCTGGGTTGGAAGGCATCCATAAGGATCATTGAGTCCAACTCTTAAGTGAATGACCCATATGGGGATCAAACTCACAGCCTTGGCATTGTTAGCACCATGTTCTAACCAACTGAGTAGAACTGTTTTCAGGCACCTAAAACCTGTAGTGAGGAGTGACACATGGAAAAAAACCAACGCAATGGCAGAAAGCAGAGTGCAAGGCAGTTATTAAAGACTTTTGAGGACTCTGATCAGGTCTCCTGCAGAAGGAAGTACTAAACAAGAGTTACTTTCTTTTCCACAACTTTTTTTGGCATAGATTCTTGTATTTCTGAATGTTCCTCAGGACTTTACACATTGACAAGTTCCTATTTGTGTCTAGTTACTCCTTAGATCATAGATATTCATAGGCACAGCTCTTTCTAGTAGTCTTTTCAGCTTAAAGCATTTAGCAGATGGTTTCTCAATGGGCTGTGAGAGTGTCATTACGTGTTTTGGGCAAGAATATTTCCTTCTCTTGGTTTTGAAATCAGACAGATTGAATTTATACGGGGAGGCCCAGAAATTCTTGTAATGAATTATATTTTTGGCATTGTTGTCAGGGGATAAGATCTGCTTGAGGGACCTCTCCTTTTCTTCCTCTCACATTTGAGGTGGTTCCATGCTCAAGATTTTGAACCTTGTATTTAAAAAAAAATTCATACCATACAATGAAAACATTGACCAAGAAAAAAATCTTTCCTGTTTCTGATTTGATTTTGCTCCTAGCAACCTGTGTCCCAGGGTAGCAAATAACTTTGGGAGACATGTCTCACTCTAGATCTTGTCATCGGTGAATCAGCAAAGAACGGTACAGAGCAAGCTGCTCAGCCCTGCCCAGTGACCAGTCCCAACACTTCAGAGAAAGAAGCGACTGCCAGGCTGGACACTATTATCTGATTATAACAGAGGTACATATGGAAAGAAAAGAGTCCCTGTAGCAGCATATTTGAAGAATAACTCAAGATTCACCTGGGAGTTGTCCAGCTGGTGGCCAGGACCCTGGAGCTCATGAGTTCTTGGTGGAAAACACAGCTGGCGAACTGTGTCCTGTTGTGTTGTCTCAGCTATAATTTCTGAGTGCCTGGAAGGTGCAGTTCCATGTAGCTGTAATTTGATCTCAGGGTCACAAAGTAAGATCAATAAACACACTAAGGTCCCTAGCAGGAAATCAAGGACAAAACCTGTCAAACACCTAGTACAAAGAGCTTGGGAAATCTCTCAATTTCATTATGTTTAGTAGCTCACTTACTATATTGGATTTGCTGTGCATGGTGCAAACAAGGATTTTGAACTATTGGGAGTATCTTTTCTAAGTCTTCTAATGCTTCCAAGGTGTTTAGGGTGTTAAGGGATCAAATTAATATATTCCGGGATTTCCTGCCACACACAATAAAGAAAGATATAGAAAAAAACAAATAAGTGTCTTGACTTTCTTCCAGAATGTTGTATGACTATTTAGAAATATAAATTTTCTTCTCGATATATAAAATGTTCAGAATAATAATAACAAAGATAACCAGCATATTTTTAAAGTATTTATAATTGCTTTTATTCTATGTATAATAAAATGGTTTTTGTACTATGAAGATCCAGAAAAGAGTAATCTGTTGACAGATTTTTAGTTCTGTCACTTAAAACTAGCCAAATGGGTTCTTAATTTTTTAAATGTCCTTATGTCCTGAGAATAGATGCTATACTTCTCGAATTGATGAAGGGATGAATACAGTCCTATCTGAGGCCTGGGGATGTTTGAGAAAGGCAAAAGGAAGTTTTCCTTTCATGCAAACTCATGGCTGTTTATTTTCTATTACTACAAGTAACTACCCAGCTGGCAATTAAAATCAAAAGCTCTAATATCCAATTGCATGGATTACTTTTAGGAAGTCATGCTAGATAAATAAACACACTGGACTAAGCATGAATGTTTTTTTCTTATTTTCACAGAATCACACAGAATATGTTGAGTTGGAAGGGACCCACAAGGATCAATGAGTCCAACTCCTGACCATGCACAGGACCATCCCCAAGAGTCACACCATGTGCCTGAGAGTATCATTCAAATACTTCTTGAACTCTGTCAGGCTTGGGGCTGTGACCACTTTCCTGGGGAGCCCGTTTCAGTGCCCAACCACCCTCTGGGTGAAGAACTGTTAGAATTCTTTTGCTTAACATGAAACAATCAAATGCTCCTAAGGACAGATATAGCAAGAGAGAGAGCATTTTAGAAAATCAGTAGATGGAACAGGGAATGCAGGAATTCAGATGCTGCATTAATAGATATCTCAGAACTTTATACAAAATATTTGCAGGTAAAGAGATTGTAAGCCTCCATCTCATTTATGTGCTTCTTTTTCATGTTTCTGATTCATCAGAAACCAAAGTGATTCCAGTACGAATTTTAATGTAGAGCACAGAAATGTTTTATAGTAGGCTCATGCAGGCTCTTGACATGAAGCTTAGCTTATTCTATGTCATTATGATTTTAATCAATGCTCTTTGTTCTCTGACTCCCTAGGAGTTCATACTGCTCACAGGAGGAGGAATGCTTATGCTTAGGGAAGTGGCCAGCATGTTATATACTTTCAATATTCCTGCTAGATGTCATGACCATGGGGCATGAGACGACGTGCTCAGAGGCTTAGATTATCTTTGAGAATATCAAATGAACATTATCCACAATCCAGTAGATTCTTTATGGATAATTTTCCACCTACACATACATTATCAAAACTCTGAATGCTCATCTCTAAGTACAGCAGTAATATGAAATCTCACCAGATTATTATTACAAAATTTTTCTTGCAAATGCGATATTTTACTTCTGTAATCGTTTCTATCTAGGAGACTCTAGAAGAAGGTTTCATCTCCATTATTAGTCATTTGTAGAATCAATTTTATGCACATGTCTTGAGTTTTCCTGTGATCTGCTGAAGCACAATTAATGGAAGCCATAAGAAGGAAAATTGAATTCCCTCTCCTTACTAAAGAGGAACCTTTGCAAATAGGGTATATTTGGAAGTTTCATACAAAGTAAAGCACCAGCAAGTCCCTGCTTTGTTAGGGAAGGAAACAGGAAGGGGGAAAATCAATTAAAGTAAGAGGAAAATGGGGAACTTATTGTAATAAGAACAGTTATGAGGAATCTAATCATGAGGGAGCAGAGAGGTGGAGAGAGAAGAATTATAATAAAATAATAATACCTGTGCTGCTCAGTAAACCTCTTCTGGTAAGCGATTTTGTTTACATAGAGAAAATTTTGGCTTTGTTTTTAAAATCTCAGAGACCAAGTAAGGTAAGACATTAATGGGAGAAAAAATCTGACACTTTTATTCCTGTGTGGAAAACTACTAAGCCAAACACTGGGAACAAAGTCAATGCCCTCTACACAGAAGAGGACTCTCTGCACTGTTGCTCTGAGGATCAGGATTGAAGTCTACTTGCATGAGATTAGGTCTGGAAATAACACCACATTCTTTAAGGACAAGGGATATAGAATGGAATTCAATAAAAATTCCTCCCAGTGTGGTATTTTCCTTCATTTCCTCTTTCACTCTGCTTTAGTGCAGTCTCTCTCCTCCTGGTTACCAACTGCAACAACACCTGTCTGTGGAGAATAAGTTTTATACACAATGCCTGTTTGCAATAAAGCTGGCTGGGCTAAAGAAGAAAGCCTCTCATAAAGCTGTTCACTTACTTTAAAGACTTGTCTTTGTTGCTTCAACTCTGTTGCAGTAAGGGAGTTTGTCTTGCTATAATTCTGTGACATGGGAATGCTGCAAAACTCTCATGTGGCATATGATGAGATCTAAAACCTTTCATGCAGTACATCTCTCATTCTCTACTATTATGACTTTTTAGGCGAAGTCTAGTATTATAATTATTCACAGTAAGAAGTATACTCTTGACTGCCATTAAACCTTTTCTGGAGCAGATTCCCTGTATGACAGTAAGCTTAGCAGTTATGGAAAAAGAATACTTTCCTTCATAACCTTCGTAACATCCTTGCTTTACTCTTGTTTAGCAGAAACAGCATTTAAAGAAAATTTTCTGACTCTTTTTTTTTGTAACAGATCCCAGGAGCTCAAAATTTACAGTCTTGCTTTCGTCCTTGTAAAGATATCTGCATGTTCACACCTTCAGATTGAAGTATAAATATTTTGGCTATTCTGTTAAAGCCCTAACTTAGCTTTCCTGCTGGGATTTTACAGCCAGAAAAGACATATCTCTGTTTTCTTTTTACTTTTTAAATATTTTGTGTACTTGAGTTGTACTATCTTTTGTTTCGGATTTAGTTTTGTTTTGTCTTAAAGTAGTTCAAGGACTGAGTAGGGACGGTCAGAGTGCTAGACTTTAAAAAATACATGAAGCAAGCACTTGCAAAAATAAAATCCTAAGAAAAGAGAGTTGAGAGATATGGAGAGAATGCATGGTTGTATTTAGTGACGGTGCTGAATTGCAATTAAAGCAGAGTGCTGATGACTAAGTAGGTGATAAATCTATGTTCTGGAAAAGGTCATCAGTTTGCAGCTGAGGTTACAGTACTATTTGTAGGTGTAAGTTCACGTAGCCTCATTTATACATGTGGTAACGCCTTGTATGCATCCCTATGTGGATTTATGTTCCCACACAACGGATTTTATTTAGGTCCCTTGTACATGTGGGATGTGACATCTGTTTGTATGTACCACCTTTTTATTTGTTTTTAGTTTTGATTTGTTTCTTACACTACTCTTACCTTCCAAACTTAATGTAAGGTTATAAATTTGTGTGAGAAGTTACATGCTTTGGACAATCATGTGCTGTGATTTATACTAAGGAATTACTTGCATAGTTTCAACTACTAGTACTTTCCATGAAAGAGATTGCCTAGGTTCGTATGAACACATGAACAGATGTAGAGAGAGAGAGTTGTGAAGCTGTCATCTTGTATGGTACTACTCTGTTGGGTAATATATATTCACCTTTATATGTATATATATATATATATATAGTTCTGCAACACTTGGAGCTGTGCACATATATGTGTGCTGTCATCAGCACTTACACAAATGTTTACATATGCAAACATAGATACATACATGTTGTTTGTGTAATTGTTGCAAAAGATCTAGAGAAAAAAAAAACTGGAGCATGAGCATGTACTGTTGTGACACCTAAATAACACACTAATGTATGTACATATAATGCATAAACATATAGTTCCTTAAAAACGACCAGTTTGCCCACCAGTGGGCAAAACTAGAGGTCATACCTGTGTCAAATAAATGCACATAACATTATAGTAGTAACAAGTGAACTTAATATAGTGAAGGCATATAACTTAGTGTAAAACTATTTATATGAAAAACCTTTGACACTGAGAGGTAAGTTCTTCTCAAGGTCACAAGTTGTATCTCCTTCACCTCCTGCCTATTACATGATAATATCTGAGCATCCAAATAGTAAATAAAAAAGAAAGAGGGAGAGAATTCAGGAAACAAACACATTTATGAGGGAATAAATTAGTTACTGACTAAACATTTTTAGCTTTTTGATAAGATGTTTCTTCTTTGCCAAGAGACATTGCTGAGTAGGTGTCAAAAGTCCAAGTAGATTCAATCTAAAGATAACCTCAAAGAACATTCCCTGCCAGCATTTTGTTGATTTTAGCAGTTCAATATGTTTCACAACATGAGATGAATTTTCATTACGCATTGCTGGTAGTGTATCGTTCTGCAAGAACCTGCAATGACCTGATTTAAATTTTTCACCCACTCAGGAGCAATTTCTCCATTAGCCAGGCTGCATGGGGGCTGGGGGCGGAAAATTCCTGCTGCTCTGAGGCTGAAAACTGTATGTTATAGTATACAAGAGCAATCAGACTAAGAAAATGCAATGCTTTAGTCTTATTTTCACCTATCTAAGGGCTATCTGCTCAAGCATGAACACTGTCTAAAATCTGTGGTGATCTTTACTAGATCTTCATTGAAACATCATTTTTTTCCCCCAACAGGACAAAATATCTGACACAGGCACAGTAAAATTACTAAAACATTGTTTATATTCTGACTTTATGCCTATCGGTTGTTATTTTAACCCAGACTTACCAGGAGAAACACGTCAAATTTACAGATGAGACTACACTACTCCTTGGTCTTTAGACCACAGGATGAAAAACTATAATCATAGAATCATAGAATGGGCTGGGCTGGAAAGGACCCTAGAAATCATCTAGTTCCAACCCTCCTGATGTGGACAGGGACATGTTTCACTATACTGTGTTGCTCAGAGCTCCATCCAGCCTGGTCTTGAACACTTCCAGGAGTGGGGCATCCACAGCTTCTCTGGGCAACTTGTTCTAGTGCCTCACGTCCCCTACAGTAACAATTTTTCCCCTCAGATCTAGTCTAAAACTACCCTTTTTCAGTTTGAAATCATTCCCCCTTGTCCTATCACTACATGCTCAAAATTATGCTAGATGATCTTTTGTTCACGGAAACACAATGTGATTCAGCTTTTTTTTAATAGTCTGAAATGGCCAGAAAACAGGAAAAGGAATTTCAAATATATCAGTAGGCTTTTTGAGCTAGGTGTACAGTCAAAATAAGGAATAGTACACCAAATAACCTCTCTATGTACAAACTACAGGCAATCCTTTTGCATAGTTACTAAGGAAATAACTCCTTTAATATCTAGGATTAAATCTGAAATGACTGTTTTCTCCATTTGTTGTATTTTGTTGTTTGGTTGCCTGAGAGCCAACTCATCTCTTTTGATAAGTTTATATAGTGTCCAACAGAACAGAGTCCTCAACTAAACACAGGGTCTCTGGGCACTGGAATAATATGGAAAAAGATACTTCAACATTGCTCTTTGGAGATCTGGTATTAAGTCTTCTGTTTAGCTGCTATTGTTTTGCAATCACAGTTGAAACACAGTTGGACAACAGAGTTTGTGCTGATGAATGTTAGTCTTACAGTTAATGTGGCTATAGAGATCCAGGGTTGGCTCTTGGCTCAAGCACAGGCTTCATCCGTTCAATAAATCTCTATGTGCTTCAGCCTCTAATCTGTAAAAGTCAGACAATAGCATATTTTTTTCTTATACTGGGTGACAGACTCTGTAGTCTGACATTGCCATCAGAACGCTCCACATTTCCCTGATCATGGAAAAGGTCTTCATATATTGTTAAGCATTCAATTAAAGAAAAATAGGGGAAAAAAGGCACAGAGAATGCTTTCCAAGGTCATCATTACCTGTTTTACTTTCATGTTTTTTGAGTAGCAGTTGTGCTGCAATGTCCCCTCTTTCTGTGTATTTTCTTCAATAAACAGTCAGAAACAAAATGTTTTTGAAGGAATAGCACCTTCCTAAGAGAATTGCAGTGTATTGATAGAATATCAAAACTAATTTACTTCAGACACAGAGAGAAGACTTTGTGCTATGCCACTGTGTTCAAGTAGTTTTCTTAGCCATGATTTCTTATCTTCTTCAGAAGTAATTTCTTCCTCATAACAATGCAAATGGCTATAAAGTTATTAAATCCCACAGACTATAAACACATTTGTGAGAAGTAGGACACAGAATTTGTAAAACATCTTTGCAGATTTTTATTTCATTTATTTCTTTTTTCATCTGTGCCAGGCAATGGGTAGATGCTACACAATGTCAGCAAATAATATTACTGATATTTATTAAAATATGCATTCTTTTTTCATTTCTGTAAGTTCTTGACTACTCTGATTTCACAGCCCAGTTATGCTTGGTGAGTAGAAAATACATCCTTTGCCAGTTTTGAGTTTGCTGCCTCTCCACTTATTGAATGCTCCCTTGCTACTGCATAAGCAGTGATGTTCCATATCTGTCATCTCTAGATCTTTCATTAATCTACAGACTTGTATTGTGTCCCTTCTTATTATTCCCTGTTCAAGGGCCAATGATTCCAATCTTTTCAATTTCTCTGACATATGAAAGTTTTTCTGAGCCTTTGCTCAGTTCCATCGCCCATGTACAAACTCCTTCAGTTCTGACGTAGCTTCTCAGAGATCACATGGCCAGTACCACATATTGAATTCTGGATAAGTCCCCAGCATTACTTTACAGACAGACATCATAAGAGAATCTATATTTTTCTCTATCCTGTTCTTCATTTCAGCTACCTTTAAAATGTTTTTACAGTGTGCAAGTTTTTCTGCAATGATGCATGGGAATTTCTGAAATTAGTGTGAGAGTGAGGTGATCACTGCTAGAGAATTTTTTTCCTCCCTGTTAGATGCGTTTGTTAGAGAACTTTCATCTGCAGCATGCATACCTACACCAGGTATAGTGAGAGTTCCTCCTGGAAAAGAAATCCTTCATGATGTTTGAAGTGTTTACAAGCAGCTCGTATGTTCCTGCTTCTGTGTCCAAAACCAAATTATTTTAAAATGAAGATTACACTTATGAGATCTTCGCATGACAAGTAAAAGTCAAAAAAGGAATAAAAGAAAAATCCTGGACTACTTGAAAGTGTGTCATGGACTTGCAATTTTTTAGGTGAAGGCTTTTTCTAAGATACTGCTCTATCTAGACAAGACTCCCCAGATAATATTCTGTCTTCAGAACAGATTTTTTCCTGATTACTTATCAGCTACATTTCAAAGTGAACTTAGTGCTAGTGAAAGATGCCAATTCAACAGATGACAGGACTGAAGGTCCTTCAGAGGGACAGAGAAACAATCATGTACCCATGAGACATTCCAGCTCCAAAACACTGGCAACGTGGCTCGGTCCAAAGGGAACTTTCTCATCTGGAAAGAATTCATCTTCTTCCTAGATTATATATTTACATGGCCCTAATTACTGTGTTATCTAAATTATTCATAAACTAAAACCATATCCTTGTAGAAAAATGGGGCATTTTGCAGACACAAATGCAGTCACTCATACCACACTGGAGCCACATAGCAACAGCCTTTTCCTCAGCCATGGCACCACACCAGGGAAGGCACATGGGAATTCATGGTTTTGCTGTGGAAGACATGCAGCATGTGCAAGGCAAGGATTTGCCCATGTTCTTCTTTTTCTGCCTAACTGCTGAACTTTACCCAGGCTGCCATTTGGATTGTAGCACACTAGATATCCATCTGGCTTGTCTGCTGCACTTGCCAAGTAATGCACATTAGTTTGGCCTTTGCTACTTTTTCAGTATATGAATGTGCTTCCTTAAATCAGGGAGAAACCATGATCTCATTTCATAAAATCCACTAGGTTTTTAAGCATTAAACTTAAGGATATGTTGACTCACTCACTGACAGATACTCCTTATCCTTCAGTTCATTTAATTCTCAAGACATTTTCTACTTCCCCTGCAACCTTCTAAATATTTGTTTCCTTTTCCATTTTGTTGGACAATAAGACCAGAATTACTTACTATGTTGAGACTAAAACCCCTGCTTTCAGAGAAACAGTTTGACAATCCCTGAATTTCATTTCAGTGCCCTGTTCCTTCCTGTGGAGCAGTATGTGTGACGAAGGTTCAAAAATCCACTCGAGAGGTGTTCCTGCACCACCCTCAGCCCCACTCAACCCTCCCAATGGAGCACTCCAGGCAGCTTGGCTGGAGCCAGGCTCTGTCCACACTGCTTGGGGCTACTGTGAAGGGCAGTCTTTCCCCAGCACTGTTCATGGGAGAGGGCAGCCAAAACCAGCAAGCAGAGCTGCCAAGCACTGAAGAAGATAGGGGACATGCAAAGAAGTAGAAAAGATGACAATGGGCTCATCCAGTCAGATATAGATATGTTATGCTAGTCTGAACAGTGTCCTTGCAGAGAATCCACAGCTCCAGTGTTTCAGGTAGCTAGGCACGCCATGAGAAGGGATGAAGTTTACCCAAGGCTGAAGGTCAAATGACCCTGAATGAGTGAGACCAAAAGTTCTGGTGGCCTCACTCTAGCCACAGGTAAAAAGACTGTGTTGTAAAGAGATGCTTTTTGGTGGGACCAAGTGAGGCTCTCTTAGCTATGAATGGCCATGACATCCTCCATCTGAGCAGCACCCCACCTCAGGGTGACAGCAAGAATGGCAGGGGGTGATGTGCTTTCACCCTGCAGCTGCTACGGTTCATAGTACAGATGACCATGAATTGGCACTTACATGACTGACAATTCACTGCAATTGCTTGAGTCACAAGCACATTCTGTTTTCCCCACCTTATTTTGTGCCACCTTTTGCCACCTTTCTCTGGGAACGCTGACAGAGGGATGGAGCAAGTAACTGCAGGACCAGGAATGTTTTAGACAACTTGGTTCATTATACATGAATTATAATGTTCAATCTAACCCAAGCCAGAAGCATAGAGTACGGGAACAAAACACACAGGAGATGTTTCCTGTTGGCCACAGGAGTCAGACTGCACAGGTTTATCCTCAGGCGTCTCCTTTTAATAGTGATCTGTAAGTATCCAATTGCTGTGGTGTGAACATCTCTCAAGAAATACTGCCAGACAGGACATTCACAGCCTCATTCACTGCCAGCTCTTACATCACCTGCTGTTGGCAGATTCCATCAGAGGATGATTTTCTGGTGGTGATGTCAGCCAACCTTCTTTATATAGCTGTGTTGTTCTGGATTTGGTATCTGCTGTTGTGATTTATGAATAGTTTTCCTGAAAACTTTCAATTGACATATTTGCCTGTAGCTTCCAATTTTAATGCACTTTGACTGCAGGTGCAATTCTGTCTTTTGGACATGTGCTACTTTTTTCTGCCTTTTTTTTTTTTGAAGTGAACTATCAAACAATCAAAGGAAAAACTAAAGAGCCTGTCTGGGGAAAGAGCAGCCAGAATCCCTCTAAAATGTTCAGAAAGATGTAGGAGGTGGTTCCTGCAAACCTATCAGTCAGCCTCCAAATCCCCAGTGAGGACTCGCAGGCTGGGGACCTTTGGTTGCGGATTAGGTGGAAGCTGTTATCACAGGCTGGCTAAGTTATGCATTTCCTTCAATTCAATCCTCACTGTGCACAGACCTGCAATGTACCTAAGAGGTGCATGTTCTTTGCTTCCCTTTTGAGCCCTGCTCTGGCCAAAAAAACCTTTATCAGAAGACACATTTCAGTACTGTTGTTCATTAATGATAACTAAAATGGAATGCAACCTCTTTTTCATCTCTGTTGCCTCTGCCATAATTCCCCATGGAATAAAATCTTCTGGGTCTTTGTAGAAATACAAGTCAATTCCTAAAGGGAATTTAAATAAACATTGCCTAAATTTGATAGAAGTAATCAGTTGGGTTTTTTCCTTTGATGTCCACAGCCTGCAATTGCAGAAAGTCTTAGTAGCCCATCTTAAGACAAAGGGAGTGAATCATCACTGCAATTTTATGCTTTTTTCTTGGCACTTGCCAGCTTGTCTTTTGCTTATTCATTATAATGACCAGAGGATCACAGTCAGTCATCATGGTAGGGAACCTGGGTGCTGTTCTTGTGGGAAGTCTACATTCCCTGCAAGTCTTGCATAATGCAGACTTTCCCTCACTCAGTGCAGGATTGCTTCTTGCCAGATACTCTTTTCCTTTAACAATGGGACCTTACTTGGAAAAAAGAAACCTTTATTACCTATTAGGAAAGCTAATTCTTCCTCTTCTCTCTCAAACCTGAGATACGTTAAAACTGTCATTATGTAAACATAAAACAGCACTGTACTGAAATTGTCAGTGTCTTTTTATGATGTCCCAGTATTCTGGTTATACAGGTTTATAAAACAAGTGTGGACTTTGCCAGTCTCCCTAAAGCATAACACCTTCCTTCTGCCAGTTAATGACGTTACTTAAGTAATCTGTGTTATGACACTGAAGGTCACAGGTTCAAATTCTGCTGATCAGTCAAAGTAAATGTCATTGCAAAAGCAGTGGCGTCTATTCTTACTCAGTTTTTATCTGAGAATTGCTATTGATGAACAGTGAGCACCCTGCTGGCATGGAGATCTCAGCAGGTGCCATTTGTGTTTCAGTGTTGGAAAAACTACCACTTATGTAATTTCCATACTGCCAAAAATCCACATCACAGATGAACCATCAAAACACAAGCTGAATTTACTATATGGTTAGATGAGCAGTCAGAAACCAAATACTTACCTACAACTGCAAAAAAAAAAAAAAAAAAGAAAATCCCAGACTCCGTAGAGGCTAGTTACAGCAAAGATGTGCATTATTTTATCAAAATTGTGCTCTAAGCACAGGTTTAATGACCAAAATTATATTGAAAAGATTTAGCTATCTTTTGGACCATAAAGTCTGAAGGATGGACAGGCAATGAGAGAAAAGCTAATCATATGAAGTGAAACACCAATCCCCTTATTCATAACTTCTTGCTTTTAGTTTGCCTTGTTTTTATTTGTGAACAACCATGAATCAGACTATGTGTTCAGTGCTGGTGTGAAGCAATAGTATGTTGCATAGTTTTACGTCAGCTGAAAGCTAAAGCATTATTCATATCACTGAATTTTCCCAGAAAATTTGCAGCATAAACTTGTGAACATTATGAATAGGGAACTCTCTTACCCAGGAAAACATAAACTCAACTGTCTGAGTTTATATAGTGTAATTACACTGAAAGATGTAGAATTACAGCCCAGGTAGGCTTTGGCCAGCAGGGAGCCAATATCAGAGAGCAGAGGTTCTTGGAAGTTCCAGGTTGCAGTGAGTGCCAGACTTGGTGGCTGGAGGTCCTCTAGGAGAGCAGATGCTCCAGTGGTAGGTGTCCCCATTTCCCCCTTGTTTTCTCCTTTACCTCTGCTCATCCCCTGCCATTCTCTCTTTGCCATGCCAGAGGCATAATAAACCTCTGCAGTATTGTAACATTTGCTTCTACCATAGGATACTTTCCAAGTAAAAAACAAGGCAGTATCCCTACTTATACTTCTCAAGATAGAGACAAAAGCCAGGAAACAATGTGAAGGGAAAAACATAAAAAGAGAGAAAGATGACCAATAATATAACCATCATGTGGCAACTCTGAAGGAGAGAAAAAAGTTGCTGTATAAAAGAGACTATCTGTTTGTGTGAGGAAGCTGACACAGAAAACCAGAGTGGATGGCCACTTCTCTTTTAGAGTGCAGCCTAACTCATTGTCACTCTCTAACTCCCCTGGAAAAAGGAGGTGGATTGCTGGGCTCTGTGTAATAAGTATTTTTTCTAAGTGAGAAAGATCAATGCTGTCTCCCCTCCATATATTTTTTGAACTTAGTTGTTAGTCATGGCTGGGGTCAGCACAGGTGAGGCCTGGATGCAGCACAATGTGAGACACTAAAACAATTCCAACCACTGAACATATTTGTCCCATGACACAGATTTCACCAATGCATGGAAAGTCCTCAAATTCAACTAGGAAGCTATTCCTTAGATTCATTAGAAAATTAAAGTCAGTCTGAGGCTTGA
This sequence comes from Manacus vitellinus, assembly GCF_001715985.3. Classification (NCBI taxonomy): domain Eukaryota; kingdom Metazoa; phylum Chordata; class Aves; order Passeriformes; family Pipridae; genus Manacus; species Manacus vitellinus. The sequence continues at coordinate 11,132,272 of NW_021940604.1, read as the reverse complement.
ACTCAGCATTTGAAATGCACTTACACCTTGTTGGTTCCATGGGCTGTGAAGTAAAGTGCTGATGCCGTGGAATGTTGGTGATAAAAAAAATAACTCCAGAGCAGTTAATGAGGGGTGAGATAAGGAAAGGGTTTAATTGTGCCAAGGCAATAGATGTTACATGACGCACGCCCCGCTGTGCCTGAGATGTTACATTTTATAATACCATCTGTCCAATTCCAAGTGTGTCCACCCCGTAGCCTTTGCTCTGGACCGCCTTGGGTCCACCCCCGGAGAATTGAGTCGGGGGCTTTTTGAGACCACCTACTTCATCAGTCTCATCATCTTCAGAGTACGAAGGGTATATAGTCACCTAATTCTTGACTCGGTTTTGTTATTCAGGCCCTGACATGGGTGTTCTCTAAACAGCCTAGGCCTTGCCTTGATAGGAGACTAAACATTGCCACTGAATTCAGGGGTAGATTTGATATGGGGAGCATAGAATGGGATAAGAGGGTTAAGGAATGTGTAAACTACTTGTACTAAAGGGAAAAGGAGTGAGGGTTGCTGCTTTTGTAGTCTACTTCTACCACTTATAAAACTTATAAGGCTTACAAAATTAGAAAAATAAAAAACTATTAGGGGTTTAAGGCATCAGTGCAGTGGAGTTTATTAGAAGTTGACTTGATGAGTGTATTATTATTTTAATGTGGCAAACAACAATAGGAAATCTTGACTATGATTTTGAACAAGATTCCTGTTATAGGACTGATGTTCTCATGACTAGAGCAGGTTCAAGCTATAAGAAGCAATTTTCTTTCAGTGTCAATTCACATGACAAATTTGCCAGACTTTAAGCACTGTAGCTACTTTTTTCCCCCTCCTTTTCTTATTTTTTTTCTCTGTATACAGTTAAATGTTATGACCGTAAATGCTGAGCAACAGGATAAAAGTAGCTTAGAGGGAGGTGGCAAAGAAGAGAAATTGCCGTAACTGAGCAACTGCAGTAACAAGTTAACTAAAAGCTCATCTGACACTAGGTGTATATGCTCAAAAAGCCCCTAAGCAATGGCCATGACCTTGCCTGTTCATTTTGATAGATATAATCCTCCTTGCATATCAGTAATAGAAAACCACTAAAAATAATACAGTGTAAAACAGTCAGAAGAGTGAAAAACTTAGGGAGGTGGACAAAGAAAAGCTGTTGTGGTGGCAAAATGGAGGCCGGAGTCAATGTATCTGACTGGTTGTGCACTGCTAGCCTTGACCAGCTGACTGCCCCAAAGAGCCTGCAGAGCCTGGTAGAGTGCCCTTCCTGCAATTCTTGCTGACCTTGCCTGCACTGGCATGAAATTTTTGTTTAACCATGGAAAGTCTGGACTGTTCTATGTGGGTTTTTCACGGTGAGATGTTTTACGACAGTGCTGTGCTTTGGCCTGCTGCTGATAATAAAGCTTCAAGTCCACAGCTCTGTATAATGAAGCAAACTGGCCAAAGGTCAGGGCTGGTGACATGGGAGCAATGCCAGTTGTTTGCAGTATGAACATTATCCATTGTCACGCCCAGGGGCAAAAAATATTCAGCTGTTGTAAATGTGAAACTTGCCATTCTCCACTTTTCAGAGAGGTGATTTTTCTATCATAAGACAAGACCAGAGGAGCTGGACGACCACTGAGCTCTCTGAGAACCAGATGAGACTCAGCCACATCCCTGTGAGAACGGCTGTCTACCTGTCATTATTTAATGTGTTGTAATGGTATGTTCTGCATTATGAAGGCAAAAAGAAAAGGAACAGAAAGATATATTAAGCCTGTCTGCTGTATGACTGTGTTTAGAAGAATGAGGAGCATCTCATTTTGCCTCAAATTAGATGCCTAGGGTGGGATTTATCTTTCCTGGCTTTATATGTCTGTCAAGTCAATCATCTGTATCTGAGCTAGGCAACTTCAGCTGCCTGCATAGTCAATTGAGGAGAACAGGAGCTTCCAGAGGGCAAATCACTCAGTCTTATTTTAGGCACACATAGCAGTCAAAAGGAGAACTGAACGTCTGCAAGTTTTTCACTAGATCTTGTCTCCAGTTTGGTCCCAGGGACAGGATACCCATAGGCAGCCAGGGCACATCTCCAGGAGTCTGGTTCATGCAACCCAAGATGATTTGCAATATGATAGTATGCAGCATGTGGGGGTGACTGGGAGACCCTTTTTAAAAGCACACTCCTCATGTAGGCTAAGCTGGAAATATAGATACACACTATCTCATCTTTATAGAAAAGTCTTTGAACAAGCATTGAGTATAGATTGTACCAGATGTTCTTACTTGGTCCTCATGTTCCACTACCAAGTGTAGGTGATACACTTGCTTAGCACGTGCATTGGGGAAATATTTATCACTTATTCACTAAGGAGTAGACAAGAACGATCTTTGAGGAAAGAATATTTCTAACTTTGCCTTCAGTAAACTCCTTTTTTGTGGATATAGAGACAATCTGATTTGGCAACCATGAACCTCTTCTTCTGTATTTTAGTCAGTGTTATTTCAGTTACAAATAAATATTATTGTTATTTACGTTCTGCTTATAGTGGGTGTAGCCAGGACAGGAGAATGGGAAGTGGAAACTGTAGTGCAGAGATTCATTCCTGGTTTATTTTCGTTAAGTTTCGACCATAATTAAATAATTTGACAGTGCTCCAGATGAACTAGGCATATAATTGCAAAGATCGATTGAGGTCTTTGCTGATCTTACAGTTGAACAGAGAGTCCAGTAAAACAGGTAGGGTAGAAGGCAGAACATGTTGGTGAAAAGGTGAATAATTGTGAATCTGAAAGCTATTTTCACATACTCAGTTTTATACTCTCTACACCCCCCCCTCCATAAATGGCTACTGCTCTGTGAGTGTGTTTGGAGGAAATCTTTTTGCTATTACTATGCTGCTACTAATCTAGCTCAAGCTGATGAAATCCTTGGTACTGGGAGGAAAGGTATTTATCATGGGTCTCAAGTCCATAGAAACTCTTCTAGACATGGCCCCCCTTTCATGGAAGTTAATGTCAGGCTGATTTTTGGTAGTTCTGCAATTTCTCTTCCTGCACCGAGCCCCAAACATCCCCTGTGAGAATGCAGGGAGGTACCTCATGGTGGTAGGCACTGTCTGTGTCAGCAGATGAGCCTCCTATGCTGGCAAGAACAGAGTGAGAATAGAATGCACTGGGACTTGGAACAGTTCTCTGGATTTGGCATTTAAAAATAGTAATCAATCTCAGTGAAACCGAAAGGGAGACTTTTTGTGTGTTGAGTTGAAGCTGTGATTTAGTACCTCACTCTGAAAACTGTCAGCAGGACACTTATTTGGTGCACAGTGTCTCCAAGCAGAGAGTACAAAATCACTTAGTGTCACATGCTCCATGCCAGAACAGTTGGAACCTCTTGGGAAGTCTTTTGTTCTAACATTATTTAAGATATGGGTTTAATAATGCCCTTAATGAGAATACCTAAAATGTACAAAGGGTCAATCACCCTACAAAGGAACAGGAAATAGTTGCAAAACACACAGGGAGGGGCTAATGTTAGCGAAGTCCAAGGAAATGTGTTGCCTTAAGAAACTGCTGATGTCCTCTGTGACTAATGTGTTATTGTTCATAGAACAACACAGGTTATAGACTTGCCCACACTGCTTAATGAGGCACTGAACCAAACACTTCTGTACCTTAGAGAAACCTATTATTTTTCTCCAGAAACTTATACCTAAGAACCAAATTCAAGGGAAAACTTCTCATCTCTGAACTTCCATAATGCCTGAGAAAGCAGTAAGATATGAAATAGTGAATCAAAGGGAAGAAAGAATTGCATTTCAGAAGCAAATACTTTTTGTCAGTACAGGAAAGTAGAGTTGGAGTTGTGCAACTCTGAATTTGCAACAGTGCTCTTGCACTAAAAGCTGCGTGAAGAGATTTGCAATCAAAGTCAGGCAGACACAAAGACAAGAGTAGCAGTTCCAGTGCAAACAAGTGATGTGTTGTGTTGTGTGTGTGTACCTGTGTCTGTATCTCTGTCTGTGTAGTAAAAATGATTTAAAGAAGGATCTGAACAATAAAAAGAAAGAGACTTAGTGCATGAGAAAGTGGAGGTAGCAGCCACAACGAGGAAATGAGTGGTGAAACACCCAGGAGAACCAAGATCCCAAGCAAGCAGTCTACCTGGACCTATGAGAAGACATGAAGCAAAGCAACCAGAAATGCAGTTGGAAATGACAAAGCATTTAGGTCTGCTGTGGAGGGAAAAAGTAGAAGAATTTTTTTAATTCGCTTATTGGACATCTGTAGTAAATATTGACAAGCAGAAATACAAGACTGGGCAGTAGGCAAAAGGTCAGAACTTAAGAGAGAAGTTTATGAGTCATAATTCAGGTAACACCCATAAGAACTGGAGTACATAAGGTCATGAAGAATCATACACATGGAAACCCATAATAGATCCTCACCTCCTCCAGTCCAGTTCTGGGCCCCTCACTTCAGGAAAGACATTGAGGTGCTGGAGCATGTCCAGAGAAGGGCAATAAAGCTGGCGATGGATCTAGAGAGGAGCTACTGAGGGAGACAGGGGTGTTTATCCTGGCAAAAAGGAGGCTCAGGGGTGACCTTATCACTATCTACAACTATCTGAAAGGAGGTTGTAGCTAGGTGGGGGTCAGCCTCTTGTCCCAGTCAGCTAGTGACAGGAAGAGAGGACATAGCCTCAAGCTGCACAAGGGAAGGTTCAGGTCGGACATCAGGAAGATTTTCTTCACTGAAACAAAGGGTTGTTAAGCATTGGAACAAGCTGCCCAGGGAGGTGGTGGATTCACCATCCCTGGAAATGTTCAAGAAATGACTGGATGTGGCACTTAGTGCCATGGTCTAGTTGACAAGGTGATACTCAGTCAAAGGTTGGACTTGATCTTAAAGGTCTTTTCCAATCTAAATGAATCTGTGTGATTCACCTTTCAGTTAGTTGGATTTATTCCATTTTGAAACTGGGGATTCTCAAAGGTCCTACCTTCCGCACCTTAGATTCCCTTCTTCTTTCACTTATATCCTGCAGCCATATTGACAACAAAGCACAGCCAACTCTTACACTCCAGAAAGTACCTGTTTGCACACAGAAATATCGAGTGTAACATCTGAAATTCTCCTTCCAGAAAGTAAGATTTTGAGGTCAAAGCTCTGGAATTCCAGTGATGCTGTGTGTACATAGCAGGTACTTGTACAAACAGTGATATCTCTCAGTTACACTTCGCTGCCATGAAAGTATATCCAGGTTTTGCAGCAATGCTCAGACTAACTTATTAAGGCCTGTCACATTGCCCATACTGGTAAATTGATTTTCTAAACTCATCAGAATTTATGAGTTTTTTTTTTAAAAAAATTACATATAGAAGATGCACTTAATTTTTGTGTTCCTTTGATGCAAGCTCCTCCTCTGTTTCTCTATGTAAACTGTAAAATTGATGCCATTATTTTTTCTGTACTTGTTAATGCTAAGAACACTGGTGCTGTGCTTCAGATTACAGGCTATAGGAGCCTGGAAACCTAAGTGAATCTCATTTCCACATTAGTTTACAATGAGACTCATTAGATGGTCCTTTATCCGAAAAGAGAAGGACTCTCCCAGTCTCTCTCTTTCTTGGAATAGGTATCATGTGCATACACAGTCTGAAAGAAAACAAATTCTACATGAGCAAGTTTATGGAAAAAGGTCACGACACTTCTACTGAAAGGACATGATCTTGTTTCCGTTGAGTTTACTACTTTAATTCCCATCAGCTTCTGTCATAGTTAAAGTGGAATGTGAACAAAATACAGAAAGGCTCCCTAATCCACTTAATAAATTTTGTGCAGTTGTTTTTGCTTTTAGGTATTTGATTTTTAGACAAATTATAGAGAAACAGAGAGAACTGTTTTGTCTGGACTGAAGGAATGCCACTACAACATGTCCTTTAAATAATAAATTGACATTGTGAGCCGAAGTGAAATGTAAATGTTTTTCTTTTTCAATTTCACTTTGAAACAACCGCATTTTTTGCATCTTTCTTCCTATGAAATGGATAATTTTCATCAGAATCAAAATGTTCATGTGCAAAAATTCTGTGCTCCCATATTGCATGTTAAGCAAGCAAGCTTTTCAACAGAATTGAGAAACTTTGTTTACTATTTGAAATTTCCAATCATATGTCAGGTACATCATCAAAACCCAGAAACAGCTGTTTCTGCTCTGTTGAGTATAAAGAACAAATTTAAAGACAATGCTGCAATTTCCAAGTAGGTCATAATATTTTTGTGGTGAGTATGTTCTAGTCAATCCAGTCAATAGACCCACCTGGTAACCTCTGAAAGGCAGTGAAGAGCACCGGATATAAGGACAAGGATTTTGATCTTAGTGTTTGGCTTGATTTACTTTTTGAAAGAGCACAGATAAAGGATGAAGGTCAGTGAAAAAGATGTTTTTACCCATTTGGGACAACCACAGCACAAGCAGAGCAATCCAGGTGCCCAGACCTAAGAGTACCAAGGAGACAAATTCCACTGTGACTCATGTCCAACAGCAGACCCTCCTGGAGCAGTAGTGGAGGGTGAAGTGACTTGGTCATAGATGACCTCAGATGCCTCTGAGTAGGCATTTGAATAGTTCCTGGGGCATTTTGGCTTCCCCACTTCCTGCCTACTGACATAGCTCTGGTGACCACTCAGCCCTTGGGAACAGCACTGGAGCGTAAATCCACAAACTGTTTTTCTGGGGAATCATCCTCTGCTGGAGAAAAACATCTTCCCAGTCACTGTGGGCTGGAGGGGCATTGAGCTGCCAATATGTTCAAGTGCAGGTTGTGACCTGCTGTGGGCAGAGAAGTAATTAGGACAAAGCCAAGCAAGCAACAGTTCTTTTTACTCGTGCTGTATTCTTTCATCTTTTGATTGTGGCTGATAATTGAGGTGTCAGCAGGGCTGCGGTCACATCAAACCTAACATCAAATTTGCCACTGGCTCTATGATGAACCTTGTGGTGACCAAAGGAAGCCTAAGTGCTAAAAGGAGAAACCTCTTCTAAGAGGACACAGTACTAACAAGAGAGAAAACAACCGATTGACTGTTTATATTGACAGTATTTTAAAGTATTTTTGACTCCTGATCTGTTCTACATGAAACCGAGTTTCTCCATCTGGATGTCCTCAGCTCCCATACTCCTCATTTACATCAACTAGGCTCCCCACAGAAATCTGAAAAGGGGCCACAACACTGGGAGGCTCTAATACAATTGTTGCAAGTACAGAAAGATGCACATGGCTATGCAGCTTGACCATTAAACTGTATTAAATGCAGACTACAAAGGGAGAAAGCCATAAGCTTCTATAATATTGGATTGCGTGGTTGCAACCCAGACAAATTAGGCAATCACACGGGAAAATTCAACATCATCTTGTTAAGAGCTTGTTTTCAGCAGAGTTCCTAGGGTGCTTTAGGACCCAGACAAATAGAGGCTCTTCAGTTGTTAACCACTCATTGGATTGCACACTGTGAGGACTTCTCTAGTTATTTTGATTTGTTGTAACTCAGCCTCAGGCATTAAAAATGACAGCATAATCAACTTCAGGGAATTAGTTCCTTGGCTGAAAACATGAGGTTTGAAGTAGCATGAAGACACAATGATTAAGCTGATAATCAAAAATATTTATAGCTTGAATCTCTTCATCAATGTGCTTTTGCTATGATTTTTCAATGATGTGCAGAATAAATAATCTACGAGACTGTCAAATTGTATGCTGGGTTTCTTTTGGTAACATGATTCCTTTGGTAGCCTGTGTCTATGGCTACCTCCTTCTGATTGATGGCTGGAACTCTTGAGGAAGTCTGGGGTCAAACACATGGAATGACTTCAGTTAGCTGATTAAGCAAGTATAGGATGATTTTCCAGCCTGAGGTGTTCCTCATACATGGTACTTAATTGTATGTGTATCTTATAAGCACAAAATGACCAAATCAGGAAGCTGTGTCACACCCCCACTTTGCATAATTTGCTCCTAGAGTGTCAGTGGTTTGTGACACCACAACAGATTAAGGAATTAGTATGCGAACTTCCTTTAATTACGGAAAACAAAACCAACACAGCACTCCTTCCAGAAGCATTTAGCATCTAGCAATTGTGGACAATTCAAAAGGTCAAGGGCTTCATGCTAGCTGTGTTTATTCTGAGATAGGCATTTGGGCCCTCAACATATTTCTCCTTTCATCTCCCCATCCTTCAGCCCCCTCCTTCCTGGGTCCTCCTAGCAATCATATGCCACTTGGATGACTCTTAAAGCACTAAAAAGCTTTTCATGAAGTTGCTACAACAGCACAAATGGATCCAGGATACATGAACTGACATCAAAACCAGTGACTATTTGCAGGGGCTTCCCTCTACTCAATCCTTTTTGACTCTTTTTATTATCTCCTTGTACTTTAAATCAAAACTCTTTTGCTGACTGGTATGTATTTTCAAGTTGGCTGTTAGGGACATTTGATTTAGGCAACTGTGCCTTATCTGTTTTTTCCCCTATGTCAGCTTGTGGGGAAAATCCCACCCATAGCAAATATTTAGAAGACATCATTATCTTCCTATCTTTTTATTTGCATTGAGCATCTTTTGTTTGGGACTTGGAGATGCTGTATGATTCAGGAACAGGAAGAGCTGGGACAGGCAGACTGGGACTGTACAGGGTACTGAGGAAACTCTAAAGAAGAACAGTGTGTCCTGTGTTGTGTCCTGGTTTGGCTTCAGGGCAGTAAGTGCTGAATTATTCTCTGACCCTTGGACAGGAACTGCATGTATGTCAGCCAAGAGAGTTTGGAATATCTGGGCAACATCTGTGGATTGGTTTGCTTTCTTAATATGCTCATTTCCAGACATCCATCCAGCTCTTCAAGAACTGCAGACCATATTACTGTGATTACAGTCACAGAGGGACTTTTTGGTGTTGTGGGATGAGCGCTTCGCTTTCAATTAAAACATCTCTAATTATCTTAAATTCTTACCTGTATTTTGAAAAGAATATGTATTTCTGTGAATGTTTAGAGTATAGTTTACATTTCAGCTAAACCAACTTTGTGTTGGACCACTGGTATAAAAGGGTCTTTAGATGATCCTAAAGTGCATTAAACAGTATAGCTCTATCATCCCCAGAGCAGTATGGGGACACATACAGACACACACTGAACACTTACTATTGTAAGGATTGTTTTTTAACATATTGAAAAAGCATATTGGAATAAACTTTCTGAACTTATAAAGAAAGTTTTAAAAATAGTAGTGATGGTTACTTCACTAGAGAGTTACAGAGAGTTACTTTCAAGGAGACAGAGTACACACCCTACAGGGTCAAGCTGGTAATGGCCTGCGCATATCAATGAAGCAACCCATCAGGACCCGGCATTTGGTGTTTGAGTGATGTTTATTATGGTAATAGCCATTGAAGTCAGTGTGAATAACTGTGACAATGGCACTGTGGAATTCCAACCTTATTTCCATATCAAATCATTTTCGGTGACAGGTGAAAGGGTAAGGTTTCTGCTTGCCAGACACACAAAGTCACAATGGGCAATTGAGGTTATACTGATGCTTTCTCTTTAATATGTCACCTATGATCAAGATACTGAAAGTCAGATTCTGCCTTCAGATAAAAGTATGTAAATTTATCATCTTACAACTTTGTCATTGTTCCTGGGAATGCAGCAGTCACTGTGCTCAGACTGTATCTTCAGTCACATCTTAGGCAATCTTCACAGCAGTATGCACAAGAATAAAGAGACTTTACTTAGGAGTTCTCTCAGCCAGTTATGCATTAGATTAAGTGAGGGATATCTACATCTGTAACCAACCTGTCTATGTTAATGTAGCTGTTTTGCATATCTTTTCATTATTCCCCTCAATAGCATCACAATCAGCACTAAATACAATTTTGGTTATTTTTATAAGAGAAAAAAAAGATGCCTTTTTTCTTTTCTTGTCGTTTCCTGGTTCAACCTCTGAGCAATGTATTCACAAATTAAAGGTGCTGAGAAAGTTGGTGACTCAAAGAGTGATGGTGAAATCATGGTTAGGCTTCATGAACGAAAATTTAGGAAGGCTCTATCCATGTTTGTTACAAGCACGCTGGTGGCTAATGAGGCCAATACGAGATAGACATATCCAGTTGCAAAAGGTACAGCAGAAAGACTCCTTAGGTGGTATGTTCTGCAGGACACGGTTCTTTCTGCATTACCTTTTCTCCTCGAGGGTGATCCTGCGGGCGTTCTCAAAGGAAACAGCAGCGTTATAGATGGTGTGTCTCCAGACCTCCCGATTGGAGGCCAGAGTAGACCAGTTATGGTGATCAATATGGTCAAGGCTGAGATGTTGTTCCAGGGAGTCCTTGTATCTTTTCTTTGGGGCTCCTCTCTTGCAGCAGCCGGTGGCAAGTTCACCATAAAGCAGGATCTTAGGGAGGCGGTGGTCCTTCATCCTTGAGATGTGCCCTGCCCATCGCAGCTGTGTTCTCAGCAACATGGCCTCAATGCTTGTGACTGCTGCTTGTTCTAGAACAGATGTATTGGTCACATAATCTGACCAGTGGATGTTTAGGATTGTCACAGCCTTAGCAAATAGGTACAGAGTTTCCGTAGACAGTAGGAAATAACCTTTTTGAATGGACAATCTATATAAATTATTAACACACGACTCATTTGAAACATATGATTAAATATCACTTTCTGATAGTGCAAGATACCCCATCTCATATAAATGCACTCATGAACTCTGAAGAGAGAAATTGTTTAATGATCAATCTGATAGATCACACAGGTTAAACTTGCTGCTTTGGGAGTTTGAGATGTACTTGAGCGTAATAAATCCACAATGGATAAGACTTATATACAGTTTGTCTTTTGACAATCATTCAAAGGTTTGACCAGGGACACCAAGCCACCAGGGTAGTCCATTGAATTTGAACAACTCTTATGAGAACACTGAGTCTCAAAGAAGGTCGCGTTTAGCACGAGAGCCTTTCATCCAACTCTCAGATTTACAAACCTAACATGTAACTAATTACAAGATTGCCCTTACTTTGTAGGTGCCTGTTCTCGATAATTACCTCCATAACCCTATACCTCCCTTGGAACTGGTCTGGGAGATAGTTTGTGAATTGTGTCCAAAGCCTCCCTCTTTCTGCCTCCAAAATTAGTAATGGTATCTGTTTCATCCACCTGCTTTCTTCCCAAAAAAATATGAGGCCTTAGGCTCTGCAGTTGAAATTCCCTCTCTGTCATCTCCAGGAGGTGCCTCACCTGCTAGATTTTGTATACTTCAGAACATTATATCTCCCCACCTTCCATCTGAATCTATGCCATGGAAGACACAGGAGTGCAGTATCTCAGGGCCCAGGCTACAGCCCGAGTCTCTACCTAGTGCTTATGCCCACCTGGCAGACAAGGTAGCACTGGATGACAGACCCAGCTTCCTTTAGTTCCTCATATGTTGAAGCCTTCATGGCTGAGAAAAAGCACCAGCACCAGGAAGCTCTCGGTACCTCTGCTCCTGTGAATCACTGAGAATAAACTCTGCACATTAAGGATTTGCTTGCCGTCTCCTTTCTTTGCTTCCTTTTGTTGTGAGTTTTGGGCTGATCCAGTACCCACTAAATGGGAATCTTGCCATCATCTTGGGTGGACATTAGATCAGGCATCATCTGACTGGAAAAAGTGACATAAAGCTTCTAATAACACAGATACTGGCCTTATGTAGTGCTTTTTATCAGAAAACATTGTGTAGTTTTAACCTCTGTGTGCATGATTTGCTTTTACCAACCACTGAAAAGCAACCACATGTGGGGAGAAATGTGACTGCAATGAAGCAGTTCACAACAGAGTTTTGTTATGATAGCTCATCTCTCTGGTTCATGAAGCTCCAGGCAGCAGATGATACACTAACAACACAGTGATGATACACAGTGCAAAGACAGGTAAAAAGCATGATCTACATTGATTTTGAAATCTGAATTAGTTGCCCGTGCTGGCATTTTGAATAGAAAAGGTTATTAAGAATTCTTTGGGGTTTTTTCCCTCTTGTCTCTCCTTCATGAACTTCGATTTTTGAGTAAGTTCAGTTTCAACAGTCTTGTTGATCCAACTCATATTTCTAATTTCTTCCACCTTTTGCCATTGTAAAGGAATAGTAAGTGAAATAGATGATCAGTCTATGTGCAAACCTGTTGCATAGTGACACCTTTTTCAATAGGCTACCTTTGAAAATTCTTTATATTTTGCAGTCAGAGAATGAGGAAATTTTTATAGATTTCAAGTTTTGAAACACATTCTGAATCATTTGCAGATGGGCTCAAAATGCAAAAGTTATTTGCTCTAAAGTGACTATATCTGTCCCTTGATATATTCTAATAGTGGAACTCTAAGAGAAAAAAAACAACTGCTCTTTCCTCCCTCTTTCAGGCAGATGTGTTCCAGCATAGTGACACTAAACTTTTGGATTACATGCACCTGTCAACACATGCTTGCTTGCTTTATTCCCTTAATTTTAAAAGTTATAAGTGTCTTCTCCAGAGATGCTGTGTTGTGATGAAGAGATGCTGATTCAAACTTGCCCTGATGCAAACATTGAGAAAATGAAGAGCTATTTCCAAAAAGCTAAGGTGAGAGAGACAAAAGGATTGAGTGAGTATTAACTGTCCGGGTCATCCACGTGTTTGAACAGCTGAGTCAAAACGCTCAGAGTCTGTGTTACAACAGGGTTGCAGCTGCAAAGTACCTACAAAGGGCACTGGGAGGCTGGAAAGAATTTCTAGGAGGGATTTTCACTTCTAGAATGAAAGCAGTGGGATTTAATTTCAGAGAAAATATTACAGAACCTTATCCTCCTCTAAACACACGTAATGGAAGTGAAATGCTGAAGTACTGGATAAAAACAAAGACATTGACAAAGTCAAAGCACTCAGAGATAGGAGGGGTTTGTCAGCAGTAGATTAGATTGCTGCAGGCTTCTTGCGATATGCTTCCCAATGCTGCATCTACTGGATTGAAATTTACTTCTAAGTGGCAATCAATTAATATTAATGATGTTACTATGAATCTGGCATTAAGGGTGAAAAGCAAGCAAGCAGGATGTGAGTCAACTGCAGAAAAGATCCTGAAAAATGACAGTCCTTAGATAGTAACCAAACACAGAAGAATGGCATTTTCGCATAATCAAGGACTATGCTGAGTTGAAAGGGACCCACTAGGATCATTGAGTCCAACCCCTAGCCGTGCACAGGACAACCCAAGAATCACACCATGTGCCTCTCCAGATGCTTCTTGAACTCTGTCAGGCTTGGTGCTGTGACCACTTCCCCGGAGAGCCTGTTCCAGTATCCAACCACTCTCTGAGTGAAAAACTTTTTCCTAATATCCAACCTAAACCTCCCCTAACTCCATCAGATCTGAGCTGAAAGCTCTGTGAGAGGTGAGGCAGGACACTAATTCCATTAGTATCCATCTTTTTCAGAATATGAACTTCTTAAATGTCCCTTGTGATGTTTCACATTCAGACTGATTTTGGGTTTGAATAAACTGGCTTTCAATAGTAAATATGAACTTCTCATCCCAGCTTTCAGCTCCAAACAAAAATTACTTTATCTTATTTAATTCTACAATCTTGCATATGAAAGATGAAAGTCTGTGTCAAAGTTTCCTTGATCTCAGTGACAGTAAGCTTGTGCTCTTCACAAATGAAATTAAAACACAGGCCTGTCAGTGTTAGTTTAATGGCTAGACTTGATCATCTCAGAGGCCTTTTCCAACATTAATGATTTTGTGATTCTAATGATCCTAAAACACTTAAAGCAAAATCTGCCTTTCATTTCTGCACTACAAATCTGAGATTACCCTTACCTTTTCTAACAATGCTGGTGTTATATTTATTCCCTTTCCCGGACTGCTAGGTTAGACCTAGACAAGTGCCAGTCCTAGGCTTCCTTAAAAGACCACATAACTTAGCTATGATGGGGTAAATGGGCTGAAATTATCATCATTAGTGGTTTCTATCTTAGAGGTGAGAAATGTACACCCATAAAATGCCAAAAGATCATCATGTTCCTCAGTTTTCACATAAAGTTCACAATATCAGACATTAATTTTAATATTTGAAGGAGATTTGCATAATTTATGTACAATTAGAGTATCAGTGATTCCTGCTATAACAGTGAAAAAAAATCACTGTAGTTCTGGAAAAAGTTATAAATTTCCTTGTTATATATTTTCATTAAGGTAATTAAATGTGAATTGCCACAGGAACCTAAAGTTTTTCATCATTAATATGAGTTTTATTTGACTATTTTATATGCTTTTAAGAAGTACTCTGAGGAAAAAAAAAACATGCAAGGAGAAAATGTCATCCACTGAATTTTCTGTTTCACATTTATTCTGTTGGAAACTGTACAAGGGTTCTTATAGAATATGACAAACTATGTGTATATGAAAATCATGTGCCTACTTTTGTGTAAGTAGTGGTGGAGAATGTTTCAGGATGACAATTTCCAGCAAAAACCAAGATGATAACAGTACATGGCACAAAACTGCTCTCTGTTGTGTAGTCCACCCCTCCGGCTACCAGCCCACTACTGGAGGATCCAAGTTTGGGAAGACTTCACCTTCAAAGGTGAAGTCCTACCCTTTGGCACTGGGAAAGCCACAACATTAACCTCTCACCACATGTTGCTTTGTACTCTGTCACCATTACACTTGGACTGTTTCACTTTTTAAACATCACCTCCTAAGGGCACAGGAGCAGCAACTCCCAAATGTCAGAAGTCAAACAGATGAGGCGGAGGGATGAACAAGAATCCTCTCTTGGAAATAAGACAAAAAAGATAGGTGTATGCCCAGTGGAAACAAAGTCAGGTGACATGGGAAAAATACAGAGGTACTACTTATCACTGTAAGGAGAAAATTCATGCAGCCAAAGCTCAGCTGGAGTTGAAGAAGGCCAGAAATATGGAGGGCAATAAAAAGAGCTTTTATCAAATATATTAAGGGCAATAGGCAGTGTAAAAAAAACATTGGCCCTTAACAGAAGGAGGATGGTCACCTCACAAACAGGGACAGAAATAAGGTAGAGGTGTTTAATGCTTTCTTTGCCTCTGTCTTCAACACAAATGACAGACCAAGGGAGTCTCAGTGCCCTGAGTTGGAGGGCCAAGACCGTGAGAATGATCAGCTCCCAATTGACCCTGACATTGTGCAGGAACTGTTGCTCCAGCTGGATCCTTACAAATCTGTGGGGTCTGACAAGATTCATTCCAGAATCTTCAAAGATGTGCTGATGTCATCACAAAAGCTTTCTTGATGATTTTTGAGCAGTCTTGGGAATCTGGAGAGGTCCCAGGTGACTGGAAGCTGGCAAACAGTGTCCCGATTTTCAAGAAGGGCAAGAAGGAGGACTCCAAAGACTACAGACCTGTCAGTCTCACTTCAGTGCCTGGGAAAGTCATGGAGAAGATTATTCTGGGTGGTATTGAGAAACACCTGAAAGACAAGGCAATGACAGGTCATAGCCAGCACAGCTTCATGAGAGGAAAGTCCTGCTTATCAAACCTGATTTCTTTCTATAACAAGGTAACCCACCTAGTTTATCAAGGGAAACCAGTTGATGTAATCTTTTTCAGTAAAGCTTTTGATACCGTCTCTCACAGGATCTTTTCGAACAAAATGTCCAGCACACAGCTGGATAAACACATCATGTGGTGGGTGAGCAATTGACTCACAGGTCGAGCACACAGGGTAACAGTGAATGGGGTGACATCAGACTGGGAACCTGTCACTAGTGGGGTTCCACAGGGCTCCATCTTGGGCCCTGTGCTCTTTAACATCTTCATAAATGACTTAGATGCAGGACTGGAAGGGATACTAAGCAAGTCTGCAGATGATACAAAACTGGGAGGAGCTATTGACTTCCTCAAAGTCAGGGAGGCCCTGCAGAGAGACCTCAACAAATTGAAGAGTGAGAAATCACCAACCATATGAAGTTGAACAAGGGCAAGTACCAGATTCTGCATCTGGGATGGGGTAACCTTGGATATTCGTACAAATTGGGGAATTAGATGCTGGAAAGCAGTGCTGGGAAAGGTACCTGGGGGTTCTGGTCAGTGGCAAGTTGAATATGAGTCAGCAGTGCCCTGGCAACCAGGAGGGCCAACCGTGTCCTGGAGGGCATCAGGCAAAGCATTAGCAGCTGGTTGAGGGAGGGGATTGTCCTGCTCTGCTCAGCACTGGTGTGGCCTCTTCTTGAATATTGTGTGCAGTTTTGGGCACCACAATATAAGAAATATATTAAGCTCTTAGAGAATGTCCAAAGGAGAGCAACGAAGATGGTTTCCCTGGAGGGGAAGCTGTATGAGGAGCAGCTGAGGTCACTTGGTGTGTTCAGCCTGGAGAAGAGGAGACTGAGGGAAGACCTCATTGCAGTCTACAACTTCCTCGTGAGGAGAAGAGGAGGGAGAGGCACTGATCTCTTCTTTGTGCTGACCAGTGACAGAACTGAAGGGAATGGTCTGAAGTTGTGTCAGGGGAGGTTTAGTTTGGATAATGGAAAAAGGTTCTTCACCCAGAGGATGGTTGGGCACTGGAACAGGCTCTCCAGGGAAGTGGTGACAGCACCAAGCCTGGCAGAGTTCAAGAAGTGTTTGGATGATACTCTAAGGCACAAGGTGTGACTCTTGGGGATGGTCCTGCGCAGTGCTAGTGGTTGGACTTGATGATCCTTGTGGGTCCCTTCCAACACAGCATATTCTGTGATTCTGTGGTTCTGTGTTTCGGATAGTAGCATCACTGCATACGACAAATCAAGTTATCTTCTTGCTTGTAGTCAGAGACCTGGACTGGGCTTTTCAAGTCCCATGTTGCAGATTTGCTGGCAACCACAGAAGTCTCTAAGCCTTTCCCTTCCTATGAGTGTTCAGGATACATTCCACAGCTTCTTCATCCTTTCCCTTTAAGTCAACAGTTTAAAAATAAATGCTTAAGGAAATTGGACCTTTGGGATTAGACATGGAGCAAGGGTCACTGACTGTGAACTCTGCAAATGAAAGCAGCAGTTGATGTTGCCATGGTCACCTGTTGGGCCTTTTCTGCTGGTACTTACACAGCTTTAGGTAGGTCAATGTCTGTCTTACCATAGCCAGAACTGGGCTTAAAGACATGCAAATACTACTCCTGGTCACAGGGACAACATTTTCATTTATTAAATAATACAGATATAGGCTTGCATTCTGTAACTAATTTATCCTTTCCTGTCCTCTTTTCCTATAGACACTGACGTCTTGTCTGCTTGAAAATGCTACATACAGACAGCCTGTCTAGCAGGAATGTGATGGGTTTGAATAATGTTGTCCCAGAAGTTCCATGAGGTCTATCAGATGAGAGGAGACAGAACCATTGGGGTGCATTGAGAGTCACGATTTACACTTAAAAAGAAACTGTAAGTGAAAAGCAACAATTATTTCTTACAGTCTGCCAAGATGTGAATAGCAGTGTAAGGAAAATGAGTGGAAAACTGTGAAGTTGGATTGTTTAAAATCAGGCTAGATTGCATGAAATCTCTATTGCATGACATGCCGTGTAAGGAACAATCTTGTATTTTTACAGGAAAGGACTAAATGACCAAACAATCTCCAGCTTCTGTGAATCTATGTCTTGATCAGTTTTGAGATTATACAATTAGAATAATTGTTTTGTCAGTAACTAAAAACTCCCTTTTGCTGGAGGGATTGTTCTTGGCTAACAGCTCCAGGCAAGATCCACTCCTGGTGTGACAGAGTTATTCCGAAGACGAATTGTGCCGTAGATGGTTGCCCGCGTGATAATCTGTGCTTAGTCAAGCCACTGTCCTAAATTTCTTTACCTTAGATCTTTATCTTAAAAAATCAACAACAAAGGAAAAAAAATTAGTAGAACTTGGGCAAATAAATCTTACAGGAACCTGTCTTAGTCCCAGCTTTGGAGCGCTACAGGAGAACTCTGCACACTGTACGATTCACTGTGAGTAGTAAAATCCAAGTTCTTTAACCTAATAATTTTTTCTGCTGAAGTCAAGACTTTTTTTTTGCAACATCCTGATTGATGTCACAGAGAATACTCTGTGCTGACTGAAAGATGGCAGTAAAAAGAAATTTATATGTAAATATGATTTTCAGCTTGTTAAAAACGAATTCACTGATGTTTGCAAGTTTCTAACTGGTGAGCTTTAAATGAAAAATTTAATTTCAATTCCATTATGCACTGATCAAAATTAAAGTACCATTGAGGTTTTTCAGCTCTTGCTCATCTATTTGAACTTCTACTGTCCCATGGAAAAGCAAGATACGAAAGCTCTGAAGTTATATCAGGAACGTCAAAAATGGCCAACCACCAAGACAAAATTGCACAAATTGAATAAATTTTCATCTCTTTTGAATGCAAACCAGAAAGTGTCCATTGTAGTTTGTACAGTAAAGCAAAAATCATACTTTTCCATCAATGTATTTTCAAGGGACGTTTTTACAGAAGTTATGTTATCTGCTTAAGGGCAGAAATGAACATCAGAAGTACTACTTTAGTAGCAATGACATAAAGTCTTAAACTATAAAATAATGTTTCTCTGTATTTCAACATATGGGCACTTCTCCAAGTTGCAGTTAGACAATGATACGAAGGAAAACTCTTGGCTTAGTTTTTTTTAAGTACAATAGTTTATAACAATAGCTTTAGCCAAGAATCATGCACCATCTGATTACTGTTATCTGATATAGAGATTATCACTAACATTTTCTCTGACTGAGGAAGTGTTAAGAAGTCTGCAATATTCTTGAAGGCTAACCTCCCACTGCCTCCTACGAGCTTCTTACTGACGTGAAATATTAGTATGTAAGAAATAGCATTTATTTTAGATTCCGTAAATTGTTTTTCTAGAACACTGGGAAAAGTAGGCTTTCTTTGGTAGTGTCAGCTATCATGAAAACACTAGTTGAGATTGAATTCTGCATATTCAGGTTTTTCTGCCTTGTGCTGGGGACAGTAACTCTGGTTGCACCAAGATCTGCATTGTCTAAAGCCTGTGAAAAGTGTCTGATGAACAAGGCCAGCCTTATGGGAATGATAGCATCAGTGTGAGCAGAGACAAAAACGTTATGGTAGAGGGGATGCACTCTATATCTTTGACTGCAAAGGGATTTACTACAACAGCTAATATAACTTAGGAAAAAGTTTGATGATATAAGTATGTAAAACAGATTATTGTATCTGATTAACTGCATGAAAACAAAATTTATTAAAAAGAAGAGAACCAAACCTGAACACTAATTCTGGCTGCTTTCAACAGCTGAAGCAGGGGGTACTTGGCGAGGAAAAAAAAAGTTACAAGTTCAGTATTCTGTCAAAAAAATGGCAACAGACATTTGCACCAACATTCTTTGGAGGTTCAGGACTGGGACATAGCACCAAGACTGTGGGGATTTACTGGAGGACACCTTTTGGTGCAACATGGCAAAGAATGGTGGACAATCTCCCTTCAGTGCAGTTACAAGATCATAACAATAGTTGAAGTCAAAAGCACTAATGACTAGTTGAAACAACTGATGACCTAAGGTCAGGAGCTCAGCCAGTCAGTAACAATGTGGAAACGTGCCTCGTCAAGTTCCATAAAAGAATTGTTGGACTTCCTTTTTTAGAAGTAGCACAATATTCTCACTTTTTCTGTAGTTTGTGAAGTGTCTGAGAAATGTGTGTTTAATACCTCAATCAATCAGAAAACTGTAATTTTAACACTGTTTTTAGAATCTAAGCTGAGAAATTTTGATTGGTTTGCTTTTGGATTTTTTTTTTAGGAAAAAAAAAGGTTGGAAACCAACCTTGACTCCATAATGCCAGTTTCAAACATCCTGCTCATTTTGATGGACCCAGAATGTCACGTAGGTATCCTGAATATTTCTTACTTGCTTATGTCCTGCGTCAGCTAAAGCATAGGTTGTTTGCTGGTGGTTTTAAAATGAATTCAAACAAATCTCATTCTGCTAAGTGGGTTGGTCCTTCCTTCTTCCTGTGTTGCATTTGCCCTTGTCATTACAGGCATACAATAAGAAGACTTCTCTGCCACATACGTTTACAATACAGTCTGCAAATAATGGATTTCCATTGTTTACTCAAAAAAAAGACTTTTTTTAATGCAAAGCTACAAGGTTTGCAGAACTGGCGTCAGTCTCTCCTATTTTCCAGGAAGAAGCCTGGGGCATCCTACCCACTTGTAAAATGATTCTGCCAGAAGCATTTTAAAAAAGTTTGACAAAGAAAAACATGCAAAATGAAGCATTTTGAATGAGAAGGAAACTAGAAAAAGTGGGATGAAAAATGGAACCCTGCAGGAAGAGGCTTCAATCTGTGCAGTGATACCAGCTGATAAAGTATTTGAAGTAAATGGTGACTCCCACACACAGAATTTGTCTTCAATAGTAGTAAACATTTATACTAAGTAAAAATTCTACATTTTAAAATTCTATTTTAAGGATTCTACTCTGTTAGCTTTGTACCAAAGTATCAGACATAATTTATGTCAGAAAAAGTTTACAGCCTAGAGGGTGCGAAACGACAGAGTACATTTACTACTTTGAATTTCCTTCCTAGCTAATTCTGGGAGAGAAATTGATATGGGCACTCATGATTGATTTTTGGGTTATGGTGTGTTTACAGTGACTTCCCTTTAGAACTCAGCACAAATGTTTGCAGTATTTTTGTCTTAATTGAAATGACAGTTTGAGATACACCGGCCAGCAGGGAAAAAACTTGTTACCACTCCCACACCTGTTTTATGATAGCATTTGTTTCCGGAGGTTATTTTTCCACTTCCATGAATTAAGAATTATATAAGCATGATGATACCACAAATTGTTGCACTCTAGTTTCTAAGGTCCTGGCTATGAGAGTGGAATTTAGAGCCTTGTCTGAACCACTTATTTTCCCAGTGTTGCAAACAGGGAGTTTAGAGGTGGAGAGATGGGACACATGACACCAGAGCCTGTAAGACAGCCAAGAGGTACAGGTCAAAGAGGGATTCATCTGAAACCCTGTCACACACAAGGACTGAAAAGCTTTCCTGCAGCTCATCCTGAGCTGTGGAGGAGAGGCGGAAGAGAAAACTGTACTTTCTAAAACTCAAGGCACTTGAGCCATCCATTCAAGTACAGATAGCCATCACGTTCCTTTTTTTACAGACTGCTGTTCCTGGATGAGATGTTGTTCCTCCTATTTTTGCTGAATGTTTGTGGTCAAAGCATTTACCTAGAAGGCAAAGATCTGTGTGTTTTCAGGTCTCTTCAGGCTGAGAGCATGGTGCCACCTTCCCCATCCTCAGAAGATGGTCCATGACAGGAAAAGTAATAACTGTGAGGTGTCTCCTTCTCAAGATTAGCTATTGTCAGGCCAAGAGGAAGCTCACAAGTCTGGAGAGTGATAGCAAACTAGAAGAACACAACTGTATCTTAGTGAGATCTCTTGAAACACATCTTTTATGTGTTTTATTCATTGACTTTTTTATGCAAAATACACAAACACATTCCAAAAAGCTTTAAGTATCAGACAAATGCAAAGATGCTCACTTTATTCACAACACCCCAACCTCTTCTTCGATTTGTATTTAACCTTTTATTCTTTTCATATCCTACCTCAAATGTAAAATCTGAGGTGCCTCCATTCATGCTTGATTAAGTTTGTCTCCAACATCTGCCACAATCCTGAACTAGTCTCAGTTTTTCCTTCTTTTAGATATTGCTGACATCAGTCTGATGATCTACTGTACTTGACACCATAATTAATAGTACCTCCATGGCAAAAAAACCCACCAAGCATCTTTGCTCTGTTTTTAAAACAATTTGTCAAACACAAAGGTACAAGCAGCAAGAGACCCACTGTGAGAAATTATGCATGAAAACATTTCATAAATCTGGTACCACACAGCAGACAGAGTGGAAGCTCACATATCTGAATTGTTTCTTAAACTCCTTTTACCACTAGTTAACATAAGATGCATCTCTCCAGAGGTATAGGCACTCTTCTAGAGTTTGGGGCACTCTCAAAAGGTTTAACTCTCAGCAACAAAGCAGGCAGTGCTAATGCCCCAGACTCACTTTCCAAAATCATCTTCTTTAACCATGTCTTACACATTTCTTCCCCAGAGTCCAAGAAAATGGAACAAATCTTCTGGGATTTCCAGAAAGACAACCAGTCACATGACATTTCTATTTTCTTCTTTTGCCACTAGGCCATGGGGTTTTTACCCTTCAAAAGTGTGATCAAGTCCTTTCACTGCAACCAGCTACTGTACCTCAAGGAGAGGAGGGCAGTATCTGGTGGGATAGAGGCCCACACTGTTAAATACTGTGGAGTGAGGAACCATATTTGAAGCACAGAACAAAACCTAATTAGGAAAGAGTACAGGCTTATGATGAATGTTGGTCTAATAAGTTCTTTTCCCTGAAGCAAGGGTCTGAAGTCAGATGTATTCTGCACTAATTAAAGTGTCTGAACATATATCTTGATGCTGGGGCTCCCAAATTTTTGTTTAAAATACTGGCATTGACAGCAGTGGGAAAAGGAGAAGCAGCAGAACTGCTACTAGTTAAGGCAAGAAGATCGAGACAAGTCCTGCTACTGTGGGTCAGTGCTCACACAGATCTTTCAAACAGCCACCACTCTGATAACTTAGGAGACCTTTCTGGGTAGGGATTTACCATCCTGTTGTAGCAGGGAGCTATAATGATCTGTCACAGAGATTAACTGGGGGGTCCTGCAGAGTACTGTTGATTACCATCCTCCACCCAGGAACAGTTTCCAGAAGCTACAGGAAAAGCAATAATGTGGTTGAAGGGAAGCTAGAACTGTTGCACTAGGGAACAATGTAAGATTTATCTAAACCAGGACATCATCTGATTATTAGAAGCAGCCATAGCATTTGGACAGAAGACAGGAAAATATCTCTTGCCAGAAAGATGATGTTGCAAAAATGTGTTAAATACCACTGCATTTTCCAAACCAGATTCAAATCTGCTACCTCTATTTTCCCAATTATGCTTGAAGCACTCAAAATATTTTGAATTCCTCATTTAGATATACTTCTGTTTCACCATGAAGTCAATATATCTAAATGCATCACTAAACTAAATTTAAAATATTAATATTTCATAATTTTTTCCCAACATTATAATGCAATATTTCAGCATTACTGAAGGTAAATACTGTTACTTTAGCAAATGTTGCAGCACTATAGATAAGAAAAGATTTTTCTCAAGATAACATTAAGAATTTCAATGATTCGGAAAGTCTGAGTGTGCTGAGTTTTCATTCCAGTTTGTAATGAAAACAAATGACAAATTCCTGTAAATTCTTATAGAATAGAAATCTTATCTCTGACTGGCTCACTAGACTGCAATTGCAGATGGCTGAGAATATTCTGAAGGTCAGCACAGAAATGAAAGAGCATAACAGCTACTGATACCTTTGATTTCAAAAACAGCAATGTAACCAAGTTGCCAACCAACAAGCAACAAAGTTTCTTCCTGAAAGAGGAGAGAGGATTAGAGAAAAGGGACATGAGATCACTGCCTTGAAGCATCCTGAGTCAGCAAGTTAGGCGAGAAAGTTTGCTGTGGTCCCAAGACCATCTGCCTCCAAAAGTGCTGACTGGGCTCCTGCTGAGGTTTGTTCACTGCTGACCAAACACCCACGTGTCTGGGGGATTGCAGCTGGATCTCGGCACCCAGGCAGCATGTGTGCTTGGTAGTCACACTTGAACCTGTCGTGTGACTATACATCTGCTGATGCAGAGTGCTTTTAGGTAAGAGTTGTAAGAAACTGGTGGCTGGAAAGCAGTGAGTATAGCTTGCTATACAGCATATCCTCAGCTGAACTGTTCATTGCTCAGTCACCTGCCTGCTAGGGTGGCCAGCAAATGGCACTGGTGACTAGCAGGTGCCACTGCTGGCACTGGGGCAGCCAACAATGTTATCCAGTCCCTGCCCTTGTGGGGACCTGTCTGACCTGCAGAGAAGAGTTTGGAAGTCAAGTCTTGGTGTAACAGCTACCATAAAAATAATTGGGTATAAAATAGCAAGGCAGTGTCTTCCTAGGATCTAAATCAGAATTTTTAATTGTGATGGGAGTTGCGGGTGTAATGTGGCCAGGTCATACCTAAGACACATTTCCTGCTGGCTACCTGGTGAAGAATTGTCCCAGGGTGTTGCTACCATCATGGAAAGTCAAACACTGCACTGGGCACTGCCTGATGGTGAGAGCATGGAGCTGTGTGCTCTCTGCTCTCTTGTGAAGGCTCATAGTTGTGAGCAAAGGTTTCTTTTCTTCTCTGATATTCTCAGAAATTATCTGAAAACACACGTATACTTTGACTACTTAATCTTAAAACAAACATTGTTTTATTTATTATTTTCCATCAAAAAGAGTGGCTCCTCTAGGAGCCACTACTTTTCTTTTCCTCTCTCTTTTCCTAAACATTAAAAACTTCTCATTTTCAGGAAATGGGAAAATAGTTTTTTATCTCAGAGATACTGCCTTGTAGTTGGACACAGTTGCTCTACATCTATCAAAATATCCTATCCACTTCTCCTTTCCTTTTAGCTTGTGTTTGTGGTCCAGGTTTAATCAAGACCTCTTAGTTCTGCCACTCACAAGCTGCAGTTACATGGAATCTCGCAGGGCCTCATATCTGAAACATGACTACAGAGCACAAGGAAAAACTTTTATTAGTTTTTGAGGCATTTTTGGTTTGGTTTTGTTTATTTGTTTGTTGATTGGTTTTTGTTTCTTGTTTTGTTTTGTTTTGTTTTGGGGATTTTTTGCTTTGGGTTTTGTTTTGGTTGGGTTTTTTGTCTTTTTTTAGAGTTTGGGTTGCTAGTGAGTAATCTCTCCTTGTTTACAGGAGAATATCTCCCAAGATATTAAGAATTTCTGACATGGATTATTATCCTTACCTTATGACAAATTGTAGGAACCTTTCTTCCTGTGACACAGAAACAATCTCTTTATCAAGAAGTCCTGGCTGCTGTGGTAGCAGAAGTTTCTTAGGAAAGCCCAAAGAGCTGTGTTCTCCTCTGGTCAATAAAGCCACTCTAAAGTCACTGAAGAGGCTTTTTTTCATTCCACAATGTATATTCAAGGGAAGAATCCTTTCCAACCTCACATCCACAGCATTTGTCATCTTCTGTGTGTGGTGTGGAGTGGGAATCTTACAATCAGTAAATAATATCACATCCTGCCCCCCCCCCCAGCCTGCTTTGTATTTGGGAGACTAGAATTACAGAAAAAAAAACAGTGTCCCCAAGACTAATGAGAAGGGGACAAGGCTGCAGCTATCTGGGATTCTTATACATCACGAAATAAATAGAAAGCTCTAGTAGGAGAAGGGAGATGAGAGATCACAAAAGAAGTGTTTCAGATGGCGGTCTGGGGCCTTTTTTCTTCTCTGAGTTGCAGTAGTGGCTCATGCAGACACCTTACTGTTGGCCTGTGTTGCTCTTAGAGTTGCCACAGTAGGGTGGTACTCTGAAGGGCAGCCTTGCTAAGCAGCTCCCCAATGAGTTTTTCAAAGAAGCCAAAGGATGAATAAGTCCCTTGAGGTCTATAGCAAAATACCTGGGAGGAACAAAGAGACACAGAAGTGTCAGTAGCATCACATATGTGCCACTGCAAGAGGTGATCTGAACTCCCTACCATATGCTTTCACTGTTGTGTAAGGCTTCCTCCCACTCAGTCCCATAGTCTAACTTGTTTCTCTGTACACTATTTAAATTCTGATTTTCAGATGTAAAAACACCTGATGCTGTGCTGCAGACTACTCTGAAGCAGGTCCAGGTCACACTGAAACAAGAAGTGAAACTCTTCCAGAATGCTCTTATCCCTAATCCAAGCACTTTGCCACCCAGATGAGACGACAGTGGCTTGGGTGACACCATTTCTTCATCGTTCAGTTTGCCTGGTGCATGTCTGGCTGGCTTCGGTACAGGCACACGATGCTGAGGGCACGTGTATGCTATGTTGCCAAGAGCCTTGGAGTAAGGCTCTAAGTCTCTGCCAGCCCCAGTTATGCTCCCTGACTACACTTGCTACCTGCATGAGCTCAGAAAAACCACCAATTACAATGCAGCATTGCACTTCAAACACTGCCAAGATGGTGAGCCAGGGCATGGGGAAATATCACTGGACACCAGCCAGTGTTTGGGAATTTTCACTTGACTTGTAGGAATGTAAAGTAACACTTGCAAAAACCAGTCAGGGTTCATGTCAGGCCTTTTCCATCTCTTTTATATTTATAACTGTAATATGAACTGTCATGGAGTTCATTTATATATGATGTTTAGAAGACAGCTTACAGTTTAGCTCTGCCGTAGAAGTCTATGTTTTTTTAAGACCATATTCTGAAGATTTCCTTCAATGTAGGGCAAACAGGACTTTAAACCAGGCAATGTCTTTGCAGAGCAGTATACATGGAACCAGTGCAATAAAGCAATTTTTCTGGTTTATCTGTTGTTACCTTAATAGAAATAATTTTTTTTCTCATTTTGGGGGCCAGGAAAGGAGAAGAAGGAAGGGATAAAAGGAATTGCCTCTGTAATTCACCTTCCCTGACAAAACTGGAAATGCCTGGTTAATCCTTAGGAAAAAAAATCTACAGGAATGAGGTAAAAACTTCATCCTTTTGACTGGCCAATGTGTCCAATTTCAGTTTTCAGTAAACAGAAATGGAAAAATAAGTTCAGCTGCAGACTGGACAGTAAACCTAGAGGAGTCTGATTTATGCAGGTTGATTGAAGTATGTATTTGAAGACCTGGGAAAGAGCCTGAAGTTGGCAGCCCCTCTACAAGTGATTAGGACCCAAACCCATCTTTGCCATAGAACAGCAACACTGCAGGGAGGAACCAAGGGCCAGATATTCCACTTCGGATACTATAACCATCCTAGTTTTAGAGGTACATAAATAAAGGATAGTGTGAAAAGGAAGCAGATAAAGTTATTACTGGACAGAGCAAAAAAATCAGCGAACCATGAATCAGCCAACAGAAGCCAAATGGACTTCATCAGCCCTTCAGCTGCATACCTACCGGTGCTCAAGTTCCTTGTTCCTGGAGCACTGGCACAGGCATCAGCTGACACTGCATGTCCTGTTCAATACATATTTTCAGCGCTGACAACTGGCAGCCAGAAATCCTTGGGGCTTCTAAATACCACTTGTAGCTCCACTTACTCTCTAATGACTGTTCATATTCCATGCCTGGGCATCACTTCTGTTACTCACCCACAGCTACATTTCACTGCTTTTTCTCCTGCTCTGTCTGACTTATTCTAGAGGGGTTTTTCAGTTAACAAGCAACAGCATGTCAACTATGAGTCAGTATTACATTATCTGTTATTGTATTATATTATATTATATTATTTTGTATAATATTATGGTGGGCAGTGAAGATTTTCATGTAGAAAGAAACAGTATATTCCTCACATTACATAGTTATGTCCAATTGTAAAGCCTTTGATAGCAATAAAATCAAAAGACAATCTATATATTGAGTACACTTTGCATTAAACATAAAGCTAGGATTACTTAAATTAGAATAAAAGGCACCAATGTTCTATTTGTTTACTATATCATTTGCAAAGAAGCTATCCATGTTATTTACTCATAAATATTGGAAAGGTTGCTGTTTGTCCTAAAGGGGTTAAATAGGAATATGAACCCGTGGCCTACAGCTAGTGCTGACCCAGTCATCAGAAGTGAAGGATAGCAAGGAGAAACTATTGCTGGAATTTGTTTTGAATGTCCAAGTTTTGAATCAGATGCTTGTAGTATGGGAGATACAGAAACATCCAAGTTCATATCCCCTATGCCAAGTCAAGAATCAGAAATGCCAGGTCATTTACTCTGCAGAAAACAAGCTTAAAAGCTATGTGAGCCAAGTGCTGGCACAAAGCATCCTCCAGCTAATGAATCCTGGGCTGCACAACCTGTGGAACTTACTGGGTTGTGTCTCTTCAATACAATAAATTTCCTGAGATGCACACACACTGAGTAGACTGCTCAAGGCTGCATTTAAGATTATAATGTTCATCTAGACAACATCATTGGTTAATATCTCAATCCACTTTTAATTGGAAAATAGTCTGTGTTTTTGCAAAATAGCATTAGTTATTCCAGTTTCTCTAGAATTTTTTAATTAACAATACAGAAAAACCCATAAAAACACATCTGGATCTTCTCATTTCAGTATATGTAGGTTTTCATTTTTTGTGGATTAAATCTGTATGTCTGCTACTCCGCACTCATACCACTACAGCTTGAAACTGAACTCTGGTCCAATTTAGCCTAGATCTCTAGGGCATTCAGGTGTTGTAACTAGTTCTGCTGACTTCAGAGTAGCCTTACAATTCATTATTCCTAAAGCCTTCCTCAGAAATTCAATGAGTACTGAGAAATTTCATCTTTCATTTAAGTCAAAGTCAATTACACCATTGTAAAGTCCAAAACATAAAATCCCTCAATTAATTAAAAAAAAAAAAAAAAGAAAACCTCATCATGTCAATTCTTTAAAATCATATGTTTTTAAATCACATAACTTTGTGCCTGTTGGTGATGTGGTTTCAGTTCTTGATTTGGCACTGATGCAGTCTGGATTCTTCGTCTAGCATTAAGCATGTATTCAGATGTTTT
Source organism: Manacus vitellinus (assembly GCF_001715985.3). Taxonomy (NCBI): domain Eukaryota; kingdom Metazoa; phylum Chordata; class Aves; order Passeriformes; family Pipridae; genus Manacus; species Manacus vitellinus. The sequence goes on along the minus strand of NW_021940604.1, from coordinate 11,103,524 downwards.
GAAAAGCCACAAAAGAGCCATGGCAGAATTTACAAACGCAGGATAGTGGACCCTCTCCTGAATGGTGTTCCTCTGTCCCAACACACCGAAAATGCTGATAGTACTAAGAAGAAACTTATAAAATGACCTCTGAAGGAGTGAGAAGATGAAAGGCAAGCTCCATGTACGTAGAGCATAGACTTGCAACAAACGGTTTCCCAAAACAACTGAATGAATGATTGGCCTCAGGTCAGGTTTCTGTCAGAAAAACTGTCATCTCCTTTCTCTGTCTCAGACAGGAGATGCGAGACTAAATAATAGCAGCAAAAGATTCAGTTGTCTGCTGATCTTTAAAGGGATCCTCTGTGGTGAAGTTTGTTATATATTGATTCACAGCTGTAGTGAGATCTTGCCACGATTTCACACTTCTGGGTTCCAATAGAGCAGTAATTTTGAGCATGCTCCAGCCAACGGTGCCCTTGATGACTAAATTCTCTGTCTCAAAGACATGAGTGCACAGTGGCTTGAGAGATTTTTGTTTTCTTCTTTACAGTGTCCTTTTTTGAACAAGGGTAGATCTGCATATTAGTCATGTTCATTTGCATTCTGCTTTTGTGGCAACACAAAACCAATCTGCACACTCAACTTTTTGCTCCTCTCTAGCTTGGTTTTAATAATGCCTGGAGAATTTTTTGTTTGTTTGTTCTCTTGTTTCAAAAAGAGAAAGACATATATTACTGTTCCCAGAAATCTCTTTAAAACTCCAAATGGTACATCATACAATAGGAAATGCCCCACTAATGCAATTAGGACATGGAATCTCTCCTGCATGAGTGTTATGGTAGTATAAGTCTACCTGTGCCAGTAGATTTCATGCAGTGGAAAACTGAAGCATTATAGTGATGAGTCAGGCCCAGAGGTTTGGCTCATATGCAAGTATGAAGAACTTAAAATTTATTTGTACAAGTTCCCACTGTATTTCTGAGGGAAGATATTTTCCGTGCACCATTCAATATGATACCCCTGCACCAAAAAGAAGGATATTTCTTTCAATAGACACAGACTCTGAAATAGTATCTAGTGAAGCAGCAAGGATTGGATAAAACTAATGCCATTTCCTTGTTTGAAATATTTTTTCTTAGTCATGCCTATCCTCTTCACATACACAAAATAAATGTCAATATTTGACTAGAAAAGTAAGATGGGGAACACTGCATTTTTATCTGGGTCATTCCTATAAATAGGAAAACACAGGAAATTGCTGCTATTGCAGAATGTTCTGTCTGTCAGCTTTCTCAGATCTGTTCAGTGAAAGATTTTCAGCATGTTCCCCTTCCTTGCCTGGAATTTACCACTCTCATTACACACACTACAGTTCTGAGCATTCCCTTCTTCTCTCATTCCTCCCCTTTCTCTGCCCTTCTCCTTTCTCCTTTGGGATCATGCTTCCATGGCTCTGATTGTATTTTACTGTTTCAAATTCAATCTCTCCCTCTCTCCCATCAAACTAAATGCAAATTTCATACCCCTATCACCCAGCTTTTTGCCTGGCCTCTCTTCACCTTGCCACCAACCATGGCTTCTCTCCAGCCTTACACTCTTCACTTCATACATCTGATCCCCTTAACACCTTCATCATCTCATGCCTATTGCTCTCCTGTATTGTTTCTAGAGAGCCAGCTTCTGTTCTACCGTAATCTGGCACTGTTGAACTCAACATGACCTGCTGCCTTCAACTGATGTCTGTGCTACACACCAGACCTACCTGATAGTTTTTCTGCTGCTTGTTTCTTCTCTCATGTTCTCCAGGATGTAATAATCAGATTCCCCTTTCTCATTTCTTCTCTCTCCAGTTTTCCCCACTCTTCCTCCTGTCTGACTCCTTATCTTCATTTCTCAACATTTCTGTCATTACTGACTACCCAGGTCCTTCTTCTGTGGTTTACATCTGTGTGGAAATGAGAATTTTTATTGTTTATTTCATGCTACCCTTTGCATTAGGTATTTAGCACTAAGAAGTTCTCTATAAACAATCACAAGAAACAGTCCTTCAGATTCCCATGTACAATTATTTTTTTTCCGAAAACTTGGCAAAGACTAAGCTGCCCTTGTAAAACATCCCTTTCCAGCGCTCTTATAGCAACTCCCCCACACCCCAATAGGTACTGGAAGGCTGCTGTAAGATCTGCCTGGAGCCTTTCCTTCTCCAGTATGAACAGCTCCAACTCTTTCATCCTGTCTTCATAGGAGAGTTGCTCCAGCCCTCCAATCATCTTCATGGTTCTTCAGCTTGTTCCAACAAGTTCATGTCCTTCTTATGTTGGGAGCAATAGGGTTGGACACAATACTCGAGGTGGGATCTCAGAGGAGGAGAGTAGAGGGGCAGAATCACCTTCCTCTACCTGCTGGCCACGCTGCTTTTGATGTAACACTGGATATATGACTGGTTTTCTGGACCACAAGTGCACATTGCCAGTTTGTGTCTAGCTTCTCATCCACCAACACACCCCTAAGTCCTTCTTTTTAGGGCTGGTATCACTCCATAAAAACTTATGGATTTCAAAAGAAGTGAAGCTGGACTTTGAAGCTCTAACACCATGCTTATATCAGTGGTGCTAGATCAACCTAAGCTTACTGAGACCGATCCAGAACAATCTTCTTGGAGGGCTTTTACTCAATTAGGGTTCACCAGAGTAACACGATAGTACAGTTGAAGTCCTCTGCAGAAAGTCTGTAGAAATAAACATTTAACAGATGGGAGTGGATTCTGTTGCTGAAATGTTATCCATCAAACTTACAGAACATGATAAGAGGATCCTTGTCCCTTCTTGGGTTGCGGTAAGAGGCTACTTTCTTTTCTGTAGCTGCACACTACAGACTAGTCCTAACACTGAGTCTGAAGAAATAGCAATATGAGCTGTTGGAACAGAGAGAAATTGTCCCTGTAGTGCACCTCTGGCCCATTTGCAGTTGCAGTAAGCTCTACCAATCTTTTGGAGATATTGATGGAGGAGGATACTAGTAATTAGCAATTAATTTTGACAGCTGAACCTCAGCAAAAGACCATCTCTCAGCCAACAGCATTTCAGATTTTCTGAAAAGCTCTGCTAAAGGTCTTGTTCAAGAAGGCTATGGACTAAGGGAAATTGTAGATTCTGATCTTCCCCAGCCTTTTTTTTTTTTTTCTGGGAGATGTCTACTCCCAGGCAACTAGGAGTTTTGGAGAAGGGAATGCCTCAGTATAATGCACAAGGAAATCTGTATTTTCGTCTCTCTTGTAGCTTTTCTGTGAGTAAACAAAGGACTAATTTTCTGGACCACCAACCAATGACTTCTGGAAACTGCATTTACTTCATATATCAGGCAAATTCAAGTTCCACAGCTCAGCTTCATTCAGATTCAGGACTGAATTCCAAGCAGTACACAACACAGTATCTTTCAGTCCAACTGTTTGCCTGTTTTAAAGCTTCAAATTCATTATTGAATATTGACCTGGCTGAACTACCATGCAATTGAAATTTCAATTCACTGTTCTCTTGTGACCAGTCTCTGGTCACACATGCATGTCTGCATACAGATACTGTGCTGCAAACTCAAGCATTAAAAGAAACCAGAAAATTCCAGAAAAACTGTTTTCTACCCTTTCTTATTTCATCTCTTCTGGATTCATGCCTTATGAATAAGATTTTTTGAATACAACTACAGATTACACTGGCCCTTGTCTCACTCACTGCTTGAAATATGTGGTGCTCAAATGTTGCATTTTTTCCTCCTCATCTAGTAGTTCTCATTCCACACAAGCCAAATCCCCTTCCAAGGGCAATATTATTCATTAGCTCATGATCTAATAAATGAGGTCTGCAAGTCATCACCAGGAGATCTGAGAGTCTCTACAGTCAGCAGTGTAATTTGTTGTCCTACTGGGAGGGGAAGCTGGAAGGAAAGAACCTCAACTTTCATGTTTCAGTGCCCAGTAGCAGATGTCTAGAACATGAATTCAAAATATGTCCCATAAGGAAGTATTGTGACCAATGACAATCTGTACAAAAAACAATTTCCCCAGTATCACTGAGCCCACTTGGCCAAAAAAAAAGCCTGTTATTCCATATGATAAAAGTACTTATTTACAGTCCTCTAATCAGAGAGTTTATTACTCTTTAGAAATCTAACCGGGGTTAATTCGATTAACCATTTTACTAACATTTTTGGAAGGACACTTTTGGATAAAAATGGGGCAAGAACACAAAGCAGGAGCTTCTACAAAACAAAGTATCAAGCAGCTCACTTGAATGAAACCTGATACCCTTGGTTTTCATGCGTATGCATTCCAAGCTCTCACCATTACACATCTGATTTCCCCCCAGTACTACATCTCCAGCTCTCAGTAGTTCCAGCTGGAGTTCCAGATGCTTCTGAAAAGTACAACTGCCTCACTCTCGCTGCCAGTTTTGCTGATGCTGGGAAGCACAGACATGTGATGTGCTGCCCCCTCAGCAATGAATAGTCAACAATGTTATAGTTCCAGCCTCTGACTAGAACTGCCACCTTGAGCACTGGGTGACTTGGGACAGAAAGTCCTTGGCAGGAGCTAAACCTTAATGAGCTTAAAATGCATTGAGGAGTCTGGCAAACACAAAGCCAGACCACAGAATAAGTAGTTGCAGAAAGTTTCCAGTGCGAAATGTTTACAAGACAATTGTTTACATTATCTGGATGGCTTTAATTACAGGAGAGTTCAGACCAGTTGCTTAAGTTTTCCCAAGGGGTAATTGGTCACCCTGTAAATTTGCATATTTTCCATTGCTGTATTGAGGTAAATCAGCCATACTTATCAGAAGATTGACCTGGCAGTCTCTGTTCTTGGCAGATTACAGTCTCAGTTTCATCATGACAGTATCAAATGTATTAGCAAATGTTCCACTGCAAAGCTGCAGGAAGCAAACTTTGGGGAGATGACAGAGTTCCTTGTTTCAAATGTAAGAAATGTCAAGCACAGACAGAATGAAGAGGACATTTTTTACAACCACTACTCATGACAGCTGCAGCACTTCTCAACATCTTGAAAATATATTAATATTTTACCCTCTGCCACACATTATATGGACTGTGCTTTGAGTTATGCTGAGATTTACTAAACTAAATGGAAGTAGATTCATTCCTATCCCAATTATTCATTTTAGATACTTCATCAGGCAGAGGGGGATCCTTAGGATGCTGATGGTTGCTGACACCTTGGAGGACACACCAGCAGCCCATTTGTCTTGTGCAAGGGACAGAACTGAGGAGGGGCTCATATTGCACACACCATGTCTGTGACAAAGATAGCCTCTCTGTAGAGTACAGTAGTTGTGAGCTACTGCCCTCCAAATGCTTCATGTACAAATGTACAGTTTGCACCAGGGAATAGGACAGAGACCTGGCATGGAGCAAGGGCCACTTCTCCATACCTGTTCTGCAGGGTCCAGCTGATCTTGCAGGAATTCCTTGCTGAGCCAAGTTTCATCTCCTTCAGACCATCTGAGCACTGCAATAATACCCTGTCTCTTTTCCTGCCTGCCACATTGCCTACCAGACAGCACACAGTAAAATGTCTCTCTTGTCTTTTGCTGTGCCTCATATTTCAAAGTTCACAGTGATTGATGTAAAGTAGGAAAGCTGCAAAACCTGATGAAGAACAGTAAGAAGGTTGAGGTGTACTCATCCATTTTTCTCACTTTGGACAGAAGCATCTGGACAATGAAGGAAAATCATCTAAGTTCACTAAGTTGTGAAAAAGCATATATGAAAATTCCTTAATTCATGCAGTTATTCCTTGCTTTCCAAAATATTATCCATACCTAATTTAGGTCCAAAAAATCATAAATAACAAGAAGAAAGAGGTTGCAGATTTCTGGGGTTATCATGGAAATTAATGACCTTGAAAGAGTGTTTTCTGGAGTGAGGAAGGTAGGGAGAAGATAATTCAGTAGTAGGACTTTATCTGAATCACATTAATGTGATGTTATAGAGGAAGCACCTTCATTATAACAACAACCCGGCACAATGACTAGATATGTAAATCGATGGTCTAATTGCTAAACTCAATTTCTTTGAACTCTTTATTATGTACCAAGTTCCCCAAAGGAAAACAATTGTTTACAATTGTAGGTGTCCTTTTATGAATCACCAAGAGTCAGTGTAATCCCTAAAATACTAAATTAGTAATTTGGACCTACGCACTAAAGTGCTTTGCATGCCATACCTTCTGTATGAAGGCCATACCTTCTTTAAAACAGATGTTTTAAAGCTTGTGGCAAAAAATATTTTCTCTCTTTAAAATAAAGTGAGTTAACACCTGCTTTATTTCAACATGTTTGCTGAAATATGAGTTTTTACCGAAGGCTTCAAGAATCACCCGGTGTGCTAAGGAGTTTCAGTCTTCTACTACAGGCAACAAAATGAGCATGATTTTATTTCCTCTGTCGCCTTTGCCAGAGAGCCAGGTTGGCTTCTGCTACAGTTCATGGAGACTTTTGTAGGGCTGGGTAGTAGCCACCTACTGCAGCTGTAGTAACTACCTAGAGGGGTACCTACCCTAGAGGGGTACACTACTCTAGATGCAACAGGGTCATCCTGGCCCAGTAGCTGCCATTGATCATCTCAGGTCAGTCACTGGCAGTAGCATCGTCAGGAAGCTCAAGTCACCAGGCCTCTTCTCCTCTACCTTTCTTTGTACACAGGTTGTAAATTCATTATCTTTCTATTTTGCTGGTATGGCAGTAAACACAGTGTGAAGCAGATATAATAAATGTAATCCAAATAATGTTAATTCCATCCAAATAAAAGTTTAGAGGGGCTACAGCTGTGTTAATGGTAGCGGGAAAAAGTGATGGCTTACACTAAACTGAGAAATAATTCAATATTTATAGAACATGTTGAGAATGTTTTTCCACAAGCCATCCAGCTCTATCCACAAAAACATTTGCTGTAGTGGCAGTGAAACTACACGTGATTGCTGTTCAATGTTTTTTGGTGAATGAATGTGATGGGGATATCTCCATCTGCACAATATAGAAGTCCACTGGTATTTAACTCAGTCTAAAACCATCTCTTTCACAGAATGCTCAATACCAGTTTAGGAAAATGGAAGTATGAGTAATTTTTAGCAAACACAGGTGATTTGCAAAGCTTTAGCAAAGACTCCTTTGTGTTGATAAAGCTAAATCTACATACCACTAGGGCAGAGAAGAGCTTATAGATGTAGTTCTATTGGTTAATCCATGCTAGGAAACAATTTGAAATCTGGTAACAGCCCAAAGCTAAAAAGCACAGTTTATTTGTGAACATATTTCCACTGAACATGATATAAAGAATTTTTCTTCCTGTCTAATATCATCTGAATTAAAGGAAGGATGTTTTATCCCTTTATTTAAACCCTGAATAAATATAGAATAATAATGAAATTGTGCATAACCCAAGAGATGCAAAAGGGATATTCAACAAAAATTCTAGTGCTCCTCCTCATCCCCTTTCTTGAGTCACTTTCACCTGCCCCAAAACCATATCTGGAAAAAGGACAGAAATACAGCCTCCTGGGAAGAGTTTGTTTTGCTGAAGTTGGCATGGGAGCACCGAGTAAGAGTTCAATCCCAGGCATCAGTTTAGCATTACATAAGGTCAATTCTCTTCATTGTTTCTGCTGATCTTTAAGCTGTTAGAAAACAGTCAGTGTGACTTGAGTCCTTTGAATGGAAAACAGCACAGTTGGCTGTTTTCCCTGATGGAAATGGTTGTGCTGATTAGGAAAGTGGTTTTCCACCACAAGAGCAAATATATGGCCACACTTCCATGCAGGTATGGAATGCCCTGTGTTTACTTTTTCTTTTACTTTTTATGCAGGCAAAACAATACCTTCAACTCTTGCTTGCCATGATTTTATGTATTATGTGGACTCGAGCTGTTTGAAGACTGGGGTTTTGGAGAGTCATCAAAAGCTGTCTGTTTTCCTCTGGATTTTGCCTTTGAATATCATTGACGTTTTAATAGAATTCTACTCATTTCTGTCTTCTCACCAACTCATACAAACAAATCATCCTTTCATCCTAGTTGGCTGAACCAGACTGTCTTGAATTAATCAAGTCTGGCCAAGAAAGCACAGTAAAAGGGTTTGGGAGTATCAGTACAGGGGAATCAAGGATCCATCTTAGTTCCTTTTTTTTACTTGCATGCTTTCCATTATCTATAAATCAAAATACTCCACGGAGCAGTACTCACATGCTGTGCTGAAGGAAGAAAAGCACATTATTTGGTATCTTGTACCAAAGGCAGGTGAGGAGTGTGTAAAGAGTGTGGATAGTATTAATGCATGGTACACCATATTGCAGCAGGAGCCATGGCAGCTCATGATGGGTGGATGGTCTTACAGTTCTCATTGTCACTGCTTTATTAAATCTGTGCTGCTGCCCTAAGTGGTGTTTTAATCAAGGTCATCATAGGGTTTCTTACTCCTTTTTGACCTATCTTCTGTTGTAATGAGCTTCAGTCTCTTTCTCATCTACCATTATTTATGAAATCTGCAGAAAGTTGAATATCTTTGCAGCATATCTGCAGCCCAGACAAGACAGCTTCGAATCAGACAGTGGTCACAAAAAATGTTGATGGTGATTAGTCAAGGGGCACAGAGTTACAGAGAGCACTCAGTAAGATTGTATTTCTCCAAGAAGCCAAACTAAGACTGAAAAATCCCAAGTGGTCCAGGCTGCTCACAACAGATTTTTCTCTCTCTCCCTCTCTCTCTTTTTTTTTTTCTTTTTAATGACATAACTGCCTAACCTCATTTTCTGCAAAGTTAAAACACTGATCATTTGAAATGAAATAGTTATTTTTTTTCCTTTGGGAGATATTTTATCCAGTAAAATCAGATCTGCTCCAAAAACAGAAGTTGAAATTCTTGGAAAATGTCTCCATGAACATTTCAATTTTTTTTGTGTGTAACACAACTCTTTGACTTCAGCTGATTGATTCAAACGCAAACTGCTTGTTTGCTTGAAACCATTTACTGATTTAGATCCAACTCTTCACAAATAGTTTCCATTCTCCCTGAGTGCACTTTCTGGCAAAGCAATTCCTTGCAGTTCTGTTGGCTCCTATCTTTCCAATGTTTTCACTTTCAAAACCAAAGTGTATGGGGATATAGCATAAATGGTAGCTACACACAAAAAAAAGGAATAAAGTTGTGGAGAAGGTAAGGAATCTTGAACTAGTATTATTTTAAATTCATTCAGATTGGAAAACTCAGGAAGGATGATTCTTATGTGCCTTCACGAGTGGGAAAAGGAATGATTTATCTGAGATCTGAGACAGGCCTTTCCTCTCTGCTTTTGCCACAGTGGTATTCTGTCCAGAAGTAACTAGCATTGAGAAATTCACATGTATTTAGTTTCTGTCAGCAACTGTAGAGACTTCAACTTCTGTCTCCTAGTCTCCTGCTGCAGCGAAGGAAGCTTGGTATTGCTGTCAGAGCATCAGCAGGTTCTCAGTGGTCCCATGCAGCCAGTGCAGCAGCCTACAGGAATGCAAGCACTGAGGATGTGCTGGAGGAGGCGATTCTGATCCCCTCCACAGCCATCCTGTACTTGCCAGCATATGCTGTGCTGCCCCAGTATGTGGTGTTGCACCAGGGGACAATGGGCCACTTCAGGGCTGCAACTTGGGAACTTGTAAGGAGAGAAGTCCTCACAAGGTATGCAAGAGTCATACTGCAGGCCCATCTTTTGGGGGAAGAATTACAGCAATGCAAGTTTTAGCTCTCTTAGTCATGCTCGCACAGAGAGTTCAACAACATCTCTGAGAACCTCCTAGACCCAAAGATCAGCTGAAACATTCAAATCTTCTCCATGTGACTGTTGTTTGGCAAACCTTTCTGCAATTCAATTATAAATTACAGTGCAGGACCAGAAAATGAAAAAACAAACTCCAACCTATTTAGCAAGGAGCCAAGTCTGGTCTTTACATAACAACCATGACTTGTTTTTGGAAAATACTTGAAAGCAAAGGTTTGACAAATCAAAGACTACAGAACAGCAGGAGTATCCTTTCTTTGGTCCTGTTCACTGTAATATGCAACTTTCTGACCAAATATTGCTAGAATTGGCTCTTGTTGGCATCAACAGGTAATTAACTGACAACAAGTATATGCACTTATGAGATGAATTTCTAATCCTTCAAAAAAAATAAAAAAGCACTATTGCCTTGCTTCCAAACAAAAGGTGAGAGACATTTAGAGAAAGAAAGTGCAGCACACTCATTAACTAAGAGGATTAGAAATCCTAAGGTACAGACTAGTTTGAATAACATCTTTTTCATAATATTTGATTTGATAAGCCACATCAACTAGAAAAACATCCTAAATCATAATCCAGCACTAGACTGAGAAAAACAATGAGATTTCCAAAGTATAGGAGAAAAAAGTTCAACAAACACTGATAAAGAATATTTGGGAACTAAGAGTAAAAGTTGTTGAAAATTTTTTGTCAGAAAACTATTCTGTTAGGGAGCAGTGATTTAACGAAACCAAAGCACTTCACAGGAATATAAATAGTTGCTGGACCCTTTCTTTAAGATTTCATAAACATACATGTGAAGCATGTGATGGACTTGCGCATAAACAGGGAATAAAAATTAAATATTCTGACATAGCAATTTTGTAAGACGCTTTCTGTTGACCATATTTTGCCCAGCTGGGGTTAAAAAGTAAAGTTTGGTATGTTCATATTTTTCACAAAATGAGCACAATAGATAGATGTATAGGTTTGTTAGCAGTCACTGCCACCACAAATACTCATTAGACACTCTGGAAAATATGTTGCCAGAGATGGAGAGGAATTGAAGAGAAGCTCAAATTCTCAGAATTAACCAGGACAAATGGAGAGATTTCTTCACTGTAAGGGTGGTGAGACACTTGGAAATGTTCAAGGACAGGATGGATAGGGCTTTGAGCAACATAGTCTAGTGGAAGGTATCCCTGTCCATGGGAGAGGGTTTGGAACTAGATGGTCTTTGAGGTCCCTTCCAACTCCCCATTCTACAATTCTATGATCTTCTAGTCAATTGTAAAAACAATACCCAGGATTATATGGTCAAGCAACCAACTAGAAAGAAAATACCTTGAATTTTATGATATCACTACATCAGATCACCAGAATATACAGTCAGACAATCTGTAGGGTAATCCATATAACATTGTTACTGGTTTTGCAGAACAATTAAGTAGAGTTATTGAAACTAGCATGTGCTGAGACTACTACTAATTTTACATGTCTTCCTTAGTTTGTACTGTTCTAAGGCTTAAGAATTGCTAAATCAAATGACAATGAGACAGCTGTGTCCAAATTTCTGTGTAGTATATATGGAAGAGAAATTTTAAATTGAAGGTGTGGAGAGCTATTCCTCACTGATGTATAAAAGCGTCTTGGGAAACTGCATGCAAAATTCAGATATCTACTACAGGATATGCAGCATGCATAAAAATGTAACTTTTTAATTTTTTTTTCCCCATGACAAATTTTCTACCATTTAATTGTACACATATAATGCAATCTTCGTGTATTGCTGTGACATCATATCTGCTTTCATCTCTCAGCCATAGCCTCAGAGGATCAGTTCTGCTCCATTTAGGAGCAAAATCTGGACTATACATGGGGTTGTGCTGACGGAAGACATAGTGACACAATCAAAAGCTATGCATCTGTAGCCTTTCTGTGTCTTTCTCTCCAATAGTATAAGAATAGTTTACTATGTCAGAGTGAATTCAGAAGTACAACTATAGCAAAATAGCATGAAAAAATGCTAACTTAAAGTCATGCTTGACAGGTTGCAGTTCTGTTGAAACTATTTATCTCAATTACTCACACCCTTTGCAAAAAAGCTATTTGTTTTAAGCAATACTTAATCCTTTTCCAGTGTATCCAGGGTGCTTATACAGGTAAATGTAACACCAGTGTGTGCAGGAGGGCCTTTCTAGGGTGATACAGATTGTGTCTGCATTAGCTTGAGGGAACCAGTGAATTAAAACGTCCTCTTTTGTTCCTAGTCCACCACAATGCAAACCCAACAAAATCACAGCCTGGGAATAACCAGGATATTTGTGCACTTTTCCTCCAAGCCAGAATGTCAGCAAAACCACACTTGCCTTTCTAGAGGGCCTCAGAAACTTAGTTTGTCAGGGCTTTTGCTATGAAGAAGATAATACAGAAAAGTCAGTCTTGCCAGTGACAAACCTAAATATAGACACCTTCATGCTTTTCTACACTGCAGGTAGCTTCATTTCTATGCCAGACCACATGGCCTGTCAGAAAGAGGAATATGTATTTTTTAAAAAATCACACCATACAAACAGTTCTGTGGCAAGTGAGTTAGTGTGTTTAGAGACATCTTTCTAGTCACCTGACAAAATTTGGCCCTAAGGTATTGAATCAAGTTATTCTCCAATCTAGAGCTCGCTGAAAGCAATGACACAACACCAGGATGTAACACAGCTCTTTGTGTTACAACAGTTATAATCAAACTATTGTTCATGCTGTAATCGAGTTCCTAGAAAAGAAGATTTAAAAAAGAGGGTTAAGACTAGGTTTATGAAACTTAAGCATATACCTAATCTGTCTGGGAAAATTCTTAATGTACTTTGCACGTTTTTGAAACTGTCTGTGACCTTAATGTCAGAGCCACACGCAGAGTCTGGAGGTATGTAATTAATGTCTTCATTTATTAAAAAAAACCACAGAAAAGTTTATATTTAAAGCTGTCTTTTTGTATGCTAAATATATGCACAAAGGTATAATGTACATCGTGTGCATGTGTAATAACACAACAACTAATAAAAAAGCATTGGTTAATACCACTGTAAAAATTTCAAAGCCAGGTTTCGAGAGCTCTGCCTGACCTTTCTACCAAGAATATGAAGACAAATGGGCATTGATCACTTCTACATCACCAAGAAACAGGACGCTCTTTTCACCTGACATTAAGCTATAGAGTCAGTGGGACTATGTTCACCAGCTGATATGCTGCCCTCTGATTCTCTCCTAGTTACTCCAGCTTTATGTTACTTGACCTAGCTGTCTATTCTAGGTATCACTTACAGTCTCTCTCATTGCTGTAAAAGCCTTTAAAGATAAAATATTAGTGGCAACGACGACAACTGAGGACTGCCTCCAGTAATAGATACAGGTTACATCTGTGCAGGACAGTGCCATATCAACATGTCTTTTAGGTGCTGCAGTAACAAGTTTTTGTTTCTTGCAGTGCAGAGTCCGTTGTTAGACTCCTAGACTCTGAGCAGTAGAGGAGGGCAAATGGCTGCTTCAAAATGGCTTTCAAGGCAGACAGCAAGCACAGGGGTTTCCTAGAGTCTCCTAGGAGTTTATTAGTTTCATTGACATTTGCTCAATGAACTGCTCCTTAGAGCCAACTAATAGGAAAGCCTGGAAACAAAACCACTTCCTAAAATGCATCCCTGCTTGTCCATCACTTGCTGGGCAAAGGTGGTGATATTAAGTTAATGTTATTAAAAGTGGACTATGGCACTGGTCCTCATTTGACCATACTATTTGATAAACATCACAACTGTCCTAGGAAGGTGTTCATTAATCTGTTGATGTGCAAGTATACTCTTAAAATATTTGGCAGGCTGGATCATCACCAGAGGATGTGGTGGAAGAATATACAGGATAGGATTTAGCTGAGCAGTGTAGAATTGGAATTCCCATATAAACTGGTGATAATTACCAAATCATTGCAGATATTTTGGATATCTAAGCCTCTTTCCTCTTGTCTCTGGCTTTCCATTAGGATTGAGTCTTACATTGTCTTCAACTTTTCCCCAAATCCACAGAAACTTAACTATCTTTGGGGCTCCAATCATCTTCCAAGCATGATGTGAATCCTCTCAATGGTTCAAAAGTTACAATGAAGTGACAGAGAGCAAGTTCAATCTCATGAACATTTTTCCTTGGAAAACCAGACTAGTATGCCTGTCAGGGAGCTTAGGAACTTTCAGGATTTGAGGGGAAGTGATCAGGACTTCTGAGCTTTACTTAAATATTTATCTAAGTACTTCCTTTAATAGTATGTACTTGAATAATACATAAGTCTCTTCTTCAATCATATTCATAGAATTTCTTGGCTTTTGTTTTACCTATTGCAGTAACATGCAAGTTCATGACACAAAGCCTGGCTCACTGTGGAATGGCAGACAAGTTTCTGCATACTGTAAGGTAAATTTTTTATCTCATCCAACTGCTGAGCCAGGAGCGATGGAGCCAGAAGGGTGGGGGGGAATGGCTGAAGAAAGTGCAGGGGACACACAAACCCCTTCTCTTGTACTCCCTCAGTGAGAAGAAAGCCAGGTGGTTGTGGGCTTTTCTTCTGCCTAGCAAGCTACAGAGTAAAGAATAATTTAGTATCTTCTACTTTTACATCTGCTGAAGAAGGATGTTGAACACAAGAAACATTCTCTTCCCCTGTTTCTTCCCTCCCCCAGTTTTTGGCTGTTCCCAACCTTCTGAGGTTTGACCTGAGAGTTCAGGGGGTGTTTCAGGACACTGCTACCACAGACTACTGTGTCATAACAGATCTAGAGTAGGAAAATAATTTCTTCAAAGTGTGAAGTCAAATGAAGAGTGAGTCCAAGCTGAGAAAGAGGGCACTGGTGTGCTGTCTGCTTTTTAGTTGTTTTCACCTATTATTTCAGTCTAATTCACTGTGTAAGGGGAGAGACTGCTTCAATAAGTTATGTTTCATACAGCTCACTGTTGCAGAAATGATCCCCATGCAATTTTCTATTCTCAGCACATCTGGATGAGTTGCAAGTGAAATCAGTCATTTTGAAAAATTACTACAATTTTCATTAATTTTGCAGTCATTTTACAGTCATCCAGTTAGCATAATGAGTAGAAGTACCAGACTTTTGGTGAACTGACTAGTGTTCTAGCTTGGTTTTTATCCAGTTGTTTTATGAAATGCCTAAGAGCTCCTGAAACAGCTGGGTTACTAATCCCATAGCACTGTGAAACCTGACATTAGTATGCTTTCATGGAGAAGGTGACTGTCTTGGGCTGAAAGAGTCACAGACTCGGCATGACTCCAGGGTCAGCCCCTATGGACATGTCAGGACTGAGCCTGGACTCAGCGTGAGACTCTTCTCAGGCATTTTTCCAGTGGAGAAGAGTGTTGTGTAAAACGTCACTATACACTTGGCACACAGGAGGAGAAAACAAACAGATGCAAACGTTCCAAAAGGAAGCCAAAGTGTGACAGACGACGTCGCAGTAGTCTTAGCGGGGAAGATAAGCACTGGCTGCTCTTCAATTGCCTGTCAACAGAACTGCTCACATCTCCAACACTTGGCCTGGGGAGCAGTTTTCCCCTTTGCATTATATGTCCCCCATGCATGTGCTGCTTTCCATATGTGCTGGGTATACTGTTCCTTTTCTCATGGCTTGGGGACACACCCCTTTTGCTTGACTCCTGAAATCTTCCTGCTGGCCTTCTTCTTTTCTCCTACCCCTCTCTGCCTTTATAGTTATTTCTTTCAAGGTTTTTTTGTGAGTTAAAACCAAAACTTGATTATTTCTGTCAGAAGATCCTGTGTTTTCTATGTTAGTTTTCACACTACATGGTGTTACTGCAGGCTAAGGCCTTTCCATCACCTTCTGCCACAGTCCTCCTCCTTCCCCCATCTTTCACTGCTCCTCTCAAGCTGTGGAGTTGAGAGGGTCAAATTACAATTCTTACTCTTTTCTTTTGATTGTATTTAAATTACTTGCACATCGTTCTTGGACCAATAATTTATGTTTTCATGTATTAACTAAAGCTCAATTATGACTTTTATTAGACTGTTTTATACTCTCTAGCTTCCTCCACATCCTTAGGTTTCCAGCCTTTGTGAGCTGTGATAGCCAGGAGCTGATGATGTATGCTAATGCTGATGTATGTTGTGTGTATTTATTGCCTTGGGGAAGTCCTGCAGTGCTCAGCCCACTTTCACTTACTCACTCTCACTTGCCCACTGTGGCACTTGCAGCCCTCTCACAGTGTCAGTTTCCCAGTATGACTGGTAGGGGACTCAGGCAGCTCCAACAACAAGCAGATCTCTCGTAAAGGAGAAACAGGAGGGAACTGCCTCTTTCCAGTTGAGATGATGCCTCTATGCCAGACCCTCTGCATCAGGGAATGCATCCTGGCTCATATCCTAGGTCAGGGGTAGATAGATGCTTTCCCTACTTCTGCAATTTCCCAGTGGTTCTGAAGCAGCTGGAAAGAAGGCACAGTGTTGCCCAGGGTGTGGGAGTGGCAGATACAAGTCGGCTCCTGGTGCTAGTCCGAGTTGTTGCAGAGATGATGGAAAGGGTTTTAAAGATCACATCAAATCCTCTCCCTGGAGAAATCTAAATGTGAATGTAGTTCACATACACCTATACATTCAGACTTCATAGCAACATGTCCAAGACCTGAGAGCTAATTGTATCTCTGTTCATTAGCTAGGCTTCTCTCTGAATTTGAAAGACAACCATTCAAGTGGTTGGATGTATAACACCAGAGGCTCCTGCTCCAAGTGCCAGCAGTTTCCTGGAGGGTTTTGTAAAACTCTGAAGGTATGCAAAAATGAAATGCAGCAGATCATCATGTTCTTTGTTTATCTTTCTTCCCCTTTTCACCTTGCCAATTTCCTTTTAACATTTTATGATTAAGTAATTAGTGTTGACTTAGTTGCAGTGGATTCTTTAGCTGCAGTTTCTTGGCTTAATTGAAAGAACTCTATTTAATCTCAAGGCCCAGCCATAGTGATGCACTAAAAATCTCTTCAGAGATGAGGAGGCATGTGGTTTTATTTAAACCCTAATACAACTTCACCTTTGATATATTTTTCAGTGCACCAGGTGTATTTAATAGTCTATCTGAACAGCAGAGCACCCTGGAGAAGAATTGTATTTTCTTTTATCTGATAGCTAATTCCAAAAGCAAAAAAAAAAATCACATAAGATTTGTTGATAAGAAGTAGGAGGAGCAAATCACATTTCTAGAGATTTCAGAGGCCTCACAGACACTCTGCCCTGTGTGGTTAGTAATTGCATCAGGGGCCCATGAGAGGAGGATCCATCCATTCAGAGCAGCTTCTACACATAGCTGTGGACCAGCCACTTCTGGAAGGAGGCAGGGACTTGGTTTAGTAATTATTTGAGCTTTAATAGCCAAGAGAAGGAAAAAAAGAAGGAGAGAGGCAGACTTGTGGAATGGAGACCCATGTCACTATATGTAGGCACAAAAAACCTCAGTGGATTCTGATCCCTTTTTTTCCTCTTCTTCTATTGCCCATTTCTGAATATTGCCTGCCTTGAGGTCATGAAAATATTTGTTATTCCAGACACAGAATTTCCTCCTCCAAAATGGGGTTCGTACAGTCTTTTGTTTTTCAGTTTATATGATCTTAAAAACATATTTCTCAAGAGAGTAGAGAAGGTCTTATGATACTACAAAGCTGGCTTAAGAAAGATAGTAGCTATTTCCAAACAAGCAGCAAATTATAATGCTTGTGCTAGACTGAAAAATTTCTTTTGTATTTCATTAAATACCACAGGACTGAATCAGCCAAGACAACTGAAGTGGCTCTTCTCAGAAAAGATAAGTGACCACTTATTTTCCATTACCACATAAAATGTTTCTCCAATGTACCTGAAAGTTATAAATAAAGAAAAAGAACAATGAAGAGTTTTCTTTTTGTTTTCTTCAGATGGGACAAAGTTGCAATGTTAGTGCTGTGAAACAAACTGAGAGTCTGAAATAAAAATGGCTTTCAAAGAAAATCATAGCATTTGTGCAAATTCCTACAATATTTTCCAGATACCACATTCAGTCAAACTGTCAAATACCTAATATAATGCAGCTTTGGTCTTTGTGTTTCTACAGAATGTTTCTCCATTAAAAACCTTCTGACTGTTTCTCTTGTTTGCTACTGTTTCTAGATTTCTTTTATCCCCTTTGCCAAAGGCACCTTTCCAATCACATTCCCTCAGGATACAAATTCCAAAACCTCTTCTCTCACTTGTCCCTTCAAAAGGTGTCTCCTGTACAACTGGTCCTGGTGATGTTGCTGGGGGTCATTTCTCATGACAGAGATTTAGCATAGATGCAGTGTAGTATCTTGCCTTTTCAGTAATCCTGCTGTGCCATATAGGTAAGTACCGTTCAGAATAAGTGAGAGAATGTGTCTCTTGTAGGCTGACCACAGGAACATGAAGACAGATGTAATCATTTCTATCATTTCTATCAGGACTACCAAGCACAGAGCATAATGATCAGGTCCTTGTTTATCTGAAGATTATTCTAAGGAAAAATAATGTGTTATTTACTTAACGATGTCAAAATGTTGTTGGACTTGACTCCCACTGTTACAGCATTTCAAAATGAAAAACAGCTCCTTTACAGACACTGGGTAGGGTCTAGAAAGTCATGTTATACCTTTAAGGTTAATTTGGCAAGAGACTAAACAAGAAAGCTCAGTGAAGGAGAGTAAGGCAAGTTTTTGATAAAAGCCTCTGTAGATTAGATCACTGCTCTACTTCCACTTGTGACGCTAATGGGAATGAATTGATCCCCCTACAAGGATATCTGCCCATTACTAACACAGGCACTTGTATGTTTCTACACTCTTCTCTTTCAGAAGCTAAAGATGAGAGGTCAGGAGACGTCATAGTAGCTCTTTATGATTTTATTTTTCCTCATGTTTCCTTCTCCTGAGGAGGATAACGAGCAGTTTTAACAAGCCCTGAAGCTTCACAATCACTCAGATTTCCTAACATCTTAATTGCTTTCTGTGGTATGTATCAGTGAGAGCATGATAAGACCAAAATTCAATCTGAAATCCCATGAGTGTCGACAGATGTAGGAATCTGATTGGGATGCAGGGCACAGCTGTACCCTTTCCACCGGGTTCTGCCAACACCCTAAGCCAAACACCCTGAGTTTTGGAGAGATCATAATCAGTCAAGATTTGCATCAAAAATGTGCAGCTCAAATCCACTTTTGGTCTAAAATATGACAGGCCATGTGCCAGAGGACACATACCTAAATACCAGGCTGTGTTGATTATTCCTTCTTCTGTACTTTTCTCAGTAAATTTAGAATAAATTATATCTTTGGCAAATTACACAGGGAGATGATTATACACGTAATTAGATGTTTACCTCTCATTTTCTTCATGCAATAGTATCTAGTGCAGATTACAGGAACTCAGAATAATTTTCCCAGGGTTACATTCAATGAAAAAAACAAAACAAAGCAAAACAACAAAATCAACAGTAAGGTTTTGGTTAGGGGAATATTTACACCATATTCAGCTTTTTTTCTGCCTTTAATAT
The DNA here is from genome assembly GCF_001715985.3 of Manacus vitellinus. NCBI lineage: Eukaryota > Metazoa > Chordata > Aves > Passeriformes > Pipridae > Manacus > Manacus vitellinus. The sequence goes on along the minus strand of NW_021940604.1, from coordinate 11,084,151 downwards.
GAAAATGAATAGTATCAGGGGATGGTGTCTCGGCTACTTGCAATCCATTGGAAAATGCATATTAGAAGAGAAAATACATAATTTATTAAATGCATTGCTTAAAGTGAGAAACTTGAAATTGAGTTTAGTAGGTCTGGGGAGTTGAGGTTATACTTGGCATAGGCTACTCAGCCTGCTAAATTATTCAATGCTAAGCCTGGCAGTGAGAATAACAAGAAAACAGACAGATTTCAAAATATTTTCATTTGATTGGGAAGAAAAAGTTAAAAATGAAATAACTGCACTCAAAAAAAGATATATTCCCTCCTCAACGAACAACTGTTGATGGATGACTGCAATTCTGCCTATGAAAGGAGTACCCCTGTGTATTCACTTAGTGGCACTTAAACAAGAATGTTATAAGAGACTGTACTGTCCACTAAACCAGCAAAAAAATTAAATAGAAATTGCTTCCCTTTGCAACCTTCTTTTTTTCAAACTAATTCAATAGTACATGTATGTTAGAAGATAAGGACAATAGGCAGTCACAATGCTAAAGTCTTTTACACCTGTTTGAGGAAATCATCTTAAAAGGAAAATCTCTTTGTAAGGATTGCTCTTTTGCCATAAAATCAGTTCCCTATGTTAGGAAAGCACTCTGATTTCCTTCAGAAATTGAAAGAGTTGTGCAAATAGTGGTAATTTTTTTTTTGTTTCAAATGATATCAGGGGAAAGTCTGCTGTAATGGAAGCTAAATCTGGCTTTTTGCAATCTAAGTATCAGATTACCTAGTGTCTGAAAGATTTCTTATATATATAAAGAAAAACAATTTCTTGGAAACACATATCTTCAACCACCACAAAGAAAGAATTGTTTCAGGAACTGAAGTAATAAAACCTTATTTTGTCAAATTCTATTTTCTTTTCTTCATCATTACTAGGGGGTAACTCCCCTTGATAACAGCAGGCTCTTTTTCTCCTCATCTCAAGGTTGGGTATGATCTCAGGGGATAGGAGAGATCAAAGTAACTGAGAGCACAGTCCATCTTACCTGAGTCACACTGTTTAGCTGGAACCAGGAATTGCTAGCAGGGGACAAATATGAGCATCTGAACCTTGAAGTCTTTCATTCCTGTTAATCTCATTTTTCCTACACCGTACGATATTCTACCCACAGCTCTCCTGTGCCTTACAGCCATCACCTTCTTCATTGAGAAGGGATGAAGACAGAGTCTCTGCCCATGCTTGCAGTATCACACCTCCAGTTCTTCACTTGCTCAGCAAAATATAATCCATAATCCCCCAAAACTGAGGAAGTGAAGGCAGCAAAATGATCTCTTGGCAAAGCACTGGGAAGTCTAATAAATAATAATAATAATAATAATTTTTAAAAGTAGCAAATTCCATGTCCTTTAAAGTCTGAGCATGGTCTTCCACACTCAGCCCTCCACGCAAAACCATATGCAGAATGGTGCATCACAGGAGCAGAGCATTCAAACATGGGCAGAGCAAGTCAAAGCCTCACTGGAACAAATCAAACTCTGACACAAAGCCAGCAGAGTGGACCTGCATGTGGACCTTGATCAGTGAGGACTTACCATATGACCAGGTAGTAGCACGGCACCTTATACTGACTAAGAAAAAGGATGTACCAGGCTACTGTATTTTACATCTGCCCATTTCATCATATGACACCTTTCTTTATCTTTGGGTAACATTAAATGGATTCACAGACACCATGGGAAGACAGTGACAATGTGTTCATTCACAGAGAGCTACGACAGTAAAGCAAAAAGCTAATTTCTGGACATCCAATTCCATAAGCTGTAGGAGACAATTGACTTTCACAAAGAGACAGCTTTTCTGAGTTTCATATGTGTATACTTTCTCTGAATCACTGTTTTTGACATTTCATTTAATATGTCATAAATTTGTACTGCAATTGATTGGTTATCATCAATCTTTCAAAAATATATTTTTTAATCTATTCTTCATCATGTTTTGGTAAAAAAGGCAAATGCTCTTCATATTTTCTTTGGTTAATTTTATCAAGAGCAGCAGTTCTCAGGCCTAGAAACAGTACTTTTTCAGATTAAAAGGCTGTGGAAAATTTCTCGTTTTGTCCAAGGAGAGACATTCTAGACAAGGAAGAAACTAGTAGAATGATTTGAAAAAAACCCAGAAATATCCATTTAATCAACATGCAAAAGTCATTTGAAAGAAAAAGATTTGCATTTTTAATACAAGCAAATCCAAGCTAGCTGTTCTCATGTTCCGATAGTTCACGAAACACTGACTAATAAATTGCAAAGCTTTCTAAATATCTTTCTATTTAGCAATATAAGGCACATATTTCATCTTGATGACAATATACTAGAAGTATGGAACAACAAATATAATTTGGAATTTTTTTTTACTCTAGAACATGAGAAATATCCACGAGCTGACTAATAACTCTGGTCACTTCTCTGTCTCACTCTTGTCCAGTCTGTGAAGGGCTCTTAAATATGCAAATGTAAACAAGAAATAAGAAATAGGAAAGGTGTGGCTACATACAGAAAAGTGGATATCTAAAAATTTTACAAAAAAAAAAAAAAAGGATAGCAAAGTATAAGTTACAGCCTGTTCCAGGGCTATGAAACTAATCTGGAGCTTTCCCATCACCCTCAATGACCTTTGGATCAGACCACTGCTTCTGTGAAGAGCAGAGTTCTCATCTCTTGCAGAATCTGCCTATTCAACCCCAAAGCCAGTCTCTGTGCCATAGCCCCCCCATAGTGGGTGGGGTTGAATTCAGATCCCACTTCAGTCAGCACACCTGAGCTGAAATCCAGCCTATTTAGCAAACACAGAACATTGCTTATTGAAGCAGATATCCCGCTTATAATGCAAGCATCATGTGGATGGACTCTGTCCAATTCTCCTTTGAGTCCAACTGACCGAAATCAAATTGATCCGTCTACTGCTGCTGCTCTGTGACAGTCTGGCAGTACAAACCAGTTAAGAATTCAAGTGACCACTTGAAATGTACTTGGCTCAAGTATTAATGGTTACAAAGGGGACTGGGCAAGGTAGTGTGATCTACCCAGCACAGTCGTTTTAAGGTAGGGTCATGACCTCTAAAGCTTTTCTGTAGGTGATTCCATTGTTGCTCTGTGCAGCAATGAGAACAACAGACTGAACAGTGGACAACAGCTTGCGTATGTCACAGGAATTTTTCCAGTGTATTTCCTGCTCTGTAGGTGAAATAATTCACTCTGATTTCCCCGGCTTCTTTGCAATTCTATAAAAGGCAAAACCAATATGGAAACAGAGTGCTTATGGACAAGACAAAATCAGTGTTATGTCCTTTTGTAGTCCTTTCCAAATACAAAAAATCAATGGTGTGGTTTGGTTGCTTTCTTGTTTGTTTGTTTGTTTTGAAGTAAAACAGCTCTTGAAAAATTCTGATAATTCTGAAATTACTTGAATCTTCCACAATTTGAAATCTTTTAGCAACTTAAAAGATGTAATCTTTTTAGTAGGAACCTTTTCTAAGCAATTCTTAAATTTTTTTTTTCTGAAATGCTTTTGAAAGTTTTTTAATTTTTTAAGTGAGCTTACTCAAACTTGAAACAAATATAGGCTGCTATTCTGAACAATCTTTATGTTCTTTTACTGTGTAATGAAGTAACCCCTAGGGCTTACCAAGAACAAGATGAATTTAAATAAAAAATAATATGAACTGTTCAGTCACCTCAGCTTAACTGAAATAAAGATGAGGAATGTTTTTGTAAGTATTCATCCATTTGGAAACATACAGTTCAGTAGGTAAATGTATACATGGGTCCTCATATAAAATCACCATCCATGACTCCTGTAATTAACAAATTCCCAGTAGTTTCCCTGCATAACTCTCCATGCTGTTTTCATCTTTTCCCAATAGCCCTGGAAATCACGTAGGTTCCATTTGTAGCTTGTTCTTACTGGTGGGCAAGTATCTCAGCACTTCACTAGGTCACATTTCTTCTTATTACAGTCATACACTTCCAGCACAAACCACAAGATCAAAGCAGACTTCTATCTGCTGGGCAGCAGCAGAACTTTTTGAACAATTTGAAAACCTAGAGGCTTTCAGAGATCATTTACCTTTCCCTTATCGTTATATCACCAAGGTCGTTGTTTTTTCAGAAAGACAAGTAAGGCTGGGGTCTTCCCATAGTTTGTTTTTTTTTGTGTATTAATTTGTATGCTTTAGCTTCATGCTTTTAGTTATTTGAAATATTAGCATACTTTGTCTTGGGAAGATCATCAAATTAGAAACACCATGTCACATCTTGTCCCTGAGCTCAAGACAGCATAATAATTGTGCTGCAGCAAATTAACTCCAGATTTCTGAGTATTACTTGTATTTATGACTGTCTGTGTATCGACAGCTTTAATCACTATAGTGCAACTGATGGTATCACTCGAATCAAAATGAGTTGTGATATATGAACCCAAATTGTCATTTTGGCACTTCCATGAGACTAAAACCTCTAGCAGTTATTCCTCACTGATGGTTGCATCAGCAGGAAAGCAGGCTCTGAAGGGCTAATGTGTATAATGTCATGCCATCTTCTGTCAGTCATAAAAGTTAGAGCCACTCTGGTGCAATGTGCAGATGGGAAAAGGACCCTTACTGGCTAGCACAGAGTAGGAACGTCTGCAGGGTGCATTGATCTTTTTTGAGTGCTGGGACTCCTAAATTAGAGTTACAGCTGACCCTCTCGTGCTTTCTCTTCAACTAAACCAGAAGAAACAGAATATATAAATGCATAAATATATGTACATGATTATATTTTTATATATTTCCTTCCAGGAGCTAGATTATTCTCTTCTGTGTACTAATTTTTGTACTCTCTCTCTCACAAACACACACGTGCTTTAGACTGTAATTCATCAATATTTGGAGGAGCCTTAAGTTTGTTGTGTTTGTCCATGGCCTACCATTACAGTACCTACCCAGAGCTTCCATTGCATTTATGAAATATAAACAACAATTACCCTAAGAGTGATAAATATAGGATATATCCTACAAACTAATGTTGTAAGGCAGAGCTGAAATTTCTTTTTAAATCAATTTTATTAAGAAAAAATAGTTACACTCTCCTCAGATACCACTTCACTATGGTAACTTTACAAGATATTTAAGGTATGATATAAACAATTGAACACATTAAAGACGACAAGTTGTAGGTAGTTTATCTGTCTGACAGCTGCTTTTTTGTCCTTGTACATGGGCTGTGGGAACACCACTCATGATCCACACAGACTCAACCACATGTCTCTGATACCCAGTGATTGTGTTCCCGGTGCTCCCGGTCCTTTGGCTGGCGTTGTGTGGCTCTTCATAACTCAGCCACAGACTTCTCCTGGATGATGGCAGCACTTAACGCTAAACACAAAGTTGTTCAAACAGCTCCTCTGGTAGCAGGGTGCCTGGCCCTTTGCAGTCATGCCTTTGAGCTGGCACAGTGCCCACTGCGGCAATAAAAGTCCAAAGGAGGGAATGGAGCCTGCATCCCACCACAACCCCACGTAAAGGGCACTGCAGCTTCCCGTCTCATAGGAATTGCCCACTCTGCAACCTGCACTTTCTACTGTCTGAATGGCTGTCTCTGAGCTTCCTGCAGCAAAACAAAACAGCACTGCAAGTGTCTCTCTCTTCCTTTTTTCTCACTACTTTGCTTCTACAGGGGGTCTCTGAACTTGTGTGCTCATCTGGAATTAATATATCCAGAGTCTCTGCAAGAAGACTGGGGAAGTGGAGGAGGCCCGAGGGGGTAGTGTGAGTATTTGCCACTGATATACACATAAATCAGAACCACTGTATCACTCCGTTGGGTGTCTGAGGCAGGATCAAGGACAAAGGAACCTCAATTTGTGACCCTCTGCTCCTATCTTTTATGTATCTGGTCCTCAGATTTGTCTCAACAACCCTTAGCACAAGTAATAGCAAATGCCAAGGAGAGAAAGACATACATTTCTCAGCTCATCATAAACCAAGATGGATTATAGGCAGGCTATAAGGACTTGTTTATATCTATCTACCTGAACTTCAGAGCTGGTAAAGGCGAGGTAAGAAGACAGGGAGAAGGGGAAGGCAACTGCAGAAGTAGTGAGCACTACTCTCAAGTAGTTTTTTGATGTCATGCTGTTGTAGGAGCAGCTTGGCGCCAGCTGGTACAACTGGGTATGTAACACAGCAGAATATCACTCTGGCCAAACACCTCACTGCTGCATCTGTATCACAGGCAAGTGTTTGGCTTCTAGATTTCCCCTCTCCAGTGCAAGGAAGATATCAAGAGAAATGGGGAAGGAGACATGCCACTGTCTCCTCCAAACAATCTTTCTGAGAAAGTCTATCTTCTTGTGCACACACAGAGGTATACCTCAAAGGTGAGTGGGTTTTGTAGGTTTTTTGTGAATTCACTGTGACTATAAGCCTGGAGAGCTTCCTTCTGTAAGGCTTTGCTTCAGCTTTAGATCCCTGGCACACTGGTGTCTGTGAGAGATCTACTCTAAATGGAAGAGGACCAGCTGAACACTACATCTACAAGTGTCTACACTGCTTAAGTGTTACCTCAGTCCAGTTTGGATCACTGCAACTAGATTTCTCAGTGACAGCTCAATCAACAGGCCTGTCTCAAAAGTTTTAATGGATGCTCTCAAGTTTTCTCCCCTGTCTTACATAGTTCTGCAATAGACTTTGTCCTCTGCAATGGTTCATGGCCTCTAGCTTCAAGCTATAGCGTGCATGTCCTCAGTGTCAGGGCACAAAACCACTAGCTGGATGGGCTGCAAAACAACTCTGTCATTATTGTAATCACTCTGAACTGAAAAAAAAATTAACCCTCAAAAAAAGATAATCATTATGTCTTAAAGCCTGAGACATAACCCATGAGACCTAAAGAAACTCAGGGCCAACTGCTACAACGTAGCTAATCAGCTCTAGAAACACTGGAATGGCACTGTGTGGGTGGAGAATATTCTGCTACCTTTTTGTCTAGGAACCACTTTGTTCAGTCTGCAATACAGTCACAGCCACATAGAACCCAGCCTTGACATCATGCTGTAGTATATGGTTCTTATTGTTCTCTTATCATTACTAAGTCTAAGAACTGTTGCCAGTTTCATTTACAAATTATGGGAATGAAGCAGAAATTATGTGATGGGCTTACCCAGAACCAAGCTCAGGTCTTTTGCACTTAACCCTCAGCTAGGTGCTCTCTTATTTTGCCTAGGACCTTGAATAAACATACAGGCTTTAGAAGGGGAATTGGCAGAGAAAAGGGAGATCTGCTCAAAGAGGGAGTTTTGGTCTTAGATTGTGCTAGAAACAGTAAATTTGTGTTTGCAAATAAAGAGAAGATGATGAGGTCCAAAGTTTTGATACTGATCAAACAAGAATATAGGAGCTTTATGACAAATTTATTGTAGAAATAAAAAAGTTGAGAAGGTTTTCTGAGGTAGAAAACCTAAATTTGACTCAGTAAGTCACTGTGCTGATTTGCATTTCTAAAAATAACCATCATATCAGAACATAGATTTGGCCCACTGGGGGAACTTATTAGTCAATCCTGTCTGGTATTCAGCCTGAATAGTAACAAGTAGCACGTGGTGATCAAATGGAATAACAGACAAAACGTGCTGTCCTTACCCAATCAGGCATTGCTACACATGGAATGAAGCATTTCTTTCCAGCTCTCACTGCTGATGACTTTGTGCCTTCAAGTATTAGGCTGAATTATCCTTATCTCCTGCAAAGCTATATATATTATTTTACTGTTGTAAAATCTGGCATTAAAAGGGTTTTCTTTTTACACATTAACCTTAGGTTGATTGTGAGGATTGGAACTACTGGACTTTCCAACACCATGATATTCTAAAAATACCACAGAAAGCCTTGACTGTTCATGTGGAAAGCAACAGACACTCAAATTCTTGGAACAAGGTGTAAAGTTTGCTTTCAGTTGAGTTATGGTGTTATGATTGCAGCTAGTCATCTGGGAGCAAAGCTGAGCAAACAGAGCTGATGGGAGATCTGTTGATCAAATGAGAAGAATGAGTATTTTCCAGACCTCCTACTCATCTGTACTGACAGATTCTGACATCTCCATTTTGTGTGGTCAAGAAAGTCATTGCCTGGGGTGATGGATCAGAGCTAACTGAGGCATCTCATCTACAAAGCAGCAAAAAGCAGCCAGCAGTTGCCTTTTCTTTCTTGTGCTAATAAGTTTCTATCAGAGCAGAAAAGGCAGGCTCATGCGCTCCTGAACCTGTATTTGTCCTAAGGGAACACCAATGACAAACTCCTCTTCAATATTTTTTTCCTGACAATAAAACCTTTCTGGAAATTATGTGAAGAAATAACTTGCAGGCAGAAATAAATGACATTGACTAAGAGAAAACACCACTTTAGTTTGTTCCTTGGACCCAATGCATCTGTTTAAGGTTGCAAATGTTTTTAATACTCAGGTAGTATAGACAACCTCAGCTGTAGATGCCAACTGGTCGTGTTCTCAAGTGGTATCTAGGCAAGGACAATGCATGTAGCATCACGGTGTTTTTTGAAACATGCATCTCCAAAAAAAAAAAGGAACGTCCAAGAAAGAGGTAAGTAGTCAGATAAAACAATTCCCCACTTTTTCTTTTTGTTTTTCAATTTAGCACCAGAAATACTTAACAAGGACAGCTTAAGAAATATTCATGTCATCAGTATGGCTCTGAGTGGGGAAGAAAAGGAGTACACAATGAAGAAAATGGTATCTGTCATGCTCACTGGTTTTTAGTATTTGCTTTCCAACTCTGCTAATGACTTGTGCCATATCTGTTTCTGTTGTCAGAGCTGCACAGTTTATAATTGCCTTGAAGTCACTTTCAACTTGTAGATTAGGAAAGTGACAAAAGTACATACATTTTCTCAGCAAATCACGTTCTCTGGCAGCCCTCTAGCCTAGTCCAGAAGCTATCCATATTTATCATCATCTATCTGAAGTTGTACTGCTTCCAAAGGAGTTCTTTGCTTTTGTGCAACAGAGCTGTCACTCTCTCAATATCAGTAACTCCAAAATGAGCAGCTAATATATCCTGGCAGTGATTCCAGGAGGCCTGGATGCTACACAATCATAATCAAGTTTTTCCAGAAGATGAAGGGCTTGCTATTGTGGTTAACAAGGGAGACCCCTTCCTGACACTCCTTCCAAACATGTTGGCTTTATTTTTAACTTCCATTTACTTTAGTGTCACCTTTGGCACCAGGGCTAAAGCTGATCATTGCCAGCTAAAAGTGTCAATGCCTAGACAGGCACTGCTTGGGAGTCGCCAAAGTCCATCACTCTGCAGCTCACAAATCACTGGCAGTTAGGCACTGCCACTCTGTTTAGGGGCACTTAAATAAATCCCATAAGCCTCAGAGGCTCCAGCCTGCTGCCACCTGTAGGAGTGAGCAGCAGTTTTTCTGGCACTGAGACAGAACATAGAATCACAGAATCATAGAATCACAAAATACTAGGTAGGAAGGGACCTCAAGGATCATCTGGTCCAACAAAATCTTAAAAAGTCCAGTGTTGGGGAATCCACAACTTCCCTAGGGATATTATTCTAATGGTTGATTGTTCTCATTGTGAAAAATTTTCCTCATGTCCAATTGGAATTTTTCCAGAAGTAACTTGTACCCAATACCCCTTGTCTTTTCTGTATGACTCCTTGTGAAAAGGGAGTCTCCATCTTTGAAGATGCTCAGAAATAGCTCTGTAGTTACACAGCTGAGTAGGGAAGCAATTTGATCTTTCAGATTCCCTTCCCTTGGTTTTCACACGTCTCAGTCCGGGGATGTCTTATGGCCAGACCACTGTAAATTAGCAGCCACCATGCTAAGTTTAGTGGCCTTTTAAGCTTTTCAGAGTTTCTGTCGCTTGCCATTTTTTACCAATCCACACAAGTGTTGCTTTGTTTCCAAAGGCACCCAAATGCATCTAAAAGTCTGTCCCTGGTTGAAAGTGAAAGATATATCTTTTTTTAAAATTTGTACATTTTCACTTAGATGAAAATCCTGCTTTCAGCTACAGCTTTGCAGTGGATTATAGGATAACTTCAAAACTGCAAACAATATGCATGATAAGCAGTTATGATACACTTTAACTACTCTGAGGAAGGACAGCTCTTCCAGCCGTGGGAGTTTTCACTCTCATATGTTGTTGGACTGTTATGGTTACCCCAAGGTGTACCCAAATACTAGTGAGTACACACGGAGCTACCTCAAACCCTGCAGAACCCCAACTACCAAAATGACCCATCATGGCCAAGGGAAACACTACTCATTGACAACTTCAAGCTGCTCTGACATGCATTAAGAATTACCCATCACAAATTGTTCCATAACGTGGGAAAACAGTTGCGGATTTATTCTTTTCTCTTTTGTCAACCTGTGCCAAATATTTGCAGCTCAGGCTGTAAGGGAACTGGGGATTTCATGCAGGGATACCTTGAATTTCTCAATTCCATGCATTTGTAATTATTTTTTTTGTTCATCCAGGACACCCTGCTGCCATCATGTCAGCTATTAATAGTATTATTCTCTCTCCATGAGCCGTATGGCATACTTTCAGGAGCCATAAAGGTTATATCTGCACTGATTACTGTGCTTACGTGTTAGAAGCTCTCTCTCCTGCCTCCACAGAAACAGCACAGCAGCCTTGAGAAAGTGGTTTAAACATAGCCATAGGCCAAATTCACTCCTGTGGTAACCATTAAACTATAAAGTTAGTCCAGGCATGCATTTGGCCTTATTTGTCAGCAGTTCTTTCAAAACCTCTCTCTGCTTCAGTCTGGAGGAAACTGGTGGCAACATGCCATCAGCAGCTGACTAGCATGACACTTGGTCCAGAAATGGGGTGAGTGGGGTTATCGGGAGATAACATCATTGTCACCATTTAGTCACCATCTTCCCTGGCTGGGTTACCATGGAGTTGTAGCATATGCTACACAAAATAACAATGTTATTTTAGGAAAACTATGCAACGAACTTCTGTGCTTAGTCCACCAGGCTCCCTGCATGCTGATTGCTGGGATGCTAACTAACTGGAGCTTACAGGTTTGCCATCGATGGAAACCCCAAAAGTTCACATTTTACCAAACTTCATGATGCACCTCTATGGCATGGGTATAAGACATAGTTATGCATGACCAATATTAGCTGAACGTTCTTAGGTTGTATCTGTGGAAAATTAGCATTTCCCCCTGAAATGCTTGACTGGCTTTGTGTCAGTCCTCTGGAGAGAGAGACAAAATTACAAAAGCTTTTTTTTTCTTTGTTTCCATGTACCATAGCCAACAATGTTGTACATTATTAGCCCATAGCACAATTTCTAAAATTGGAATTTCCATTGCTTGCAAGGCAGACTAACTGTTTTGTTTTTGGAAAGGCTCTATCTCTCTCTGCTGCCTTTCTCCTATACCTCTCCAAAACATGTGTTTTCAATCTTTTTCATTCATATGTAAGAAATCACTGTTGACAGACATTTTTCCTTTGCATTTTTTCTCTCACTAGCCTTCTAAAAAAATAAAATATATATAAGGAAGAGAAGCCAGAGATGGATTCACTGGTATGATAGAAGAGAGAAGAGGAAATAAAAAGAATAAATAAATTCCTCCATTCAAATGTGAGTCTGCCAGACTGTAAATCAAAGATTTCCTAAAATCCGGAAATGTTCAGATCATTTGTCCTTTTCTTCTTTTGTGCTTCAGGGTGCAATCTGGAAGATATGGTGCCAAATCATTGTGAGGAAAGTTGTTGTTCCCAGTATCTTCAGTTGGCAGTAGAAACACCAGTTCTAGGAAGTCTCCCAGGGAAGTTGCTTATTATACCTCCACTCTAATTTTAGAGACAAGACGTTTGGATAATGTGAGCATTCATCCACTTTACAAGCAGCCTCTGGTAACAGAACCTGTCCAGAGCCTTTCAAGGGTCATGTGTGTCTCCCAGAAGTTCTGGATTTCAAGTGATGATCTTTAAAAGCGTGGATGACTTCTTATTACCCCATTTAAAGTGGCTGTGACATAATCAAGCTCCAAGTTAACAACTATGGGAAAGAGTTTCTAGAAATTAATAGTGTCTGTGAGCATAAAAAAAAAAAAAAGGACAAGGACATCTCAGTTTCTGAGGCTCAGTCTAGCAGATGAGACTCACATTCAGTCATACGGTTACTCCAAATGGTACTTACTAACTACAACCAACAAAAAGAGATGCGTTTTATGAATCACTATTCACATCTCTGATCTCTATGGACTTTGTTAGCTTAGTCCTCCAGTGTAACTCCTCCATAGCCAGAGATCTTTGTCATGAGTCTGGCTGGCCTCCCAGCAACACCTACTTCCATCTGAACTGAATGCCATGAGATCCCACCCAGAGAAGTCAAGGCTCCCTGGGAACAATGAGTAATTCTTGGGAGACGCCACTGGTAGGCTGCTGCTGTGGCACGGGAAAGCTGATAACATCTCCTGAGCCACAGCGGCCCTTTGTGTCAGCAGACACAAGTGGGATGTTTCTTCTTAAGCTTTCCAGAGTCAGAGGAAGTAGACCTTGAAACACAATGCTCATTGAAATAGACTTTCATCTGGGGGATCTCACAGCGTAAGTGCCGCTCCGTGATGTGCTTTCCATCTGCAGCCGAGGCCTCCTGATGCATTTCCTCTGTTTGTTCCAGAGGGATGGATGGCAGCACCTTAAAGCAGGCACAAATTGTACTGGACGGTGGGCATTATTCTGGGCTGCGGAAAACAGTAGACATTAGTAATAACAGTATCCTCAGGAGCCTCTGGTGGAAGCGGATGACATGTCGAATTACCTCCTCTTTCTCGTTCCCTCTCCATAAGAATAGCACTCTCATTATAGAAGGGTTTAAAAGCATTTCACATCCAACTGTGGTGATGCGATGTGTTCTGTTTTTCAGAGTTTCTCTTGGAAAGGAAAGTCCACCTACACTTAGGATGCTAACGATGCTAAGGAGTTTAAGATCCGGAGAGTAATATCACTTCAGCCATCAAATAGGACACTGTGAAAGCAACTCAGCCCAACAGTACATTTCTTGTCATATGGCCACAGTCCAGTCTTCAGACTGTGACTTTGCAGGATTTCTGGTTGTTTGTGGAGTCTTGTAATTAAGCCTAGGCTGGCTGCAAGTGTGAATGGGTACCCTATGAGTCTGCCATGTGGACAAGTATGTAATCAAATATGGGAGCATAAGGACAAAATGTAGTCATTTCAGAAGAGTAAATGTTCTCATCAAATCCTATGGAATAAATCCCCTTTTCTGCTATAGGGTCCAGTGGAAAGGCACATATGTTCTACTTAATCTTCCTGCCAGAAGTATTTCAGGAAGTCTCAAATTGCAGTGAGATGAGACTGGTATGGGGGAACTGGAAGTAATTTCTCTTTCACAAATCAATTACTGAGCCTTAGACCTGAGCCCAGTATATGGATCACAAGCAGCAGGTTTTGGTAGCTGGGGATAGCTCCACTACTTGGTCACCTTGAAAGGCTTATAGAGGGAGAAAAACACCAGACCAAAAAATTCATTGAATGTATGTGGGGATGGTGTACTGTGTGGGAGGAGGAAATTATTACCAAAAAAATAGCATCATCCCCTTATAGTCCACTTTGGTAACAAAATCCATTTTTAAATTTTCATACCTAGAAACATTTACTACTAGCAGATCCCCTCTGTGCTGATTATTCAGGCACTCTACATGCCATCCAGTCTGAAAGGTAGAAGAATGCCTCTTTTTACTCTTGATCACTGGTCTAGATCTATCTGGATCTAGACATCATGAGACTTCCTGGATGGGCTCAGAGCAGTGGGGTGAGGCTGAGCTGGGGCAGAGGCACAGCAGGCAGGGCGGGCAGACAGGAGGGCAGTCTGCCTGCCCCATGACACTGCTGGAGAAGAGTCACTGGAATCAGAACTTAGTGCAAAGGTAGACTGAAAGGAAAACCACACTAAAGAGTATAACAAAAAAAAAAGTGAGAAAAGGGGGGAATTAAAAGTTTTATAAAAATCTATACTTTTTTTGCCAAAACAGATCAGACTATGCTAAACAAAGAGTATCAGGATACACATTAGAGAAATCAGAAGACTGTTAACTTATTGAAATATTAATTTACTGTAGTAAGGGGAAAGTAATGCAGCTCAGTGACCTAAGGAAATTTTTGCTTAAATGCTAGGAAGAAATATGACCAGTAAGAATTTTGATAATAGTATTAAGGATTACAAAGATGTCCAAAGACTTCAGTCAGGTTAGGCCTTTGCTGTGGGTAAGGCTGTATAAGCATATAGCGCCCATTCAAGAACACTATATAAAAAACTATCCTAAGAGCAGTTTTAAAGCTTCAGCTCAACAGTCATCTTACATAGCTGAGTATCTGATGAACAAACAAGACATATGTACATGGTTTTCTGTAATGTGACATCTATGCAACACTTTTTTTCCATGGCTGACATTGGGGTACCATCACAAACTGTAATGCCTCACATGGGGAAGTTCAGGATGAATTTACAGACCTGAATTAGGACAGGTCAACTCTTGATCTGACTTGACTAAGAGGGATCCTGGTTTAGACTGAGGCTATTCACATAATTATGACAGTTAAACCTAGGTGAAATAAATTCCAGCCTTGATATCTTTCACCAGAAAGCCAGTCATATTAGAAATGGCATTAGTGTTGTGAATAGAATATAATAGAAAACAAACCTGTAATTTACCTTATGAGATTAAGACATTATTTTAGAAGTTAGGTGCTGCTGAAATATATTGTTCCCACACTGCAGAAATCAAGGAGTGGACTGGTAAAGAATACCATGCTGTAAAGAGTGTTTTAAAATGACTGTGGCTTTTCAAAGTAAAACATATCTTTAAGATTGGCACTGATTAGAAAGCAGCCATGTCACTTCCAAACATGCCTAACCCTTTTCTGGGGCTTTTTGGATACTCTGTGTTAAAAGAAAGTACTTTGTGTTGGAAGGCTGAAGATCTCAGAGATACTTAATGTAATAATTCTTTTGATTCCTGACTCTGTATAAAGACTTGCTGTATTTTTAAATATTCTCAACGCATCTCTGAAGAGACATCTGCCTAAATCCCAAATCCATTCTTCGAGGAGTGAGTGCCTAGAAGGTTTGCACTGGCACTTGGTAGTGTACCTGAAGCAAAGTAAGGTGAGATTTCCTGGCAATGATTTAGAAGGAGGTGATGGAGGAATATAATATCTTATGTAAGTTGTAGCATTGTTGTTTATGCAGTTCCAGCTTCAGCCATCCTCCCACAAACTTGCCAGACTCAACAGCTGCTTCTGCTTTCTGTCATTTAATGTGGTATTTAAAGAACATCACAAATGAGACCAGTTTATTAATCAAAAGTCTAGAGTGTCAAGCAGAGTAGTTAAAGAGTAAACATGATATCATGACCTTTGGTATGACTGGTATTTATTTATTTCCATAGAGAACTGCCTACAGCTTTAGTCAAAAGGTAACAGTCAAAAGGACTTAAAAGAAGTCCTACCACACAGGGACTATCATCCCTTGGCCTCTCCTTTGTTTTTAGGTGATAGCAGTCTGAATCACTTCATGTAAAATTCATTGATTAAGTAACACATTTCATCAACATGGATCTGAATTGCTATGTCACAGTGCTGCATCTTTAGTAATTTGCCATATCATCTGAGACTATCACGTAGCAGGAGATCTGTAAAGCACCGTGGTGGGACAGACTATCACAGCATCTCTCAGTTACCTTGGATTGGGCAGGCAGTGAATAAGCAGAATAATACCAAATGTGAGAGTTGCTAGATAAAGTACGTCAACATAAGTACAGTTTAAATATTATAATCCTAAAGCAGCTTAAGTCCCTAACTGCCTCCACAGACACACAAATCCAACATTAAAATCTGAAAAACCTTAGCTCTGCTGTTGATTAAGTCTGGAGTTGCCTAAATTCTTCATGATACTTGCATTCCTCATAGGACATAAGCCAAAACACCTGGGTGGTGTTGAATAGCACAGTGGCACCAGCTGAGCTCCTGGGAAGAGACTGAGGCAGCTTATGGAGCAAGGCTTGCTTTCTTCTGCAGTTTTCCAGCCAGTTAGCTAAGCTCTGCTGCTTTGCTGTCCCCTCTGTCTTTTCCTCCCTGGTTGCTGCATTGGAAGAAGATGAGGGAGGGAACTTTAATCGGCTTTTCAGTGTCCTCTTGCCTTCTGTTCTTCGACGTTCAACCCCTCTCAGAGCTCCCTGTATCTTTGGAGAGAGCTGGCCTTCCTAGCTGAACCAAAAAGAATTGCAAACACCTCCCTAGTGACCTCCTCCCAACCCAAGCTGGCTGCATTGTTTGTGGTTGTCTTTTTGCCTCCGTGCATTCAGTGTACATCTGTTTAACAAAACTAACAGTGTGCAATTAAACCTACAATTTTTCTTACTCTCCGGGAGGCTGTTTTTGTGCTTCATTATGTTCCCCACGTCCCTATTCCTGAGTCAGTAAAGGCTGAAGCTTTTCAACGCAGTATGCTTTTGTTAGGGAGCTCATCCTCAAACTGACAACTAGCATTAATCTAACATCTAATTCATTGATAAAACCTGTTACAAAAAAAAGGCTGGAGGGGGAATCTACATCAAAAGCACTAAAAATAAAAATTTCTCCCTTAACTGGGACACCTGGGAACAAGACCACAGAATCAATGAGAAACAGAAGGCTACATCCCAGGTTCGCTGCCGAATAGCAGTGACTCTGTCCCCAGAAATGCCTTCTAGGCTGACCCTGTGCCCTTGAATCCCGTGTCCCCTGGCAGCCGCGGCGCAGGAACATCACGGCCCCTCGGGGTCCCTGCCTGCTGCCTCACCGCCGCCGGTGACGCACGGACCCGGGTGCAGCAGTCCAGGGAGTGGATTGGTGAGAGTCTGAAGAGCCCTCGGGAGCTTTGCCTTACGTAGAAAAAAAAAGATACAGAAAAAAAGTAGAGGCAGGGGTTTGGAGTCCCTAATCAGCAATGATTGCTTCCTGTCCAGAAGTCAGCTGTTTCCATACAATAGCCAAGCTGTTCAGGCTCCAGGCGCCATCCCAAGGTCATCACTTCTCTATTGTTGCTCCCCACCCCCATGGAAAATTCCTGGGCTCTTTTATGTATATAAGCGTATTTGTCTGGGGAGGTGAAGGGAGGGGGCTGCGTGGGGGGTGGGGGGATGTTGTTGTTTGGTTTTTTTTTTAACTTGGAAAACTCACTCCTGCCTCTCGTGGTTGTGGAGGGATTTGGCACTTAACACTGACTTGAACTCGGTTTTTCAGGGCTTTTCGTTAGCTCTGCATCGATAGTGCCGGATGTGCCTCTTATCCAAACAATTTTTTAAGGTTCTTAAGGAGAATACTTGTCTGTGCTCTGTTATGTGGAGAATGTCCCATTCAAATCTGACATATTTTTTCCAACTTGCTTTTCTAGGAATTCCTGTGTGTAATTGCCCTCTGAGACAGTGAGAAATGAGGCCATAGAAGTTTCTAGACATTGTTCCCTTATAAAATATTTATTTCGTTACGTACACAAACTGCTTTGTCTTTTACATCTATCTAGTGGAAACTGTGAAAGGAAATATTTCATCCTTAGAAGCCATCAAGCCATCATCGATTCATTTTTGAGACCTGCCAAACAAAATTCTAAACCCTTCAGAATTCAGAAGTCCTGTAGAAAAATATTCATTTTGAGCAGCTTCTTTGATTTCTCTTAATTCTTCCAAATCCCCTTCACTAGACCAGAGCTGATCCTGTGCAACACTAAGCAACTTCTTAAAAACTAGTTATGGGTTGCTGCTGGTATCAGCTGGACAAAGAAGATTTAGCTCACTGAAGGTTCAATACCACTCATAGTTAAGTCTAAAGCTCCCAGAAGCTTTGACTGATTCACTATGAATTTTTCTGGGTAGGTGTAGTTTGCTAAGCGGAACTGAAAAAAAATTGTGGATTTCAGGAAGGGCCTATTTGCTCGCACCCTATGTGTGCAGTAATACCAAATGGGAACAGACTATTACCATATCTACAGTAGGATCTCTGAATGAGATATTGGCTTCTCAGGATGTTCAGTGGTGATTGTGGTCTCACAATGTCATCTCTGGTGTCACTTACTGCTAATGAAACAATTGTGCTCCTCAGTCTGTGGCTTACACAAAATTTGGGACAACTCAGTGCTTTAACATGCAACAATTGAAGGAGGCCAAGTTAGACAAAAACTGTATTTAGTTATGAAAAATGTTTTTTCTGATCTATCCTTTTTTCTTTTTCTTTTTTTTTTTCCCCCAAATGAACATGTATTTATTGTCCCTACTGCCGTTGAAGCAAGCAAGGCTGAGCCACAGAAATGCACCTTACTGTGTCTGGGTTTGGGCGTGAGGGCATTTGCTTGGATATACAGACTTCCTTCATCTTGTAAACTATCAGTGCTTGTAACTCACCCTTTAATTCCTCTCTGGGTGATTTTTTGCAGTTTGCGCTTCTTAAGTTTCCTCAGGGGCACAGAAATCTGCTGCTCAGCTGCCATCCAAGTTCATGAATATTTGTGCCTCTCAGACTTTTCTTCAGTAGAATGTAGCCAGACAGGCTTCATAGTTCTGCTGGGAACAATCGCTTTTAAAACACTTTTGTTTCAAGGCTTCTTCACAGTTGTATGGGCTCTGACTATGTCTTCTCCAGTACATTATTGTATTGCACTGTAATAGTTTCTTTGGGGCCATTTCTAGCTGTTGAATAGATTATCATTCTCTCATTAGGCAAGCCACCAAAAAACCCCTCTCTGATGACTGTGTCATTTTGAAAATCCCGAGTAAGTTACTATTGAATGTGAAGCTTGTGTAGTAAACATAGTAAATTATATGAGTTTTAGATTCTGAGAATAGATTTTTGTACTATTTGAGTTGATTTATAAAAAATATTTTGGTAGTAAACCATTGCTTTGTCATGTTAGCAGAGTTTTGAAGTGACAGGTAGAAACTTAAGCACAAAAGGCTGAAGAGATTTACATATGGCATCTGTACACTGCCCTTTTACCCTTTCTTTGATGACTGTCACTATGATATTATGTCGTGTCATTAGGATTATACTTCTGCTACGTCCAGCTTTTAATTAAAGGTTCTCTTTCAGTGTTTTTCAAAAAATTCAAGAAAACTCAAGAAAAGGCCCTTCTATCCCAAGGATGATTTTTCATGTGTAGTATTTATTGCCAGCACATGATACCCAAGTCCTTTCTACTAACTATGGTATTCTTTGTCATTACGGAATGTCTGCACTTATAAAGTTTACTTGTTCTTGTTTTCCAGAAACTGTTAAGTCCTCAGTTGCCCACAATGAGGCTTAATACAGATTTCCCCACAATCTCTGCAGTAATGGCTCAGAGAACTACAGTTCTTAACAACATGGTCCTAGGGTTTCAGAAACTAATGTCACAGCTTTATATTCAACATTGATTCTTAATGAAAACACTGAAGCACATATTTAAATACTTTAGTGCAAAAGCATTGACAAATAATTTTAGAATTATGAAAGAAAATGAGAAATTTCAGTGAATGTATAAGATACTCAAAGAAAGAGGATGAAATGGCAATAATTTGGGATGTGTAAGAGATGAATTTGGAGTTTTATTTTATTTTATTTAAAGATGAGGTTTGCCTTCAGATGTTATTATATTCCACAATAATGTTTCTGGAAAGATTGACTTCCTTACTTTTGCTGTGAGGGAGCAGCACCCATGCTGCTATTTTCCAGATGGGTTAATAGGTAATATTCTAATATTTTATGTGTGTTTATCTTCTCTTCCTAGGTTTCATTTATACCTTTGAAGAAGATGATCCCTTCCTGCCATGATCCAATACCTAGTTTATTAAAATCTTACCAATGACTTACATTCTTACGCTCAAAATTGCTGTTGTGTAGGTGAAGCCCTTTAGAATAATGACTATGACAAAACTTTTAAAAATCCCTCAAGTACTTAATTTTATTACTGAAGAGCTGGAGTAATAACAAGAATACTCTAAGTTGTAATAAAAATGTAAGAAGATTTTTATAAGAGTATAAATCACTTTTTAACTACAGTCTGTTTCGAATTATCAAAGGCAATAGAGAAAGGGAGAAGGGGAGCAGAAATGAGAAGCAATAGCACAGGAAATATAAACCATATGTAAGCTAGACTATGAAAATACACCAACATATTCACCTTCAAAAAACTTGCAAACACATTTCCATGGAGAGCAGAAATACCTGTAAGCAGCAGCTGGTCACTTGGGGCCCAGTACATGTGGCTTTTTCTCCCCCGTGACTGAGCCCAAGACATGGCACTACCCCCACACTGCTGGGGTAAGGTGGAAACTGGTCACAGGTGACTGAGGGTGACTGTACCAGGAGTGCCTAGGAGGTAACCTCCAGGTAGGTTAGCCATACCCGGGTGAAAGCAAAGTACAGCACGCTATGTTTTTCACATGTGTGGTACTCAGCAGCTCTGATGGATGCAGGCACTCTGTGGTGGACTGGGACTTTCCCATGTAGCATCCACCACCACATGGGAACTGATGAACACAGATGTTTCCCCCCATTGCAAGAGAGGATGAGACCTCACCTTGCAGCAGGAAGCTGCACAGGACAAGTCTGTGCAAACACACAGTTCCTGTGGAGCAGCTAGAACCAGGTAACCACCTATAAAGGCCATTTTTTTTTCAATTTGTGGCATCTGGCTCCTCTTTAAGAAAGGGAAATAGAGCTAAGCTTACTGGTGACATGAGCTTAGGCAGCAATTTCTATGGTCCTGCTCTATTTGTCTAAAAGTCAAAAAATAGCTGTAGCATAAAGGAGCATTCTTGGTGCTACTCCTTATCCTCTACTTTCCAGGAACCCCACTGCATGGATGAGTTCCTGTTGACACTTTATACAAATCAGGTTTTTCTTCCTTGGCCTGTGATTCTCATAAAAAAGAAGCTTCTTTTACCACTACCTAAAAATAAAGAACACAAACAAAATGCTCTGATCAAAGTGATTCATTAATCAGCAGAATGATTTTTGTATGTTGCTACTTTGTATGTGAGAACCATTACACAAGGAGAGAGACTGTGAATAGACATAGTGTTTACATAGTAACAAAGTATAAGGTTGCTCCTTGTCAATAAAACAGTACTGAATCCTCATGATACACCAACATGTGCATGGTAGCCGATGACACATCACTGCTGCCTACATTAGCACAGCAAAGATGCTTTGTTCTCTGATGTCATGGGTTTCAAATCCCAGCTGGGGATTTACTGACTAAGCCACAGTGAGCTACTATGAGTTCCCTCCCAAAAGGAGAAGAGAAATAGAACGGCTTTCTCCTTTTCATTTCGTTTCAGAAATACTGCTAAGCGCTCAGAGTTATTTCCCTGTTGGTACAAAAATATTACTGAATTCTTGCCGACAAGAGCTACATACACCTACCAGTGGAGAAAAGGCTCATTAACCACCCCAGGATAAGGCATAATAGCAATTCCTCTCAACTCAGATATATAAATCACAGATTAAATCCTCATTCAAATAAATTTACTACCACAAGTTGGAACTAGTAATTGCTCACCATTTTTCTGTAGCAGGACACTTGTTCCCCTGCACAAATGCAGAGTGAGGAATTCCAGTTTTACTGTCAGGTAGCCACTTCTTAAACTCTTCTCTTGTGTTTCTTCAAGTTCTTGTCTTTTAGTAATGGCACAACATATATTGTGTATGGAAGGTGTTAGAACATACAAGCCTTGTACAAACACTCACACAGAAAACCATTTTTTATGCCTTCTTCCCTGTGAGATGACGGTAATACAAGTGTGTCACCACAGCTGAGGCCAGTGAACTTCTACAGCAGGTCCTTTATGCTGTAAACTAAAACAGTCAAGGACTGAGGCCTGGACTCTCATTGTCACTTGTGACTTTTTTGAATGATGATCTCAAAGCACTACACAATGGTTGAAGAATTAGCCTCACAGCATTCCTAGAAAGCAGGGATTATTACTTCATTGTTAAAGTGGAAAGTCTCAGAAAAATTGTGACTTGTACATGGTCACACAGGGAGGAGTCCAGAAAAGGAAAAAAAGGTCTAACCAGTGACATAAATTTATCGTCTTTGCTTCCTAGTTATTTGCTGCCTGATATTGGGCACTTCATATTCTAACATGCCAGAGAAGTGCCTTAAAACTTCATTTGTATATGGACAGCAGATAGAGATACTTAGATCGAAAGGATAGCTAACAACTTATTTCTGTTGTCAAAAAGCATAGACTGAAGTCAGGTGGCACCTGGGTCAGGTGGCACCTGGGTCAGGCAGAGTTTGCAAATGCCTGGCTTTCCAGAGGGGTGTCAGGAGAGCAACTGCCAGCCTGGCTTTTCCTCCTGCAGCATAGGTCAAAATCACTTCACAAAAACAATGTAAAGAAGGGAAAAGTGGGTTCTGGGAGGAAAAAGCAAAAATTAAGCAATCCCAGAGAGTGAAAACATTCAAAAATCATATGACTCCTGTGTGCTGTCACATCTCTTCCCCAGCATAAGGGACAGGTAGGAGTCAAAAGGCTAAATTCCTGGTCCCCAGGAATGGGTAAGTCTGAAAAAATTCTAAAACTAAAAGAGGATATGAAACAAGACCAAGCTCTGAAATGGAAGGCTGACAAATCAGAGTGAAGATAAAAACTGAAGGAAAGTGTGAGAGAACTAAGGAAAAATACTGAACAAGAATTAAAAACGGATTATAATTGGCCTAGTGTTACAGGTGTCCACAAGGGTCAGCCAGAAAAAGTGAAAAGTAAAGTTGAAAAGTGAAAAGTGTTGTCTCATTCTTTATTCTAGAAAAATCAATGAGAACTTATTTCTTCAGAGCATAGGAAGAAAGAAGTCTTTCACAGATGCAGAGATTGCAGCACATCAGATGAGGGGGTTATGAAAGTTCAAACACACCCAAAATCTGTCAGGTCCGTAACTACCCATTTTGGAGCTAAGTGCACACCACACTAGGGGTACAAGCAGGAAAAGTAACTAATAGTTGTGTTTAAAATAGCACCAACCCTTCCTATCTTACTGGCATTGACTACAGCGACCAGCACACCCACTCAGGCCTGCCTTGTGCTTCAAATATTTTACTGCTCTGGCTATTTAGATTAGAGATATGATTTCTTTTTAACTGGAGTTACCATGGCACTAAAATCCCTCAGGTAGAGACCACTGTACAGGCATATAAATATGACCATATTAATGGTCATTCAGCATTCCTTTCAATTTCCATTTGGAATTAGGCAAAGCAGTATAAAATAATATTGTATTTCTAACCCATGCAAATTCAGAGACTGCTGTATTATTTTAAGTTCACCAGGCAACAGTTAGATTTTCTGGATTTATCATTATACCTAGATGGGAAACTAATGGTACAGTTGCAGTGCATTTAATTAAGTTTCATCATCAGTTAATAAAGGTTGACCAGTCATTATTAGCGTCATTATTGCTGTTTCAAAATGGATCTCTGTAAAACCTGCTAAGCATTGCACACACATTGCATGAACCTTGCAGACATGCTCTGGATGGGACCGTACCTGGCTAGACAACCCCACTGTCAGACCTGGGCACAAACTGCTCAAAGGATCTTTGTGGCAGGAGGAATATGTTGGCAGCTGGAAGGCAGAGGCTCAGTCTGTGAGGTTCCTGCCTCAGGAAGGGAAGGAGAGGGGCAGTGCAGCACTGCAGCTGGGGGCTGCGGGGAGAAACTTGCTACTGCTGGTGCCGGTGGTGATGCCGGTGCTAGTGCTGACATGGGAGGCAGTGGTGGTCGCTCCTCCAGATGGTCCTGGCCCTTCTGAGATTCCTTTCCCTCATTCCCCAAAATGTAACCACAGATCCCAAACACCCTCAGCCTTACTTTCTGGGTGCCCTTTGCTACAGGGCTAGTGCCATTTGCTGGCTCTCAGCTCTTCCCAGCTGAGGAGCAGCTCTGGTGGCAGCTGGCCTCCTGAATCATAGAATCACAGAAACATTTGGGTCGTAAGGGACATTAAAGATCACCTCATTCCAACCCCCCTGCTGTGGACAGTGACACCTTCCTCTAGACCAGGTTGCCTAAAGCTTCATTCAACCTGGCCTTGAATGCTTTCAGGAATGGGGCATCCAGAACTTCTCTGCGCAACCTGTTCCAGTGCCTCATTACCCTCATAGTAAAGAATTTTTTCCTAACATCTAATATAAACCTAGCCTATTTCAGATTGAAGCCATTTTCCCTTGTCCTATCACTACCTGCCCTTGTAAAAAGTCCCTCTTCAGGTTTCTTGTAGCCCCTTTTACGTAATGTGTGTAGACCAAGTCCTGGGAAGATATGAGAAGAGATTGGTACTTGAGAAGGAGGCTACTCTAGAGCAAAGGGACCAAGTCCCTGCTGCACTTCCACCTGCTTGGAGCAAGAAAGAGTATGATCATGCTTAAGCACTCAGCAATAAGCCTGTGCTTGCACATTGAAATCAGCTATGTAGTTCTGATCTAAATATAGAAGAGGGAGAATCAGCCCCAACCTGAGTTGGGTCCTGAAAAATCTATTTATGGCATTCTTTGCTATACAAATTGTCCTGCAAGCTCAGCAGAACCAATTACCCACTGCATTTATGGGCTGCCAACAGCAGTTTTCTGTGCTTCTGCCAGCACAATCTTTCAGGCTTTTTTCTTCTTCACATCTATCTGCAGCAGGGACGCTAGACTGGGAGCAGGGACTCAACCACAGCCAACATTTGATCCCGTACATAATGATGTCCTGCTCTGAGCATGTGTGGACAAGGCTTTCCTTAAGGAGCTATAAAGTAGGTTGTACTCACACTCCACAGAAGTCATGTGTGGAGAACAATTGGATGGGAGAGAAGGAGGGTGACATAGATCCATCTCTGCCCAACTCTGAGGATGAATATTAAGAGTGTCCTCATTCCATATGTGCCTCCTACTTTGTCTTAATGGGTTGGCAAGGAAAAAACACCAGTGCCTGAATGAAAAAGTATGTTTACATCTCTTTAATCCATTCGCAACCAAACACCCATCATTAACTGCAGCTGGCACTATACATAATTAAAGGGTCTATTTTTGTGTTCCACTATCTCTCCATCATTATGGAGTGTTTGTGAAGTGCAGCATTTCTGTGTGTATGTTTGAAGAAGCAAGGGATCTGCCATTTTCTCCATTTCCTAATATATCACATACATTTTTATTTCTGTCCAAACAGCATTAGCTGCCTCTCTTCTACCATACAGCCAACTCCACCAAGATAAAAAAAAGCAAAAATGAAACTTTGTAAAGCACCCTCACAGACAAATGAGGTATCTGAAAAGACACCATTTTTCGCTCTGTCATCTTTCTTACCTGTAAGTCTGGGATACTTTGAAATAAAAAGTAATGACGTGAAACAGAGTTTAGAGCCAGCAAAGAACTTCACAAATGTTTGCTATTTTGCTGTCAGTCACAGAACTGTTAATTAGAATTCCTATATATCATTATAGACAGAGAGAGGGTCAAGAGTAACTGAATTTTAGAGTGACAGGAAAACCCTACAATTTCTCTCTTAAGTCAGTTCCTTCTCACTCTATGATGCTGGCAGGAGAATGAGTTCAAACTACCAAACGGAAATTGAAGCTTTGGAAAAAACCCCCACCAAAACCTACAAAATTTAGAAATTAAAGGACTATAATACATTAATGTCAATAGTTAGCTTGGTACTTACCATAATCCTTTAATGAAAATTTTGCCAAAGTGTTTTGCAAAATAGATACTAGTGATGTTTGATTTACATTTATCCAATGTGCTTCATAAAGTTGTCCATTAAGATTCCTGGGTTATTTTACCCCACATATTTGCAAAGTGTTTAAATCAAGACATTTGGATCTAACTCTAACAATAGTAAAATATGAAAATAGAAGGGATAACAATAAAAAAAAACCAGCATTTTATTTTAGATAATAATTTTATAGCAATAAGCTAATTTAGCATCTTAAATTACAAAGAAAAACAAAATAGACAAAAATATGCATATCTTCTGATCTTTACAGATATCAGTCCTATTTTTTTACAGTCTTTCATGTGCTTACCTTCCTTTTAGTCTTAACGATGAACTACAAAGTTATGAAAACTGCACATCACTGATTTGTTTGCTACTATCAGCTCTGATAGGAGCTTTCAACATACGTATCGCTTGTGATTTTTTATTTAAAATGCTGCTTCTCCATTGTCTTGTGTGACTTACATCTTAATTCACAAGTATTTTGTTTTCCTAGCGGGAAGCATGCAAACTTGTCATACCTGAGAACAGAACTGCTTTGTTTACAAAACCATTTTTAAAAGAGTAATTTAAATTTGACCCAGTAAAATATCAAGTGTTTCTTATCTATCAGCAATGGTATTCCTCTTATCAAGTTAGGCAGCTATTGGGACAACTGAGAAGCAGCATACATCTGTGTTTTCTATTATTATGGTGACAACTATTATTTATTAGTATTGTGGCTACAATATGGCCCCTGGAGGCTTCATATAATTGAAGTTACCACTTTCAACAATTTAATCACTTGAAGCTCTTTTGATACGAAATTATACATTTATCTAATTTACCCTAACAAGATATAAGTATCTCATATTTCTTTTTGTAAAAAATTATAGAAGTGTCCCTCATGTTAGATACTTTTCTGTTGAGTGAATAAGGCAGTGGTAAAGGAGCCCCTATAAAATCATACATTTCTCCAAGCATCCTCATCACAGAAAGCCTGAATGGGGCAGAGAAACCCACTGCTGGCCCAAGGAGCCCTGGTTTTGGGAACATTACTCTGCTGTCCCTGATGCACACACATAAGCTGCAGGAAATGTCACTGAAGTCATCTGGGATCCCAATGCGCAGTTATAAGGGAACTATTTCCCGTGCTTGTGTAATTTCTGTGATACAGCTGTAATTTCAACTCAGAAGAGTTTTCCCAGACCCTTTTTGTTGCCTGAAGAGAAATACAAGACCAATTATGAAATTATGCCTGCCCTTCTACCACAACTTTCTAATTTTCAGGCTTTTTGAAGGCATCAGTCCAGAGGCTTTAAGAAGGTTAAGTAATTGTATCAGTTACTGGCAAAATTACAGTTGGACTTGACAATCTTACAGGTCTTTTCCAACCTAAATGATTCCTTCATTCTGTCAAAATAATACTTCTGATGACATGATTTTAATAGAAGAATGCACTTGTGCTACACACAATGCTCATTTCACACAGTGCTATTACATCAAGGGTTAAAAATATTTGGAGACTGGCAACAGCTACTTAAACATGGGGGAGAAATGCTCAGCATTGACTGGGATCATTAGATGATTATGAAAGCTAATCTTTCAATGAGGACAGGAAAAAGCCATGTAGATGAATATATTTTGCACCTTTGTCTTGTAATTTTGCTCATTATTTTCTCTTCTAAATACTCATTTATGATGATTTTTGCTTGGTTTTGGAATCAGTATCTGCCTGAATGCAAAGTGGATAGAAAAAATTACCAACTTTGAGAAAGGTATTTACTTTAGTCTTACCAGCATCACAAGATACAGGATATCAGAGAATCAAGCTCTTCAGTCCTGTTTACTAGATAAGGGCCCACTTTCCATAGGAAAGCCTGTTTTACCAGCTCAGCTACACGTTTTCTCTCTTCTTGCTACATTATCTCTATTTAGCCAAATTGGCTATTGAAGAGAACTGTTGAATAAAATTAAAAGCCAAACAGGCCAACAGAGACACTTGAATACTGGTTGCATCTGAAATGATGCAACATCATCTGGTCAGCTGAGCATGTTTATCCGGTGAGGGAGCAGGAAAAGCACCATGTCTTACCTAGCCAAGCAAGACTAAAGAACACTGCTCACACACAGAGGACATGCAATGAATCTATTCATTGATATTTTAGCAGCACCTGGAGTCATCAGCTGGGACTGGGACCTGATCTGCTGAACAAACACTGAGCAAAAGGTATCTTCTACCTGCAAGAACTAACAGCCTAATGAGGCAAGAGTAACAAACCAAGACAGGAGGCTACACGCAAAATAGGGGGGTTGTACTAGATGGTTCTAAAGGTCCCTTCCAACTCAAACTATCCTATGATTCTATGAAAACACAATGTAAGTGCAAGTCTATAGCTATATTTCACTCCCAGTGACTGCATACCTGAGTGAGGAAGTGTTTTAAGCGCTGGCCTTTCTCCCAGAGTCCCAGAGCTAAATGTAAGGCTGCAGAGAGCTCTGCTTCTGATACACTACAGCACCACATCACAGATAATATTATCTTCATGGTGGATAGCCTATGCTGTTCTTCTTTAGAACAATATTGTTCTCTTAACCCCCCGATGTGTTAAACATGCAACACACAACTCCACTCTACTTCAGAATTTTTGTCAGGACTGCCTCCAGCAAAAAAGTGTTAGGCTCAGACTCTGTGAATCTTGAATCCCAAACAATTAAAAGAGGTCTGAACAGCCATGTGACTGTCAGAGGGGCCTACCACAACAAAAAAAACCCCAATAACTGTATCCATGAAAGAACAGGTCAACAACCTTCTGCTTATCAGAGCTCATACTCCTCTTGAACTTAGTATATTTTTTAAAATCAACTGGTGACTGAACGCATGTTCCAAATATAGCACATCAAAGTGCCATCTTAGATCTTGCCTGTCCATAAACTTTCCATCATGGTAGCAGAGGAAACTGTCTCTTGGCCATGCACATTAAGTTTCTGCTGAGTTCAGGCCTCATTTTTCTAGTGCTTGGGTCATACGCTATGCTCTATTTTAGACAAAATCTACGCATGCTACAGGGGAGACACCATGAAATATCAATATGAGCATTCACAATCAGGAAAAAAACTTGCTTCAGTTTGAGCTGCAAAGCAAACGACTGTCACCAAAGAACAAGGGAAAGGACAGCAGGTTCATTTGGCTGTTCATCAAGGCCTAAGTGTAATTATACAGTGGGGTCTTGCTGTGTTATTATGTCTTTATTAAATTGAATTTGGTTTTATGTTGTTGGATCTGACACAAATTCATGGCCATAATAGCATAATTAAGTTATGAAGTTAATTTATGTAAATACTAATAAAAGTTCATTGCATCGTTATTGCTCCTGTTACCAAATTCATAACAATGCTATCTGTTGTCAGCTTTCCTTGCATAGCTCTTTCTCAAAAATCTTCTTCTATATGTTTTTTTTAGGCCAAAAAACTTGAAAACTCATCCCTTCTGTGGAGCTCCGCATGTAATAGGTGTAAGTTCTCAAAATCTGACCTCCATTTTTTTTGAAGAATGTGACAAATTGTTATAGACAAAGATGCTGAGATGGCACTAAACACACAGCCGAGGCTTGCTGGGTTTTGATGATGGAGTGTCACATGCTACCAAGCTGTCCCTAAACAAAATCACTTTTACAGTAATAGGACCTGAGATTAGACAGAAAACCAGATTAGACAACTTGTTGGTTTGAGGGATTTTTCTTCTGAAGGCCTGACATGAAAAAAATGAGAAATCTGGAGAAAAAGTAAAATAAAATGTAGATGCAATGTTTCTTTTCCCTTTGAATGGGACAGGGAAAAGAGCGGGAAATGTTTCAAATCTTCACTACTACAGATGAAGTATATAAAGATCAGAGCAAAAATTAAGATCAGAATATTTAGATCCAATTCTGGTTAAAGAAGTTACAAAGAAAAACTTGTATTATGCAGGCACTGAAAAAATTATCTTATTGCATAAAATGCTGTTTTATGTATTTGTATACAAAATACCTGTTTTTATCTCCAGCTACAGCATTCTACCTATGATGATAAAGTACTGTGTAAGTACATAAAATTATTAGGAAGTCTGGTATTGCATCAGTATTACTCTCGGGCCTTAAGACTGAGCTAACTACACTAAAGTATATATGTAGAGATAACTTTTTCTAGACAAGTATATTTCTTCTCTGTATTCATCACAGCATTGCTTATTTATGAACACTATGGTTATAACAAGAACTGGCTGAATGGCAGAGCTCAGTAGGTCTTGATTAGCAGAGCAGAATCCAGTTGGAGGCCTATAATCAGTGGTTTTCCCCAGATATCAACACTGGGTCTTATTCAACTTGTTTATAAGTGATGAAGGGATAGAACATACCCTCAGCAAGTTTGCAGATGATACCAAGCTGGGGGCAGTGGCTGATATACCTGAAGACTGTGCTGCCATTCAGTGGGACCTTGATAGGATGGACAATTGGATGGAGAGTAACCTAATGAGGTTCAACAAGGGCAAGTGTAGGGAACTGCACCTGGGGAGGAATAACCCCAAGTACCAGTACAGGTTGGGGGCTGACCTACTAGAGATCAGCTCTGCTGAGAAGGACCTGGAAGTACTGGTGGATTACAAGTTGACCATGAGCCAGCAGTGTGCCCTTGTGACCAGGAGGGCCAATGGTGTCCTGGGTGCATCGGGAAGAGTGTGGCCAGCAGGTCGAGGGAGGTGATCCCCCCTCTCTACTCAGCCCTAGTGAGGCCACATCTGGAGTACTTTGTCCAGTTCTGAGATCCTTAGTACAAGAAAGACAAGGAGGTACTGGAGAGGGTCCAGGGGAGGGCCACAAAGATGATTAGGGATCTGGAGCATCTCTCTTATGAGGATAGACTGTGGGAGCTGGGTCTGTTTAGTCTAGAAAGGCAGATGCAAAGGGGATGGTGCCAGGCTCTTTTCGGTGATGCTCAGTGACAGGACAAGGAGCAATGGCCATAAACTAAAACACAAGAATTTTCACCTCAACATGAGAAAGAACTTCTTTAAGTTGAGGGTGGCAGAGCACTGAAACAGGCCGCCCAGGGAAGTGTTGGACTCTCCCTCTCTGGAGACATTCAAACCCACCTGGACGCATTTCTGTGTAACCTGCTCTAGGTGACACTACAGTGGCAGGTGGATTGGACTTGGTGTTCTTCAGATGTCCTTTTCAATCCTAACAGTTCTGTGATTCTGTAAACTTTCTCTTAATGCTAAAAATTAAGGACATTAATGCCTTCTTTTTGCAACACTTAAATTTCGTTCAGAGATACGCCAGCATGTAATTACCTGTAAGTACCTTATATTGCATTCTATCTCTACTAATGCATATATTTGTCCTTATGCAGTGGAAAAAACTTTAAACACATTTATGTGTATACCTGTGGCATGGGCAGTATGCCATTTCCCCTTGCTGACAAAATTACGGGTAAGACATTTCTTGATGACAAATAAATAAATAAATAAAGTTTCATTTCTTTGACCAGCTATCTCATTTTTCCTCACATTTTTACCTTTGTGGTTATTTTTACCCCTGAAAGATCTTTTGAGAAGGGGGTTGTTTCCTTGGATTTATAGTTATTTAGAATATTCCACTTCTATGTCCTCAGGCGGACAATCATTAAAGGAAAAGCAAAACAGAGCTGCTAAATATTCAGAGGACTATAAAGGAGCCCCATGAATCCCAGCTGGGAAGGTGTTTGTTCTCAGCAGAAAATGTTACATACAGGGAGCTGAAGGACAGAAAATACATGGTGCATCTCCTCCAAGAAATTTAGTCACCTCAAATCATTGCTCTGGGCCAAGCTGACTCCATCAAGATAACTCTGCTACTTTGATGCAGGACATATCTTCTCAAACTAGTTTTTAAAAGAGAGTTTTCTTTGCTCCCTTCTTGCTACTTAAGAGAAGAAGAAACTTAATCCCTCTATGACACAACTGAAAAGGGGATCTGGTGTGTGGAGGTGGCCAGAACATGCTGATCTTATTCGTGGCCATCATGCTCTGTGATGATGTCAAAACACTCTCTGCCTTGTCATCTCAATGTTAATGTTGCAATAACTATCATCAGATTCACAGCTGTCTTACTGAGGGCACAAACAAGTGTGGATGATTTCACTGTTTAAAAAGGGACACAACACAACAGCTGAGAACTGGAATTTCCCAAATAGACAAGTCAGGATGCAGCCTGGACATGTTGAGGGATAGATCAAGACAATGGATCATGGTCATGGCCAGTCACCATGACTTGGTCTGCAAGGACAAGGTGAGATAAAAAAAGCATCTGATGTGCTAGCAGAATTATGAAAATAAAGGACAACCAAGGGCCTTGGTTGACCAGCTCAGACAGAAGGCTGATTAATTAAATGAGGAGATTAGTTTCCTTCCAATTCAAAAAGATTTTAATATGGTGTCTTGTTCAGCACTGAGAAAGTTGATACTGGAAAATGTGATACATAATTTAGAAAAAGAACAGGAATATAAAAGCATGACAAAAAGTACCTACTTCATCAAGACTTCCTTTTTCCATGCACCACATTCACAGAGAAAAACGATGTGGATTACATGTATCAGTGGCTGAGAACTGTGGTCCCTCTCATCTCTTGGGACTTGCCTACTCTGTGACACGTGATACGTGCTCCATTTACCGCCCACTGTCCATGACAAGTTAGAGGAGGGTGACCATGTCATCATGTGCACCTTTTCTAAAAATAACTAATTTGCAGTTGGACTGTCTCTGCCACAATTTGCAACAGCCTTTAAAATGGAATATTGGCGGCTTGCTGTTCTCACATTACTGTCATGCCTCATTTCTTTGGGAGTTTTTCAAGGCAGCGACACATTGAGGACCAGAGCTCATGCAGACGTTCTTAGTGGAGTTAACAACTGGATTCTGGATAGCAGCAAACACTGCAACCCCTCTAGGTTTTTTGCTTGGTTGGTTGGTTTGTTTTTTTTTTTTAACAAAACAGGGCTCTCTGAAGTGAAAGATCAGTGAAAAATTGACAAAATGCTAAGTTGAAGGGGAAAAGTATAGGAATACACCAGAGGAAAGGAAAAAATTAAGCAATTTGAGTTTTCTCAGGAGCATGACAGGAAAAAACAGAGAAAAGGAAGAAATATAAAATTATGGGAGTGATATAACAGGAGAAGAAGGGACCATCAGTACTTGCAGATACAAGAATATTATGAGGCCAATACTATTCACATTCACAGGAGCACGAAATGATAATTACCACAATTCATGTAGAATCTTCATAACCCCTGGAGCAAAGACATTGCCCATGGAGCTATCTAGACCACTGCTGAACTGTAGGAGAGATATGCTCCTGTCTTTCCCCTCAAATTCTGTTGCCTGGGAATCATGGTAGGGTAATACTGTGCTGAGGGAGTCTACACTTACAAACGATCCTACTGATTATAAACTCCATGAGGGAATGTGGCAGGCCAAGCTAACCCTGAAGCTCTTGTCTAGGACTGCCAGAGTAATTGCAAGTTCGTGCAGGGTGAGCAGAGGGCTGGGGAACAAGATGAAGAGATTGTATCTACAGAATTATTTATTATACTCTGAAGTTATAAACAAACATGTGAGAGAAGCACATTCCATACTGAAGTGCATTCATCATTATTGTTAGCAATAATGATTAAAATAATTCTTTGTACTTCCAATACAAGTGCAAGTCTCAGGAAAAAAAATCCTGAAAACATGAGAATATTATAATGAATTTAGCAAACGCTGTGAATTAGGCACCCTTATCTGCACATTACAGAGGAGGAAACTTTGGCATGGATAGATTGAGATTTGCCTAGTGCCAAGCAGGAAACCCAGGGAACAGATGAATAAAGCCCCAAGGTCATGAATGCCAGCCCTCTGCTTCAGTCACAAGATTATTTTTCTTTTCCTTCATTTGATAATTTCCAAAAGAATTAAGTTAGGCAAATCCATAATCATGGATTTGAGAATAATATTCATGCCATCTCCCAACCCAGAGTATTCAGAACTACATGGGAACAAATGTCTGCTAAAGGAGGTTTTCTCTACTTTCCATGTATGCAAGGTGTGCAGATGGGCTAGGAAATTTAAACATCAAACTGGGGGGGGTTTATAGACACATCCAGTATTAAAACTTACAAAGAGGTTCTGGAACAGACCTAAAACTTTTCTAGATTCATTTTAAGTTACAAACTGAAACTTTTTAGTTTTATCTCTGGACTGATGCACGTTCAATTACACCAGGGAGGCTGTACTGCTTTGCACAGGAGACCCTGTAAGACTCACCACAGAACACATGGTCACTCAGTGCTTGGACCAACTGTCTGGAGGCTGTATAAAGTCCAGGATTTTTTTACTAAGGCAGGACTCAAACATTGCTCATCCTAACGAGTGAATGCTTTCAGCATTAAGCAATTTATTAACAGGTGGAATTAGTCACTACCTTCCCTGTTTAGCCTGCAGCCTAATCTGACAGTGATTTTCAGAAAATTCTTATCAGCTCAGATCTCATGGGCAAGAAGGGGCAGGAAAGATTTGTCTGGCTTGTTACAGCCCTTCAGCATGGCCTGAGATGGGCACCCAGCTGCACAGCACTGCAAAAACCGGACCATCATCAGCTTTGTTCAGCCTCACAGCAGACACCTCCCCTGCCTTCGCTGTTCTTGGAGCAGAGTGCAGCAAAGCGAGCTTGCACTCTGGGAGCCATTGTGGTGCAGCCATTTGCCCTGACTATTTTGCCTGTTGGCAGCATCAGTGCAGCAAGCCTTCACAGTTACAGGTTCCCGAGCTGGTATTTCTGCACAGCACTGCAGTGTGACAATTACATGTGCAAAACCATTTGAAGGCAGGTTGGAGATCTTTTACCCATCATAGTATTGCATTTAGAGGAAGCTTGGAGAAACAAGTGGTATTAGTGATAGGAAGTGTAAGTGCTTAGTGCCTCCATGTGTTTCGAAGACTAAGAGCAGCCAATGGACAGATTCTGAGGATGTAATTTTAGATTTAACACTCAACAGTGCCTGTCTGATATTTAAGTCTTGTGGATCTAACCTGAAGCTTTTCACAGACTACTACCTGAGCCATATCAGAGGTGGAAGAAAGACTCTGCAGTGCAGCTATTTTGTTTTCTTGTGCACTTCTGACCTAAACACATAATTTCATACATGTTTTTCCTCCTTTAAAACTCTGAACCAGTAATATCTTATTTATATGCTTTTGCACGTTTTGTGTCTTGTACCAGCCTCACATTCAGCAATGGCTGAATGATCCCTTTGGTTGACTTAGTAGTGTAAGGTTTATGGTTGGACTCGGTGATCTTGAAGGTCTTTTCCAACCTAAATAATTCTATGACTTTATAATACTACTTTCAGAGCTTGCTAATAGCCAGGCAGAATAATCTTGGTCATAATAGCATATGTTAGTCTCAGGGCAACTCTGCTTGGTGCAAGTCCAATTCTCATATAACACCGCTGCTGACTACTTATTGTATCCTTTCTGTCAGCCAGTTTTGTCATACACTTTTTGATACTGTTGACAAACAGTGCTCCTTCACCATCTCTCTGAACTATTGGTGTGCTTCTGTGTCCCTAGTCCATTTTACCTAAAAGGAAGATAAATTTTGTGTGCTGCACTTCCCATGTCCTCCACATCTTTCACTGCAAAAGACTATCAAGCTTGTTTGGCAGAAACTCAAATCCAGGAGCTAGACCCTCTGATTTCTAAGGTCAACAGGCCACATTCAGCCCCTATGAAATATCACTGAGACTAGTGACAGCCCTCTGGGGAGAAACTTGGTACAAGAATTTTATTTTTTCACACCTGGAATTAAAATTTGTTTTGGCATGAGCAAACATTTTTTTCTTCACATTCAACATACACAGAAAGCAGAGTATTTAGAGTGCTAAGAGGTAAAACAAAGAGGTTTCTGTGAAGAGTCACTCTGCCACACCATTGCAATACCTGAGATGTCTCCCTGCCGGCCCCAGGCAGTGGTAGAGAATGGCCCGCATGTCACACCAGCCCTGGGGAGCAGGCAACACGGAGACACTTGACAGGCTGAAGGGACAACTTGAAGCACCCAGAGGGATGTATTGGTATCACAAAGAGGGAACATAGGGTCTCACATGAACTACCATAGCCTCAGATCAGCTGATGGCATCTCTGACCAACAGAGTGGTTATCTTTAATCTTTCCTCCTTTGGAATCACGTATTAACCATGTGACTGTGACCCTCAAGCAGAAAAACATATATGCAGTTGTCACTTGCCTAACTACTTCTTCTTTCTCAGTTTCTCAGGGATTCCTCATACAACATCAGGATAATCATTTTATTTCTCCTATTGTTAGCTATCCCATCTGAAGTAAGAATATTCATAATTCCTGATCCCACATCTGTGTGTAGTATTTACCTTCAACTCTTCTCAAATTATTGTCAGTTTCTAACCTAATCATTGTCACTGGCTATTTTACAGACAGCAGAAAAGAGAACAGAGAAGTATCAAATCAGTGAAGAATGTTAAGGTGGAAGACAAGACTTTGATCTCAGAGGAAAAGGACCTACCAGGAACAGCCCATGCCAGGAACAAACAAAGCCTGAAAGTCTTTTGAGGAATAATGTTTTACTCTTTAAACTGTCTATAATAGCTGTTGGGATTACTTGTTGAATTAAATGCCAGTCGTTGATAACGTATTATCTGGGTCCTAGGAGAACAAGCCCAGGATTGTTTGACCCACTTTGTGAGGTGACTGTACTGGGTGCCTATTGCAGCAGAGGAAACCACGATGAATGGCTACCCAGACTGCTGCGACTGAGGCTGGGGGGAACATCATTCCTCATCTCCATGGCCCAGCCATGGGGCTGCACAGGGAAGCTGGATGGGAGCTGCCTCCTGATAGCTGTGACGGATGTGAGGGCTGTGGCACTGTCTGCTGCGGCGAACAAAGCAGAATAAGAAAAATTATGTCAAGGATAAAGCCAGTCAACATGCAAAAGTGTTGGGTCTTCTGAGGAAAAGCAAGACCAGGAAAGGTACCTTCTCTGGTCAACTGTGCAAGGACTTGTTGCCATAATGCATGCCCTTGTGGCTTCCTTTGCTTTACCAGGTCTGTGCCATTAGAGTGTCACACTGCAGCACTTGGGTACAGGCTGGCTTGCTGCAGTTCTCCATGCCTGAGCATCAGAGAGGACTTTTGCCACTACCGAGGACAGTGTCTGTCTGCCAGCAGTTTCTCCTGCAACAGTGAGTCATTCCTGAGTCACTTGTCTTCTTGCCAGGAACAGCCAGTCTTCTCCCAGGGAATACAGCAACCTTCATGGCTGATTCAAAGAGACTAACTGAAGGACGGGTGAGACAGCAGTGTGCATTTGTTCCCAGCAAGGTTTCACAGGTATTAAACCATCAACACATAGCAACAGTTCGGAGACAGACTTAAATTAGCTGCTCATCCCTCCCCTGTTGATTTTATTTTCCTTTTGGCCTCTGAGAAGGAAGTGCTCCGTGGCCAAAGTGAAAAGAAGTGCTGGGGGAAGATGAGAGGCAGCTGTTGTCAGCTCTGAGGACTTCTGCTGCCAGATCAAAGCATTCATGTCGTGCAACATTAATAATGCCCTCTGGGAAGTCTCAGGGGAACATCAATCTCCTGAATAACAAACAGTTTAACCCAAGCTTTTTGTTGGTCTCCTTCAACTGAATTTGTAGAACCTCAGAGCACTGCCTGTGAACTTTCCTGCTGAAATTCACATTTGCACAGGCCACTGACTTTACAAAATATAACCTTTCCTATTTCTCTGTTTGATGACAGATTTGCCAGGATAGGCCAAAAGTCCCCCTCTTTATGCTTAAAGGAACTTCTTATCAATTCTGGAGTGACTGAGCCAGGAAGGCACTGCTTAGAGGTCCAGCTGAGAATGTAAAGCTTCATGTTTTAATTTCAGTAAAAGCCCCCAAAATGACCCTTTTAAAGATGAAATCTTCTCATGCTTTAGCAATATACAGTAATCACTACCATGATGCAGAACGGGATGGGCAAGATACCCTTTTACATATCCTCATCCATTCAATCATACCTCACCAGTAGCTCTGTGTTGCATGTTAGCAAAATGGAGTAATCTTGAGTTTCCCTTCAGAGTTTGTTGCCTCACTTTCAGGTACTCAAACGTGTTACCAAACTTAGTTATCATATGGAAGTAAGGAAGACTATAAATTTGATTTTGAGGGTGTGAAGAAAGGACAGCAGGAGCTCATTTAACCTTCTGCCTGTGATGATGGGAACACAGGTAAGAATGTCGCTCCAAAGCTGTGATTCTAGTTCTCTGCTTTAGTTAGTAGATAATACTTCATTTTATAATATGTTGCTCTCTACAATGACTCTGAAAATCAACTACTCTAACATATACACAGCAAGAATGCTTTCTCTGTGAAGCAATCACATCTTCTATACAAAGATGTGTGATTTCTGCAAAGCAGAGGAAAAAAAAATACTACTTATTTCGTGTTCTGAATCAAGCTAAAAAACGTTTTCAGTTTGTCTTTCACCCACCTTTATCACTCTCAAGGGAAGAAATGAAACTTGGTAGAAAAATCAGCTTGTAATCTTTTGGTGTAACAGTAGTGAGTTTCTCAATATACCTGCTCTGATCAATGCTCAGCCCTGTGTTTACTAATCAGGCTATAAATACAGCATACTTGATTTTATTTAAGCTCTCCAGTGTAAATATCTTACATTGCACGATCATTCAGTGAAGTTGTTGCTCAGGCCATGACATTCAGCCTTAACTAGGCTTGTGTTCATTTTTGATAGTTTGGTAAAAAACTAGCAAAACATGTGACCATGCTTTAAACTTACTATTGTGGCATCATGTTTTTCCTTCTTTTTTTCTTCTTCTTTTTTTTTTTTAATTAAGGATATAAGTTGAATTTTTGTTTTAACTTGAACCATCTGCTGATAAAGGAAGATGAAAAGATAGTGTGCTGGATGCTTCCTCTGCCTGGTTAGTAAGCATTTACTCCACACCCATTCAAGTGGAGACATAAGCATGGTGAATCATGCTCAGCTCTGTGAAAATGGTAAAAGTGAGTCTTTGGTAAGGTTTCTTCAATTTTTCCCTGGAGGGAAGTTCCCTAGACTCCTTCAGGAAATAATGTTCTCTCTTGTGTTTCAGTATTCAAGAGGACCTGCAATAGAGTAAAGATCAAAAAGGGTTAGAACACTCTCAGGAAACTCAGGAAGTCTGCCATCTTCTCCAGGTAGCTCTGCAAATCTAACATATCTGAAAATATCAGAAACAAACAGAAAATATCTGTTCCATAATACAGTCTTTCAGACTTTTCAGAGATGAAAGAACCAATCAAGAGTCATCTTATAGCACATGATTAATATTTAGTAACAAATAATATTACCAAGTTGAAAGATAGAAGTGTTTTACTGCCTACTCATTCTGGTTTGTCAAAATATGGAAACACTTCTAGTAGATGAACCAATATTGTGAGTATGGTAAGATCAACTCTCAAACAGGAAAAATCGTCCTTGTAGCTTCTGTTCTCAGTCCTAAAGTAGTACCCAAGACCAGATGTTGAGGGATTTATATCTGAAATATTGTCATGAAGAGAAGGCCAGGTCCAGGTGTTAGCTGCCATTCAGGTGGTGAAGGAGCTGAGCTTTACATGGGCTGAATAGTGGGTTTAGCTCAGAGCCCTGTCCCGTGAGCTGGACATTCCTCTACTTTGGCAGCATGGCAGAGGTCAGGAGCCATTTAACACAGAATGAAAGATGTAAAATCTAATGTAAAGATGTTCACCTTTGCTAATAATTTAAGTAATGTAGTTTTAGGCATCTCCACTGCTGCCTAACTTGTGCATTTTTGAAATGTCATGCAGCAGTAACCTTTGGATTTGAAAATCCCCACTTCTCGCATTCCTATGGTTCTGAGATTATGGTGAATATATTATCTGATCATCCCACGCTCGCTTCTCTGCTTCAATCTGGAAAAGAGAACTGTCACCAGGTCATGGTATTGCCATGAAAGTAGTAGCTGAATTTATACCAGTGTGGACTTACTGCAGCTGCTAAACCCCAACAATAATATTAAGTTAAGAACCCTACTCAGTGAAGGAAATTGCATTCTGAAGCCTGTCAAGTTGCATTAGATACTAAATTCTATTCTACCTCCCAACCTCAATGAGAGCAGGCTTTGTTGTTCAGGCTTTTGAATCTACTTGCATTCAGCTGCACATACAGTGGGAAAATACTCTTTCATGTATGATCTTGGGATGGTGATTAGCAAAAGTCTCATGAGGCAGAGCAGCACTTCAGAGTGGTTATCCAGGCAAAGACAGTGCTCTGAAACAGCTCAGAAACAGTTCCCTGTATGCACTGTTACCCTGATTTGGTAGCAGCAACAGGGCTGGCCTGGGATATTTGTTATGTCATCCCCATAGGTGTCCCTCCTACCCACCAATGACCTCCGGTGTTACTCTTGATGTTTGCCAAGCTAAATGAGATCTACCTCATGTGGAGGTAACCCACTCCAAGAAGGCTTTGCCCTAAGTGCTCGAGTGCTTAAAAATCTATAAGTAGATCAAATCAATGAGACATAGAGAACCAATGACCTCTCCTCAGGAAATAGTATGCCACTAACTTGATTCTCATCCACTGCCTATTAGGTCTCGTATTGAGGTTGATTGTACAGTTATTTTAAATTTGTTATGTGATGTAGTCCACCTTTTGGGGACACCACAGCACATGTAGATAAGACAAGAATCATTCTTATAGATTTCCAATGCTTAGGATATTCTTTCCCAGTAGCACCACTAGCAATGCAGAAAAGTGCTCATCAGATCATTTTCAAAAGGAAAATAAAGCTGTTGCCCATGAGTGTTGTTCTTTGAAGTGTGGGACTGAAGCCTCTTGGCTGACATTCCTTTTGTGGCCAACTCACTCTGTGCATGACTGCAGTAGCACACTGCAGTCCCACGAGACCTGTTTATTACTCCAGAGTAAACTTTCCCCCTTCAACACAGGAAAATAGATTCACAATGATAGGAGGCCTGGGCATTCTGCAGCTTAAAATCATAAGGCTTTTAAAATTATTTTTATCTTTTTTTTAACCGTGAAATGAAAGAAAATAATTATGTTAAGCTATGATTATAAAACATGCCTTTGATGGCTTGTGTGTTTGCCTTGTAGTACTTCCAAGTAAAATATTGTTTAAATCCCCATCAGGTCACCCAGATATATGGAAGAGACAGGGTTAAGGAGGCTGGCAATGGAATAACTGTATTAGCTGCAAATAACTGGCTACCACAGCACCACTGCTGGTGCACATAGATGAAGGCAGCTGCCAGGAGATGCACCTTCTGCATCCCATGAGTTTCTTTTAGTCCAGTAGCCTGCGCAACTCAGACCCTTCGATCTCTGTCTGTAGGGCCACCTGCAGCCACCTGCTCCAGTGCCAGGCAAGCTCTTGCTGCCTCACAGCAGAAGGGAAGGAGGGACAGACCTCTGGGCATTTCAGGGAGGCTACATGAGGTAGTGGGAAAGAGTAGTTTAATTACTCAGTGTTAAGGGCAGATGGATTTTTAAAGTGTCCACATCATATTTATTACTTAAGAAGACAAACTGATCCCGCATTTGTAATGACTTATGAAGTATTGTCTTCTGGATGTATTTGCTGTGATAGGTTTAAAAAATAGCTTGTCCTGGAAATCCTTACCTCCTCCAGTGCAGGCAGGTGGCCTGGGAGAGATGGCAGTTAATTTTTCTCCTGGCTCTTGCACTCCTTTTTCCTGTGAAAGCTGTGACTATTCATGTACGAGTTAAATGACCCTGGCATTATACCGAGGGGGTGCCACAGTCAATCAAAGACCTTTTCGAACAACTTGAATTTTAAGGGTTCAGTAAGAGTGGATTTAACTAAATACAAAAAATGAATAACAGATGAAAAGAATC
Organism: Manacus vitellinus; assembly: GCF_001715985.3. Classification (NCBI taxonomy): domain Eukaryota; kingdom Metazoa; phylum Chordata; class Aves; order Passeriformes; family Pipridae; genus Manacus; species Manacus vitellinus. The sequence continues at coordinate 11,042,366 of NW_021940604.1, read as the reverse complement.
TAACATTAAAAAAAAAATGTGTGTGTATATCCATATCTGTAGGTATATATGACTCATGCCCATTTCAGTGCAGACCTGTGACCTGTGGCCCAGACACCCTGTTGCCTACAGAAAGCAACAAAAAGTAAAAAAGGGGTAATGTAAAGTAAAAGTCAATTATAATTTTAAGTCCCAGTCTTCCTGCAGTTCTGCCCACAAGAGAGTATACCTTGAACTGTAGATTGGGGTGAGAATCATGAAGTAAAACTTCAGGGGATTCATTAAATGAGCAAATGTAATAATGTGAGGTAGGATTTCGCTAGGAATCTTTACTCTAATGAACACAAGAAGCAATGTGGCATTATTCAAAATTGCATTTATTTAGTTTTAAAAGAATTATGACAAAAGAAGAAAAAGCTAAACCACTTCAGTAGTTGGTGTATAGGTGAAAAAAATCCTATAAAATGCTGTGTGTGTGCATATAATTGCAGGTACATGCATGGACTTTGTCACCCAGGTGTTATGAACACCATGTACTAGTCTGAGATCAGGAATTCAGAGATACTATAATAAGAAAGTAGTACAAGGTAAATAAATACATAAGTTTTTATGAGTGAACTTTTGTGAACCTGTATAATACGGGAGCATGAGAAGAACTCATAAACGAAGGGCAAAAGCCAAAGAACAGATGAGGACGAGAAAGTGATATGAGAAGTTCAGCAGAAAAAAAAAGTTAAAACGAGCATGCCTTTTATTTGACATTTTTTCAGAAGAACATCCATTAAAGCCGTGAATCTATTTTAGGATTCAGGAAACTAAAGCCTTGTTCTTGGATTACAGTTATTCCCACTACCTGTCTCTTGAGTTATAACCTCATTAAATTCTATTGAAATTATATTTTTCTTTTATTCCAGATATGGTTTGGAAATTCTTGGCTACAGTGTAGTATAACTGAAACTGATTTATTTGTATCCAGCACTGTAATGACATTACAGTCAGTACTCTGTGTTTGCATACAGCCTCTGCATGTAAAAATTTTACAACAGAGTAAAAGGATGACTGCAAAAATCACTGTCTGCAGGTATGGCCTCGGAAAGCTCCCCACAGGCACAGCTTCAGATGAGAGAAACCAAGGGTGCAAATGAAGAGAATATTACAGTTAGTTTCTAATTAAACCTGGCTCATAATAAAGACAAGAAGCTGTATTCTATAATAAGAATCCTGATAGGCTGTGTCTACTGGTCAAACAGATGTTCAAGTACAATCAAAACTATTACAATGTCACAAAATATAAAGAGGAGCAGGACTCCAAAAAGTCACTTCTATCCAAAGACCAACCTACATCATTCCTGAGATGTCCCAGCTGTTCATGGAGCCTCCAGAGGTGGAGATTCAACAGTCATTCTTTGCTATGAGCTAACCTAGCTGCACTATCCCAGGATTTAGCCGTATACCACAACTCTGTATAGGCAGGCAAGGAAGGCTGTGCAATGACAAGCAATAAGGTTGGCAGCTGAGCTGTCACCTGCAGAAATAGGCTTCCCAGTGTTGAGTTGAGTAGATGCATAGGGAAACTGTGGAAAACTGCTCTATCCACTCGGGAAAAGTGGAAATCCCCCAGTTTTGGCAACCTTAGGATATACATGCTCTTTTTTATTGTGTTTAAAGAGCGTAAGAACAATGATTGTTATCAATGTTGAAATTATATTCCTAAATAATTTTCACGTGCCCAGTAGGAATTATACCAGTGTCTGAACCAATGAATCTGCAGCAAGTTTTATAGAGCTTTTGTATCATCAAGGTAATTAAAACAATGTATGTTCCTGTTCAATATAAAATTTCAGGTCATTATAAAGCAGTATGGTATAATCATAAATTTAATCTCTGCATAAAGTATTAGTGTGCTGTCACAATGTCTGTTAATAGCCTGTTTATTAAAGCAACAAGAGTGTAATTTATGCCACCTTTAACCAACCAGCTTGATAAAAATGTTTCTGGGAAATATTTTCCAATATTTACAGAATCTGGCAATCCTGCAGAATCCTTTGAACATTAATCACGTCAGCAAGAACAGTGAGGTGAATTGTGGAGTTTGTTAATGCTTTTAAGTGCCGAAATGGATGAATCCTATTTTCATAACCTTTCCAATAATAACAGCAATAATAGGCCGGTTGGTTGTTTTTGCAGCTTGCAAGCAGAGCTGCACAGCACCACTGGCCCCAGCACAAACACGCTCCAGCAGCCACCAACCCTGACACTACTTCCTTCCACTGTGCCTACCAGCTGCTCTGAGTCACAGAGAGCAGGTATGCATCTCCAGTTTCTTCTCAGCAGCACAGAAAGCATGGGGGTAATGTACAGAGAGGTGCGCCAAAGACAATTCTCGTGCTCCAAGACTGTTCCCATTTCACAAGACTTCTCTACTCAGGTCTCTACTGCAAAAGGTGCAGCCAAATTTCTCACTATGACTCTGGGTACAGGTGGTAGGAAAATCTTCAGTCCTGGCTTCTGTGACCTTCTTTTTTTCAGCATTTTTGTGAGAGGACAGCATATCCCCCAGTACGCAGCAGGGTGGGGAGGATCTGATCTGTAGTTTTATTTCTTCTGGAGAGATCTGATGGCAGCATGGGTACACCACAGACCCCTTGACAGGCTCCAAATTAAGGGTGTTTTTAAATCTCACCTGCCAGGTGAGATTAAATAAACAGGTGCAGGTCCAGATAATGCCACTCCAAGCCATAGCTCTTGCCACTTGCCATTCTGTTTGTCAGCATTTTCTGCATGTGTATAAACAGACTTTTTTACATAAATAAACAGGAAATCTGAAAAGTGAGTGGCTATAAACAGGTTGATACCTCTCACCTCCATTTGGTGAAGAGAAAGGGTGATGAAAAGGATCAGACAGAGAATAAGAGGTTATATTTCGGTACGTAAAGCAACAAGGATAGCATTTCCATTCTCAATAAACAGACGAGAAGAGGTATTTCAGAAGGACAGAGATGTGGCAATGAGCAAAGCAAATCAAAGTCCTCTGCAAGGAAAGTGGAGGGGCATAAATAGAGTCTGACACTTCTAGTATCAGACAGGAATGAATATCAGCACAGCATGGGAACAATATCACAGTGTTGCTAACACTCTTTAAAAATCAAGTTCATGGGTGCTCTCTACTCAGCCACTTGTTTTTGTCTTGCTCAGTAGTACTTAAGGCAGCAGTTCTTTTTTTATTTTCCCCAACAAAAGCTGAATTGAGGGCCTGGCAAATTACAAGTGTAATGACCTGCTCTGAGTGTTCCTTCAGAAATACTGCCTTACTGGTTAAATCTTGGATAGGTTGCCATGATACTGCAAACATGACATTACAGCAACCCCCAGCCCTTCAAACTCCCTGGCCAGTGTGGGTTTAGGAGGTCATGCAGGTCTACACAGCCAGAGCCAGTGACCCTGATTGTCTGCTGGGACAGCACTGCTCTGGTGCCAAACTGCGCAGTGATTGTCTGGGCTGACCCTGGAGGGATTGCTGGCAATGCAACACACAACTGGGCAGTCCTCCTGTATCCTGGCCGCTCTCGGGGGCATCTTCATGAGCCTGGCACCGTGCCATGCACACAGTTGATCCTGGCTGCTCCGGGTGTTGGCACAATGCGAACCCCCAAATTGCAAAGCAGAAAAGGTCACTCAGAGCAAGATTTCTGCTCCACAGCATTGCAATCAGTTAGTAACATTTGATCAATACTGGCTGATTTTTTTTTAATGTTATTCATTGCAGATGTTAAAAGGAGGCTGTTTACAGCATCTGGTAAGTCTTTTATTACCCTTCAGAAGTTTGGCTCAGTTAGGACTATGAGCACGCATTTTTACAGTTCTACAAATGATTTTCAGCTTTGTGCTTTCTCTCCTGGTCTTACTCATCACAGTGACAGCAATCCACATCACTGCTGTGGGCTGCTTTTTTAGGAAGTGGGCACAGGATGACACACAGGGAAAATAGAACCAGACCTCATTTGAAAAGACTCCATTTATTCCCCGTTTAACACCATGTCATGACATCGTGATCAATCTTTACACAAAGGGAATCACAAGCAGAAGGTGAAGGTGGGAACTGAAAAGGAGACCCCAGTTTCTGCAAGGAAGATAGAAAAATCAGCGTTTTCTGGTTTTATTCCGATGATACACTTTCCTGAAGGTCACAGAAATTAGGTCGTTTAGCAAGAACAGGGAGACCTTTTAGCTATAACACCTCCTAATCCTCCGACAGGCCACTCTGCAGCACCGAATTGTCCCCGAACATCTTGCTCGGAAGTGGGTTTGAGCGCCGGGATCCCGCAGGATCAGGGCTCAGGGCAGCCTCCGCCACGCGCCGCCGCATCCCGCGGGGCTGTGGGCGATTCCCTCCTGCCCCCTGCCGGCGGCTCCCTGCGCTGCACCCGACCCCTCCCAGCCCGCCCCGCGGGGACCCCCGCGCCGGGTCTGGGGTACCACAGGGACGTGGTGGTCACCAGGAAGGGCTACCGTCCCTAACACCCCTCCTCCTCCTCCAGCTGCTGCCCGTAGGCACGATTTTTCAAGGATGCAGTTCAAGCATTCTTGTGTTATTATTGTTTATTCTGGATATCTTAGAATCATAGAATCATAGAATCATAGAGTGGCGTGGGTTGGAAGGGACCTTAAAGATCATCTAGTTCCAAACCCTCTGCTGTGGGCAGTGACACCTTTCACTAGACCAGGTTGCTCAAAGCTGCCCTTAAACACTTCCAGGGATGGGACATCCACAAATTCTATGGACAGCCTATTCCAGTGCTTCACCCCCCCTCACAGTAAAGAATTTTTTCCTAATATCTAACCTAAACCTACTCTCTTTCAGCTTGAAAGTGAGTGTCAGCTTGACACTGTTCTGTCACTACATGCCTCCATCTTTCCTGTAGGCTCCCTTTAGGTACTGGAAGGTTGCAGTTAGGTCACCCTGGAGCCTTCTGTTTTCCAGGCTGAACAAACCCAATTCCCTTAGCCTTTCCTCATAGGAGAGGTGTTCCATCCCTCTAATCAACTTGGTGGCCCTCCTCTAGACTTGGTCCAACAAGCTGATGTCCTTCCTGTGTTAGAAACCCCACAGATGGATGCAGTACTCTTTCCTATGCTGATTCAACATAAAAAGAAGGAAAAAAGAAGGAAGAAATGATTTGACACATCTGGAAGGGAAATGGAAGACTACCTGTGAAGTTAAAAATTCAGTAAAAAGAGGGGGCAATTTGCCTTGTGTTGGCCCTAAAGATGGGGAACTTAAGGTCAGGCAGATGTAGGACGCGAAGCCAGGACGATCAATGTCCAGCATTGCTGCAGAAAAGGAGCTGGTACCAGAGAGGTTCCTCAATGCCTTTTGCCACAATTCGTATTCCAGTAACACAATGATATCAACAATTCTCAGTGGTCAGGATCAGGAAGCTCTCTGGCACAGTATGACATTGTATTCTTTTTCCAAATGCCCTAAAGCAACACTAACAAGAAGTTCAGTCTCCAGGCAAGCTATTCCATAACCTTATTCTCCAATGTTCTCCTTCTGAAATATTGAAATGCAAACACTAGATGGGAAGAGAGTGATTAACAACTAAGAGTAGACTGTTGTGATTCTACATTCCTCTGTTTTGAGGAACTTAAAGGGAATACGGTTTAAATATTCACATGAAATTTTAAATATTAATTATTTTAATCAACAATAAACATACTTGGGCTGTTATAGCAAATGATCAAATGAAATATTATAAAGAGAGATAAAGTGGAAAAAAGTCTTGGTACCGCATTCTTTCACTTTGTTTTCTGTCCAAAAGATATATCTCTCCTAGAAGTCACCATAAACAGCAATAAGTACCACAGGTCATACCTTAATCTCTCTTTGCTAAAACTCACCATTAAAATATTAAGAATAAATAGCATCTAAGTGAGGGCCTTTTTGGAAGCTTTAACCTAAGCAATTGTAAAGTTAGTATGCAAGTTATGTGAGTTAATTTGGAAATAAATTCGCAAACAAACATAGCTAAATGCTGGTATACTTACTAATGCTGCTTGCAGGGGTAGACAGAATATCTGACCAATGTGGAACATCTCTGTCCCACTGCCCTAACCCTGTGTGATATTGGGAAGACTGTCTAGTGCTTCTCATTTATCAAGTTAATATGCTAAAGAGACTTGGTCTTTTCACTTGCTCAGGATACATGAATTGAAGAACTGTTGCCTTCATGGCCTAGTGGCTAAATATTGGTGAGATGCACTGGGACTCAAAATAAGCAACTGAATGAGGGTAAGCACAATACGCAGGTGATTCAAGTCGTTTGTAGTCAGGCTGTATGCTCTTAGGTAGTGGTGATTTGGAAGCTTTTTCCATTGTGAGGTTATTGAAAATGACCATATAGCTTTGATTTAAAAGCTCTAGAGTACATTCACTCAGTGATTAGCTGGGGCAATTCGATGTTGTTGTAATTAAACAACACAATTCGTCTTCATTCTAATATTTTTTCTGAGATGCTAAATCAGCAATAGATCTGTAACCTGCTGACTAATTAACAGTTACCATGCCCTACAACTACCTGTAAATAATAAAACCTTGAGGCAATTGAAAAAGAAAATGCAGTAAAATATGGAAATAACCATAGCAATTAAAAGATACTTTTTTCTTAGTCTTTTGCAAAACAAGTCAAATATCATCACTAATATCTCCCACTCAAAATAACAGCCATTCTGCTTTTATTAAGGGCACTAAACTTGCTGATATCCATCTCCATTCCATTTCTAGAAAACAGAATCAATTTCTGTGCTTAAATATTTTTCAACTCTAAAAGGGAAACCCAGTGTTTTGAAACAAGCTGATCAGTCAGTCTGGTTACATTCTTTGGAACAGCTGACCTGCAGCCCACTCCACCTACATCTTATACCATTTTGGAGTTTCATAGCCTCTGACATCCTCCCTGCCTTACTTCATCACTGCATCTCAGGTCTAGACTGTGTCCAAAGCCCCAGGGCCGTGCCTATCTAATTCGCATACTCTCAGTTCAAATAGATGCTGATGTAATCCAAGAGCTGAAGCATGCTGAGATTTGAAGCTCTCTTGTAAGTTCATCTGAAGGGGCATGATAAAGCAGATTAGTGTAAGAATAAGATTGCAGCAGTAACCATAAGAAAAACAAAATAATGGAAATTATTGAAGCAAAGACAGGGAAAGCAGAACATGCCAGTACTAGTAAGCATATTTCTATCATCAGGGATCATAAATGTTTGTTTTCTAAGGCATGCATATTAGAAGGAGCTTTTGTGGCAATATTTTTGTGAGTGGATTAGAGCTGGAAAATACCTTTTTCTGTTGAAAGAACATCCTCTGAAGTGATATAGTGCTAGAGCACATGGTTCAATTCATAGAGGAGAATTAATAAAAACAAGCATTATTTATCTGTGGAAATAAAAGCTGTGGTTTTCTCCTTTCCCTTCATCCCCTGCCCCCACATGGACACTGCCAAGTCCATGTACTGTTCAGTCTCATCCTTTGGTGTTTAAGTAAACTCGAGGATGAAAATGTGCCTTTGTTCCCTGAAGTATCAAAGGAACTGTGATATTCCTTTCTCATGCCAATCATTGTAACAGTCATTAAGTCAGCATAATAGGTGCTGGGCTTTCATGTCCTTAGGGTTGATGGCACATATACAAAATATTACTGTTATTGTTATTTTTACTATTTTTAGGCATACTTTGTTTAGACTACAGCAAGTCTATGAAAAGAGCAGAGGTTCAGTTGGTGGCCTTTCTTGGGAATCTCCCTCAAAGCTGCATGTGAGGCAAATTAGGTCAGAAAGCAGCACTGGGTAAGGGTCTGCAGCAAGAAAGGAAGAAGCCAGACCAGTTCTGGTCCTGCTTTCATGGATTTCTCCTACCCTGGGGCCATACTGGCTTTGGAGTGACTAGAATCAAGCACCCAGGCATCAGCTAGTCTTTATGCTAGCCAACTATGTAGCATACTTTTTACCAAATTCTGCCAAGGAAAAGATCTAACTGATGTAGCTTTCTTTTAAATATATTTAGATATTGTTGCAGTTGAAAAGAAAATATCTTGGTAATACAAGATTACCAAAACATAGTGACTCATTCTCAGGTGTGTTGTGAAAGCCAGAGCAGATTTATTCAGGGCTTTTCCCTAGTGGCAAACCAAAAAGCTTATCTCGACTTACTTTAAAAAATCTGCTTTAAGTTTTAGTTGTTGCATTTTTGTAGGCAGGAAGGAAATTGTGGATCTGGAACTTTCAAGGCATTCTGGAGTATGTTTGAAACTAGATACTTATGATTATTCATATCAGTACAAAGAAATCCTCAGATCTAACCAACACAACAGCAACAATAACAATTACAGTGTCACTCTTTCAGCTTTATCTTATTTTAGCAATGGAGAAATTGTGAATCAGAGTGGCTAAAAGATGACAATAGGTGCAAAAGAAACCAACAGGGAACAGAAATTAGTTGTTTCAGATTTTAATTTGAAACACAGTGCTTCCCCTCAAAAAAAAAAAAACCAGCTTGTGAAAACAAAGAGATCATAAAGCTCAAATGACTGAGACCCAAGGGAGCAACATACACTCTCTAGTACCCACATGTACATGATTGCACTTCTTACATCTAACTAGTGAGATTAGTTCACTGAAATACCTTGGTTGATCACATAGTTTCCAAAAGCCTGAGATTGCAAATTCTCTGTTGATATCACAGAATATACAATCTATGTAATCTCTAAGAGATAAAAACCAAGGGAAGCAGATATTCAAATATACCTTCTGAAAATCAACCTTTTGAGGTTAGGTGAAGGTTAATTAAAGAATGGTAGCTGAGAAAAAGCAAGAGAAAGCAAAGATTTGTCCAGATGTGCATCACTGGAAAGCCTGACTGAAGTGTCTAAAAAACCTTTTTTATGGTCCTTACTACAGGACTGGCACAGGACTGAGGAATTCTGCTTTTTAAATAAACCTCAAAACTTGTTGTTACAGGAGCCCATGTGTGTGTGTGGTCATTTCCACAGATGTTTAGAAACCCAAGGAGGGTGGATGAACTGAGGAAAGTTATTTGTTCTTTATGTTAATCATTAACTGCTACTGTATTAAACTGAGGTACCTAGAAGTCTGTGACAGAAAATGTAATTTGATGAATTTTTTCACCTTCTCTCATATGACAGACAGTTCTAGCCAGAACTTTCTACTTCAAAACATTATTTCCATATTCTACTCTATTTTATACTAGTTTGTTCAAAAATATTCATTGACTGGACATAACAGAACAATGATGCCTGCCAAGCATAACCTCCTTGACTAGGGAAGAAGACAGCACTCAGCTACCACTGACTGTTAACTCATAAATCAGTTGACATGAGTCTGAAAGACTGATCAGCAATTAAATGTCTTGAATTTGCAAATGCTTATAGTATAAATTATCTGGATATGGTAAAATAAAAATTGATTTTGAAAAATCAAGCTAATTTCCTATTGATTCTTTGAAAAAATTACCTATGCAGTACATTGTAAAGCACAAAACTGTATCATGTGATTGGCAGCTCTTTCTGGATGGATTGCAGAACAGAAAAAAAAAACCCACAACATAGGCCATATTACTGTGAGCACAGGTGTTATTTCACAGAAGCATCATCAGACCAGGCAATTTAAATGCTAGGTTCTCATCACTATATTTCCTCACACAATTATGCTGATTTTCCCTCCCTCTCCAGTTAAAAAAACCCAAACAAACAGACAAACAAAAAACCAAACACAGACACACACAAAAATCAACAACAAAACAAAACAAAAAAACCCCCAACCAACCAAAAAAACCCATACGCTTTGTTTGTGTATCCCTTAGGCTGGACCTTGCTGGATCTTCCTAAGAGAAATTGTAGCTTAGTGTTACCCAATCCCCATATGTAAGCCCTTTCCTGTCCAGTCACTTGTCACAGTACAGACACACAACAGCACAAAAGAAAATGCATTGAGTCTTAAATGTCTCAGAGAGGAGATAAACAAATTGTTCATCGCTTTTTGGCCGTGGTTGGCTGCTGCACTGTAAGCAGCAGCCAGTTCTAGGATAAGAGGCTTCTGGTTAATGGTAGCTGGTGTAATTTCTTTAACATACCAGATAACACCAAACAGATGCATCTTGTGTAAAAGGTGGATTAGAAATTTGTTGCCCTAGCATTTGCTCAGAGTTTGTGTGTTTGGCTATTTCTTTGACAGCTTCAGGTCTTTTCTGCCTGCAAAGCAGCTAGTAACCACTCCAACCAGGTGCACAGAGAGCTGTAGCTCCTGAGTAAGGACTTTTACACACAGCAGTGCTCATAGGCAGAGACTGCTTTATAGCTGTCTTTGGTATAGCTTGCACCAAAAATGTGATCCCCTGCCAGTGCCCTTGTATAACCAAATCTTCTGCCTGATCCTTTGAGGATATTCCTCATAAACTACTTAACTCTACATCAGCAAGAACTTTTCCAGTTCAGCCTCCCTTTCTCCTGCCTGCTTCTCTCAAACCGTATTAAACAGTCCAGAGAAGTCAGGATTTGTGTTCAGTTTAGCCCAATTTCTCCCATTCATTGATGGAGTAGAAATGCCCTTGTAACTTCAGTATCTGAGTGCAGTCTCTTAAAACGTGCACCCTTAGAGAGCTGGTGCAATGGAAGCATGCCGCAGTTCCTGCTCTGCAGAGTGCACAGAGAAATTGAAGGTCAAGTCTTCCACTGTATGGAGACACCTAACCTTTATTGATTTCCTTTGAATTACAGAGGAAGTTGTGGCTAAAAGAGAGGGTCCAGAACCCAGTCCAAGATCTTAATCACTGTCATCTTGCAGTTAATCCAATTATCCTTCCAATTTATACAGTACTTCTCAGTCAATCGCATACAGCGGAACATTAAAATGCAATTTTGGGGGCACAGCAACCAATTACCAGGACATATCCACATTCATGGAGACAAATCAAGCTATTAAAATGCATTTTTTGAAACTGGAGAATGCCCTAGAAAAGGCTGTGCTGTAATTTCCATGCACTGTCAAAACAAACTGATCAAGAGCAGTTCAGTATCCTGGCCTACCACGAGGAATGAGGGAATAAATAGTTGTCACTCTTCACTAATCAACCACCCCTCCACAGGCAGCTGGCAATGCAAGCAGGACACCTAAGGGCAATCTGCAAAAAGATTATTTACTATTAATAAAGTTCAGTAACCTCTATGGTAAGCAAGTGTTCTTCAGACAAAGACTCTGGGATCAAGCCCCTTACTTCCATTTGGAACCCATTAAGCAAGGAATTAATCCAGTGGAAATGGCTGCTTATATAAAACCAAAACAGTGTCTTCTCCTTGAGACAGATTTTGTAAGCCAGACATATGGTTTCCATGGATTTATGTCATTTAATGCAGCGTGTTGGCACTAACAAAGGAGTTTTGATGCAGTATATATCTGGTCCAAATTCTTCTCATAGAAGTGATCCTTGATCTGTCTTGTCTATCCTTAGTTCAGAGGTCCCTGGGAGAATGGCTCTGTTCAACACAAGTATAAATAGTATGGAAACTAAACACTTCCTCTTGTAAACTATTTTGCAGGTTAAGAGCCTTACACTGATTCATGGATCTGTGGTGTCAGACCTGCTTTGACATGCTGCTTAAGCATCACTCTTTACCAATTAGTAGTATGTTCAATAAAAGGTACAATTTATCATCTGATAGGAGGCATTAATTTGATGACATCATGAGAATATTTACAAAATTCTATTAGTCTCAATATCAGTTAAAAAAAAATATAGACAAATAGACCTGGGTAAAGACAAACATGCATGGGGGAGAGGTTTCCCTAAAGTTTTCTCAAGAAAAGAGCCCACAGCACTACAGGAAGTAATCCCTGTTCTCTTTGGGCTAAATGAAATGCAAATGTAATTATGAGGGTGAGGGCTGCAATGCAGAATTTTGATATTTTTACTGGGAGCAATGCTTAATGGTCCAGTAAAGTTGTAATAACATACAGATCCATTCATCTCCAGGCCTCTGAGACAAAAATAATCCAGACACAGCCACAGTGAGGTTGTTATCTGGTGAACATCCAGTAAGACAAAAGTTGGATGTGTTCCAGTCACTTCCAAACAAACCCTGCGTGTAAAGCTGGTAGTGATAAAACTATTTTCAGTTTCCATCCAGAAAGGTAATAAGGTGAAAGAGAAATTCAGAGATCTCATCTGTGGTCTTGGCAGACCCAGCAAGGGCTGCAGAGAAGACTGACCAGTGAATTTGGGTTGTGAGGATACGTTAAGTGTTTATGTCAGGTCCTGCACACAAAAAGACATTAAAACTTTATGGTGTTCAGCAAACCTGGCACTTGAACCAGAGGTTGAGTGCTGCTCTCTGTATACACTTTATATGCAGGGTGACATCCAGCCCCAAGATAAGCACAGCTGGTGTCTGGCAAGACCATGCAACAAGATGTAAAAACTACTGCAAAAGTTTTGAGAAGTTTTGACAGAGAAAATATCTTCTTACAAGCCTCTTACTTCTCACTTGAAAACTTGAAAACCTGCAATAGTCACACTTGGACTTTAAAACTTGTAAGGTCTATTCCAGGTTGTTTTCTAGCAGGGATACTGTAGCTACAACTCAGATTGGTCTCTTTATCCAGAAGAAACACCATTAGCAAAATGCTTCTCCAATAACTATACCAAATTGTCCTACAAGAACTGGACTGTGTATCCTTCCTTTTGTCACACAAATTAACACTGCAACCCAGGAAACAGGAGAGATTTATTTTGTAGCTGTTAGGACTTGCCTCTCACATGAAGGAGATAATCTCCCAGGATTTACTCCTGTGATGGAATATTCCAATCATTCCATGAATTTCAGGATTAGTCATATCTGAGGTACAATTTTTTTAGCTGTTTTGAAATGTCAGGAGAGAGAGCTTTCAAAATTAACCACTTGTGGGGCTGGTTCTGAAAGATTGTAGCTCAATCAATACTTTCCCATGTTTTTGCACAACAAAAAGCTACTGAATGGCCTCTTTTCTGGGAAGCATCATTAGAAAATTGATGACATGAGGCAAATCAACCTTGAATTTTGCAATGCATTTTAAGTTCTTCCATATGGAACATCCATATGGAAAAAAAAATCTAGTGCTTGCTTAAACAATAGTGTATGTCATGGATAATATTTTCTACTTCTTTGTCCCTTCCAAACAGAAGGGCCCCTTTGTAGGAGGGTGTTGTGTACTTTGGTTTCCTGTCAGCCCATGGAAGGATGGCTGAAGAGGTAGGATAAAGCATTTTCCTTTCACCTCCAAGAACTTTGTGTTCACATCCTGGGTATTGTCTGAAGTGACATAAGGCCTGAGTGATTTTCTATTGACATACATGTTCCTTGTATCAAATCAGTGAACAAAACCCACCATAATGACTGAGGCAACAGACCTCATCATTGTTTTAAAATAGCAGGCAGTAACTAAACCAAGCAATCCACCTAAAAATTTGACTGAAATTGCCCACAGCCTTTTAGTTAGGCATTTCAGTCAAACATGAGAAATCAAGCAGCTTGATTCTCACCTTAACAGGTCTTACAACAAAACAGTTCCATTTTCCTCATTCTTGGATATGATGCAAATCTAATACACAGTTCACCTCCTAAGCAAAGTTAAAGGGGGAGCAGAAGAAAAGAGGGAAAGAATTTAAAACCCTCAAAAAGCTACTCAAAACTAATGCATTTGCATTTTTTTAATTAATAAGTAGGTTTTTAAATAACAGGTGCTGAAAATGTCTAGAAATATTTAGTTCCTAGTATTAAGGCACAGAACCTGTCATTAGATTGACAAACCTGACCAGGAGGGTTTTTTCCTGTAACTATTTGCAAAGAAACCATGTTGAGGAGTCACCCCACGGGTTCAGGGAGAGGTTTTGATTTCATTCAAATGACTCATGACATTACAGTGCTATGTTCTCTTTGGATGTTTGATTTTCATGGTGATGTAATTTTCATGTTTTGAAAATGTTGTGTCTTTTGGTTTTCCTTCTACCTATTTGTAGTCATCAGACAAGACAAATCCTCCTAAAGGAGTACTCTGAGTTCTCATAAAAAGATACTCTAGTTATCCAGGTACTTGCACAGCCCATCCCTGTTTATAGTAACCTCAGGAGCAACCTCTGTGCCAGAAATAGTTTACTAGGAAAACTGGAAGTCTTTAAGTCACTCTGTAACTTGCACAAGGTCAATGTAAATGTTCCACCTGGATAAACAATGAGGGAGAACACGCTGTTATGAACCTTGAACGAGGGACATCTGAGCAGAAAGCTGAACATATGATAGAAAGGTGTGTCAGAATCCAAAGATTTCTAAAACTAAGCATTCAGAAAAAAAAAACCTAAATTCAAGCCAATCAGATCCCACTGACTGAACACAACAGCTGCTTCCTTACATGCCAACTTGATGTTCCAGCTTCACCTTGCTGGTACTAGCCACAAAGCACCACTGTCTCTCTCTCCTGAAGCAGGACCCATGGTGACAGGCTCAGATCTTTGGGAGAAGTGTGCTTCAGAACTGTGACAGAGAAGTCCAAGTGTACAGGAGAAGTCACAGTGCAAGCTGCAAAGAAATCAGGGGAACAGGTCACCCCAGAGTATGTATTCCCTGGTGTCACATCTTCTCCCCATCTTGACATCTTATCCTTTTTCCTCACCAGCATGTTTGATCCTCAGAGATATCAGAACCTCAATTTTTTTACAGGGCTGGTCCAGTTCAAATATTCATACTACTGAAACAACACATTAATCCAGAACAATCGTCCAATTCTATGCAAGCACAGATTGAAAGCAATCCTCTTCATCCATTTTCACAAATCACATTTGCTCCAAAAAGCCTATTTTCAGTTTGAAATTTGAAACATGCGGGTAAGCTTGTTACAAACCTTGTCTCTGATTAAAACCAAAGCTTTCTTTTCGGGTCTCTTTAGATTAGAAGCAGCAAAGTTGCTTTCTCATACTTTGCATCTCTTACTCTTTGCATGTCTCTGTTTCTAATTTTGTCAGTGCCAATATCGCTTTGCAACACTCTTTTGGCAGTGGTGAAATGGCATATATTCATTCATAATTTTTTCATAAGTATTCCAACCAATCTTTTGTCTTCAGTCAAGTTGAGGAAATGGACAAACATATTCAAGCTTCAGTTTTCAAGCACTTTAATTCACTGCACTTAAAATTAGCTGTGCTTCACTTTTCTGAAAACATTTATACCCCCTGTTTCTGGCAGGTGCTTCACTTTCAGATCACTACAGGAGAGCATTAGAAATAATTCAATAATATCCTCAGAAAACTCAATGACTTTTCTTCACTCCATGACCTCTTCTAGTTCATCTCCACCTCTGCAAATTTTTTTCTTTTGTAGAGTAAGGAAAAAAGAAAAGGTACTCCTTTTAGAAACCTCTGCATCTAGTCTTAGCATTGTGGGTTGACCACTCTCACTTGCATAGATTTCATACTCAGGGTCTGTAGAAAATTCTAAAAACAGAGCCAAAAACATTGTCAAAGATGTTATTTACACATCAGCCCAACTTTTCTGCGCTATTAGCTTTTGCCAGTCATGTGTGCCTCTTTATACAAGTATGTCACATGCTTCCTACAGTGAAAGTAAGAGTTGGACCCTTAGGCTTCAAAAGTTATGTGCGCTTTGTGCCCAAGTATTGTCTATCTAACAATGAAGCTATTGCACGGAAGCAGCAGAGCAGCCGCTTCTTTCCCCCCAGTCTTTGTAGAACAAAGCACCAGACTCCTCAGGATTCAACTTTGTTGTTTTGCTTTTGTATAACCAAGCTGTCATCCGGCCACAGGCGCCGGTGGCCACAGCCCCCCTTACAGAAGTAAACAGTTCAAAAGCAGGGCTGGGTTTATGCAGTTTAATTTGATGAGTCAAGCATCTTTATTACAAGCATTCCTGCAATGTTTGCTGTTAACACTCAGAAAAGGACATATATCAAATCTAGCTAAGACATGAGGAGGGACAGAGGACAACTCTGGCAGCAACTTTCACATGCTCTGACAGAAATTGTAATTTTCAGGGCCAGCATGCAAACTAGCAAGAAAATACTTTAGCATGCTGTAATATTGATCTTTCCTGAACATCAGATGGTGTTAAAACCAGTGTTTGCCACTGGCCATCCAGTTTTTGCCACTTCTCAATATCCTTAACAGTCACTCCCAAGGAGAGAAAAATATTTGTTTGCAGATAAGCAATTTGTGGTCAAATTAGTCAGGTCAGATATGAGTTAAACTTACAGTAATTTTGACAGGCGTATAATTCTCTCTCCAAGTAACTGTTTAACTCCCACTCAGACTTTTGGGAACAATATGACACATGCTGCACTCCGCAAATGCTCAGAAGAAATCCCTCTGCCGGAGATAACATACTGCAAAGATCACTGTGCTCAGTGATCTCAGCATAGGAAGAGAGAGACTGTTCATCAACATATTCTTCAAGGGTTCACAAAAAAAAGGAAAAAATCTGGAACCACAACCATAATCAGTTGCTAAAAGTTAGACCGAACCCTTCTAGAAACTTGCCAGTGTTTTCTTCTGCTGTGTCTGTTGCACAGGAACCATGGTAACAAAGGATTCAGAAATATTCCTGACTAAATCCAGGAAAGATGACATACTTCATAATAGTGATAGGTAGATGGACAGAATGATTTAAAAAGTAGTCTGTTCACTCCTGTTTCTCACAATACCTCTATGCGTTTTGATTCACAGCTTAAACCTTCTGTCTCCAACTAGTCCTTTCAGAAATAAAATTGACATGCCAGGCAATAACAGACTTCATATAAATGGAAAAGCTTTTCTTTTCCATGAACCCAATGACTCATTCATCTTTCAAGTATCCGCTCCAAACACAATTCTTACCGCAAATCCTCTTCCACTAACATTAGTGCATGAGCTGTCTATCATAACTACTGACAAGAAAGAAACAAAAGAAAGTTGCTTGTTTGTACAGGAGCAAGAATGGTCTTGTGCTTACAATACTTTGCCTGTGACTGAGGACAAAGTTCCTATCTTTATGCAGAGCCATGAATCCTGTGTTATTTGTGCTATTTACCTTACCTCTTGCATTGATTCTCCTTCACCTAAAGAGACCATTATGACATCAGGGCTTTCAAACCACCTGGGGACATTTGCTTCATTTTGGCATTCATTAGATTTAGTTGCATATATGAGTAACTGGGTTACCATAAAGAGTGCTATTTGTAATTATCCATCTACACCAACTTTGTTAACCAAACTTTCCCTAAAGTCTGTATCTATGCTAAGGGTGTTGGGCAAGCAAACGCCAGCTGAGCAAGACAACCAAGCCTTGTTAAGGTAAGTAGATAGGCACCACCCAAGTAAGGTAGCCCAAGGCAATGGGAAGCTGGATAGAAAACAAAGAAAATTCCTTTTTCATAAATGTGCTCCACCCTAGCCACACACAAACACACCTAGACTAGCTCTCTGCAGTTCAAAAAAACCCACTCCAACCCTCCAGTCTTTTCTACCTGGCAACAGGCTGCCTTACAGGAATTGCATGCTCTAATACAAGCATATGTGCTACTGTGCTGTGTGATCATTCCCTCGCTTTCCTTCAAAAGAGCAAGGTAAAAATCCCTGATGAGTATATTAAAGGGTAAACCTTGTACATTGTTATGCCTCCTTCTAGGAGCACACTGTTACTAGAGACTGACTAATCGGTTACTCAATAGAAGATATCCTTCCCAGTACCAAGTGGAAAACACGTATCCTCTCCAGTGAGAAAGTTCTTGGAATTCTTTCCAGCAAATATGCCTTGTCTGACCTGATAATGCTCCACAAAGTGGTGCAACTGTGACAAAATGGTGTTTGTTGGAAGTAAAAGAGAAGGAAAGGAGGTTTGAGGTCTTTACACCCAGTTATCACACACTTTCTTTCAAACTGCACTGCCTGCCTTTCTGCTCCATGCGCTCTCCTAGCACCCCTGTACATGACTGGGAGCACTTAACCTGACCCCACATTATTCATTACAGGGTAAGAAAAACACTCTTAAGGGAGTTGCTCTGTCTGTTTATCATAGTGCAAATCTCACCTACCATATTTTTAATCACTCTTATGTCTGCATCCATGTGCTGCATGCCCCTGGGCTCATGAACCTTAACATTTTGTCGATCTGTATAGAACCATGCACACTCTCTGTCTATAAATAACAGAAATAATTATTACTAGTAAATAATATATACTAGCTCATTTCAAATGAATCATGTTCTCCAGTCACCCTGGAGAATGAATAAAATAGACAAAGCTGCAAGGCATCACTTTAAAGTACTTCTTATATAATTATTATGAAATTGCATTAGGCTATGACTCATTCCTGCAAATGCAGGATTCATTGAGGGTAATTAAAATAAGTCACTATCTCTTCAAGGCAGTGACTCATAGACTGCTGCCCATAGTGGAGCGCAGTGAAGTCAGAGAAGCTCCTTTAGTCCCACCAAAAAAGCAATTGCAGTTTATTAAAGCAGTGAGTGGGCTCAGTTTGCTCTTCCCTTTAGTCCATTTAGCCACCAGGTTTGGATTCTTTCCATATCCAAGAAGTTAAATCAACTACATATTAACTCTGTGTCTTACTAGGACTGTAGGGAAAAAGAAGGGAGCTAAACACAACTGGGATATACATAAATGCCATTTCCCTAAATAATTGCTGTAGGATTTCAAAAAAAATGGTGTTGTCTGTGTGTAACAATATGGTAGTAATCTAATCAGAGTCTGCTAACAGTAAATTGCCATACTTAATAGGCATAAATAGATCATTTCGTGACAGAAGTCAAGCTGCAGCTGAGATTATCAACTATGGAAGGATTTACAAGCAAGACAAGTAATTTATGGAAGCAAGACAAGTAATGTCAGCCTCTGCACCCATGTATATCTGCACAATAGCTGACAAGAGTTTATATTATCTAATGTTTTAAAAAAATACACGTCTTAGCCAAATCAGGTCAGAATAATTAATATAGTTTGGGAATTTGGTCACCAAAATATAAAACTACTGAATAAAAGTCAGTGTAAAAAACCATGAGAATTTAGCTGCACTGCTCTCCCACACTCCAGCACTAATGACAGCTTGTGAGTAGCTCTCCGTTTATCTCTGCCATGGTTTTCCATGCTCTACAGTTGGTGCTCTCTGTTTTCTAGCATGCTTTGCTTTGCTAAATGCATTTTATTTTTTCTAAGTATATCCTTTTCATGAGCTTTTCAGCTCTTTTTATGTGGGAGTAGTCAAACATCAAATACATTTCTCACTGATATTCTCAGTATTTTGTATCAGCAGATTGCTGTCCAAATGATGAGAATTTCCTTAGGGAAAAAAGTATACTTTCAAATATATAAATTAAATTAATAAATAAATCTAAAATCTACCAGTGCTGGGAAATGTATTCTTGGGAATACATGATTAATCCAATAGCATGATAAAAAATGCTTTCTCATTATTCTCATTATTCTCATTTTCCCTTTCAATAACACAGATCATAATTGTAATCTGTGACAGTTCAATATTAATTAGCTGGCTTCTTTTCCTTAAAGCTTACCATCCCTGCTAAAGCTTGGAAAATGTTTTGCAGAGTTTAACCTGTTTCATGAGCCTAAGCACAATGTATTTGTTAAGAAAATTGTCAGGTATACTGATGGAGGTGGAGTTCATGATGTACAAGTCAGGTTAACAGTAAACAGCACTATAAACACCTACCTTCTCTTTCAGACCTCACAAGCACATTCCAAGTATTAAGTGGTTGCTTCATCACTTTCTCTGTACCAAGGGGGACACTAATGTACCATCTTGATAAGCCCCATTTGAGTATAAAACATGATATTGTACATTGGTCCCAGGGCCTAAAAGGCAAGGTGAAATTCATTTAGCAAACAGTTTCTTAAAGAAGTTTAACTGCCAAATTTTTTTGTTGTTTGCAACTGTCAGATTGCAACTGATAAAAACAATGTGCTTTCAGTTTGTACTCAGGTTTGTAAATAACCATAGTATGTTACTGGGTATAAGCCCCACTCGTGTAAAAAAAGGTATAAATTTGCATTTTTGTAATTGTACGGGATCTGGCTGAAATGGAGTTAGCTTTCCTCATATGGAGCTGTACCTTGCATTTCTGACTAGAGTGGTGTTGATAACACAGCAGTGTTTTGGCTATTGCTCAGCAGTACTTGCAGAGCATCAAGGCTCTCACTCTAACATTCCCCACCAAAGGCCATTAGGCTGGAGACGAGAAAAAGGTTGAGAGGGGAAACAGCCAGGACAGCTGACCCCAAGTGACCAAAAGGATATTCCACAACATATGATGTCATGCTCAACAATAAAAGTTGAGAGAAAGGGTATCCAGTTGGGGGACTGGAGAGTTAAGGAATTTGTCTTCCAAAGCAACCACTACATATAGTGAGGTCCTGCTTTGCAGGAAGTGACTGGACATTGCCTGCTGATGGGAAGTAGAGAATACATCTCATTTTGCTTTCCTTCTGGGTGCAGCCTTTGCTTTTCTCATTAAACTGCCTTTATCTTGACACATGACCTTGCCCATCATACTTTCCGTCCCTGACCTAAGAAGAAGGAGTGAGAGAATGAACTGTGGGGCACAGTTGCCTGGCATCCAGGCAAGGTCAAGGTACCACAATAATATTCACTGACTTTTAACCTCCTGTGCCTTGACATGTCAGAACTTTCAGTTCAGGTAGGAAGAACTGCAAGGTCTTTTGTAGCTCATATGCGGTCTCTCTATTCTTCATGCCTCATCTGTACACTTTCTTACTCTTATGATTCAGAACTTCATGTGATAGAAGCTATAAGCTCACCCCATTCATTAGGTGTTGCACCCATCTATTAAACAGAAAAATCACATTATCTTTCTGCCAGACCACTTTGTGCAGTGGCTGTCTTCTATAAAATGAGATTTTCATTTCAAAGCAGTAAGTCATGGACATACAGCAGCACTCCAAAAATCAGCACCACAAATAACCAGTCCCAGTGAATAAACCCTGTAGACTGTTTAAGCAGAGAGGTGCTAATTTGGTGACACAGAAGTACAGAAGATCACAATAAAATCCTTAGTTGACACGTTCTGTCAATTGTAATGATATTAATCAGCATTCTGGCAACTGTATCCAATGTTTCCTTCACATAAAATTAGTCGCTTTCCTTGTACTTCAGAAATCTTTGAAGAGCATAAACAGACAAAGCACAGAAGCTCACTAAAATGTTCTCTGTTCTGTCACCATTTTTGCAGGTGTGTTCTCAAACACTCTGGGAAAAAAAATCAGTATTTTTCACTAAAATTACTTCTAAATAAAAAAGAAAAATCCCCACTAAGGAACATCAGTCACCTCATAAGTAGGAAATCTTTGAACTGTGCTCTGTATTTCTAGAAGAAATAGTTTAAATTCCAAAGTCCTTGCCTTCCTTAAATATGCTGGACTTCTCTCCTCTTATTCACGTCCATCTTATAAGGCATCCATTGCTTTGTCTCACCAGTGGAATTTCATTAATATGGAGAAAGAACCACCAAGGCCATTATTGCTGGACCAAGAGTAAGTGCATGTGAATTATGTATGCTTGTGCACTAAAGAACTGTATGAGATTGTT
The DNA here is from genome assembly GCF_001715985.3 of Manacus vitellinus. NCBI lineage: Eukaryota > Metazoa > Chordata > Aves > Passeriformes > Pipridae > Manacus > Manacus vitellinus. The sequence continues at coordinate 11,020,720 of NW_021940604.1, read as the reverse complement.
TTTCATTATAACTATTATCCTGTTTTTCACACTCCTCCTTTCCTATTTATGTTTCTGCTTTGTCTCAATATAAACACCTAGAGACCACACCTCTGTGATATCTATGGCACTAAGGGATGGCACTGGTGTCATTGCTTATAATGCTCATCCAAAAGACTTGGAAGCAAACTAGCATAGGTACAAAATTAGTTAGGATAGACATATGCAAAAAGTAATTTACTTTTATCAGTACATCACTTTTGTTGAACAAATCTTCATGTTAACTAGTGCTACACTGAATATCAGGGCATGTTGGTCAATCTACATATGTCATCTTCCAAGACAAAGCTTTTTACTTCCAGCAGCAAAAGAACACTCAAGGCTAGATTGTGATGAAGTCACTACAAATGCAGTTTATGGAAGAGCATAGCCTTTGAATTGCTTGTTGTAGTACTTCAGGATACACTGAAACCAAAAATAAGAGTTATTCTTGATTGCATAGGTTTTATTTAATCCAGTGTATTTAATCCAAGGAGTTAAGGGAAGAAATAATCTGTTCCCCCTTTGAGTTTACATACATTGAGATAGTAATGTGTTGGCTTTTGATAGAATCACATTTTTATTCCTCCTAGCTATGTACATATAGCATGGCCAATGTTTTAGTTTTGAAAAGTTGGTTTGATTTTCAGATCAGTATCACAGACATTGCCATGCCTCAGACTCTTTGGAAGGCATTTACAAACTCAGGGGCCCATTTTTTTAAAAGCTGCACTTTAAATGGTTTCAGTGCCACAGAAAACACTTACAGATGTGTTTTCAAAGAGTGCAAGGAATGTCTGAAAGATACACGTACTGGCACTGAGACATGTAATTCAGTTTGCTCTTAGAGGTTTGTGGCAACATAGTTTGCAAACCTCATTGTATTGGCAAACACATGTGCCAAGGCCCATATGAGGCTGAGATTGCTTATCACTTATCTCTTTTTCTCTCTCACTCTTTGTGTCACCTTTTTTTCTCTTAATAATCAGAAAGATTAAAGTGGGACAGCAAGTATTTTCTAAAATAGGTAATTGTTTTGGCACAAAGATGTCTGAGTAGGTTGGGACTCTTCAGCTTGGGAAAGAAACAACTCATGGCAGCAAATGACAACTACAGCATGACTATTACAAGTACCTTGGAGAGAGTGAAGAGGCATCAGGTTTTCACCCCCTCTCAATAAAAAATCTAGGGCCCATCAAATGAAGATGGTGGGAGCAAGGTACTTAACAATGAAATTCACTGCCCATAGAAGCCAATCTACAGTTTATCTAAGTTTTCCAGGAAACTGGACAAGTACATAGAAAAGAAACCTTTTATTCTGGGGGCTCTATCAAACAAGTTTATCTTGTTATTGCTGTTCCTGAAGCACATACTTATGTCCAGTGTTGCAGAAAAAAATAAAGGGCTAGATGGATCTTTTGCCTGATCCCTTTGTAACAGTCTTAATGTTTTTATTCTATAAATTCTTGGGACTGGACTTCCTAGGAATTGAGACAATGCTCTGGTGCCATTCAACTAACTGTCAGAATCCTTACAAATGCTTTGGAAACTGTTCACCAGTTTTAGCCAAGGCTGACAGCTGCAGCAACATTTCTGTAATAGTAATGAGTAGAAGTTTTTTGAAAATCAATGGCAGGGAGAATAAACACACCCAGATTATTCATGGAATCATGGAATGGCCAGGTTAGAAGGGAACTCTGGAGGTCATCTTGTCCAGTCATCACTCAGGCACTTAGAGCCAGTTGCCCAGACCCTACAAAAAGACTTAGGCATTCATCCATCAAACACCAGAGAAACAGTACAGAAGAAACACAGGAAGAAATTTTTGATAAATTTTATTGCTCATGGATTTCAGTTCTTACTGCAGAAATTTTACTCTGAATATTTTGGGGGACATAGGTGATGGGAATTGTACTTTCAAAGTCTAAATTTGACTTTATCAAGCTGGTTAGTACTTAATATTCTGATTTATCTTGCTTCCTTGGCATAATTGCACTATGCCCTATGAGTAAGATGTTATAAATAAACTTCATCTAAAAATGACTCATAACCCTCAAATATAATATATAATATCAAATTATGAAAGTAAAACATACACAATGTACTAACTTTTTTTTTTAATATATCTAAAAATATAGATTTGACCACAAAATCCTTTCCTATTGTGATAGTGCAAAATGGCATGATGAACTTCAAATAATTCCTATTGTCAGGTCCATGAGGAGTTTTCAAACACAGCACATCTCTCTTGGCCCACGAATTCTCTTTCTGTAAAGGAAGCAGAAGCCTTTCTCTCTGCTGCCATGTCCAGAATGTTGCTAGTTACCTAATACTTACTCATCTTCCCTTCATATGATTTAAAATTTTAGTTCAAAAAAGTGCCTTGGGATATTTCAAGTATGAAGGGAACAATTTAAATCCCATTTTTATTTTCTGTCATGCCAAGGGGCAAATGCAATAGCCTTATACAATGTTACCCACGTTGCATAGGCTGATGTAATGTTACATAACATTGGCTAGGTACTGAAAGAAACAAATGTTTCCAACATACAGGCAAAAAGCCCTAAGGCGAGGGTCCTTCCAGTGCTGCGAATGAGCACATCAATATAGACACTGTGAGTAACAAATCTGGCTTTCAGCCGAACTCATTCAGATAGACATGTAAGACCTGTGCTCCCACTGTGCTCATTTTGCCCAGAAACAAACCAGCAAATGTTCTATTAAATCTCTCAGCAAAAGTAACTGTAAAACACTGTTCTCTTTTTCAATCAAAATTTACGCTGTTGGTAAGTTTGATGATTATTTATGCATCTTCTGTTTCTATTTCAGTCACAAAACCAAGGTGAAAATTGAAATTTAATGTTTGTCTACATTCCTGTGGAAACCTAAGGGATGTTAAAGAAGCGAGTCATAATCTGTAAGAAACAAGGATCAATACTGGACTATTACCAAGCATTTGCACACTGTTCCCTGTACATATGTGATTTTTGTGGTTGTCCTGTGCAGGGTCAGGAGCTGGACTCAACGATCCTTGTGATTCCCTTCCAACTCAGGATATTCTATTTTTCTACAATTCTATGAAGCCTCAGAGAATGATTTAACAATATGTAACCAAAATTGACCTTTTTTTACTCTTTTGCACACATTCAGTATGCTACCTCTGTTACTCCGGACACTAAGGTAGTGTCTGCTCAAGGAACATACTGATACTGTACCAGGGAGCCAGATATGAGCCATGAACTGAGAACACACTTTTTAATAAAGATCTATGTTTGAGCAATAACAGCATGACTTCAAAGATGAGTTTGAATAATCACATTTCAGACACTGTAGAAAGAAAAAACTGAAAACATTAGAGAGCAAAATTTTAAGCCAAAGGTAAGGCTGTATTTTGAGGCACACATCCTCCACACAGTATTTACACTAAGCCATTAATGTAGTTGTGTTAGAAAAACATGGCAACATATCTGGCTGAAGTTCTCGTGAGAGGCTTGCATGCTCAGACTCTGTAATTGCCAGTTCCCTCTGGGATAACTGAGAAAAAATGTCTAACAGTCACATTTCAAGCCATCATTAAGCTATTAAAATCAGAACTTAAACTCTGTTCTTACAAAAATAATGTATATAATAAATCATGAGACTATGTTGGATTTTAATATCTTAGTGAAGGATGTCATGAATCAATTATAAACCAACCATTTTTCAATCTATTGGTTTTTTTCAGATGAATGATAATAAGAAGAAAGAAAGCAAAAGGAAAATACAAGAAAAACATACTGATAGACAGGTTATGGAATGTGAAAATATGAAGTAAAGACATTCTACAGCTGTGTTTCCTCTTTTAGGCGCACTGATATAATGCAGGAAACAAATGCATTGCATCTTTAGCAAACACAACATTACATATTTATGAGAGAATCTGAAGAAAACATATGAATATTTATCTAATTAGCCATTATAATTTGTATATCCGTTCTCTAAGTTAACATGTTCAGGTTTCTTTCACAAGGTCTTGAAGAAGCTTTTCCCATTATAATTTCAGGAGTGATATTTACAGTAATAATGAGAAATGATTCTCCTTCAATATTGAATCATGAAGGATCACTGAAGAACAACAATAAAAGGCAGGTTAATGTAGAGAAACCATTAAAGTTATGAAAGCTTCCATAGAGATACTTCTTCTCTTACTTGTTGTGAAAGAAATTCTTATTTGAGCAATGCAGGATTTAAAAGATTTTTCCCTAACCATAAAGAAAGATGTTCTGATGATGAAAGCTGAAAGGTCCTCTGAAAGTGATATGACAACAAGCTTCAGTGCTAAGGAATGTTATAAGTAAGTATGTTACAAATAGGTGGCTGTCATGGTTTAGGAATGGTACTCCCCAGTTCAGTGCCCCCACTGAGGCTCTCCAAACCATGTGCCACTCTCTTGCTCCCCAGTTTTGCCCTCCCTCTCCCCACAGTGGTGAGATGGAGAGGAGAATTTGAGGCACAAAAGGCAATTATGGGTTAAGAAAAGAACAATTTACTGGAAACAGCAATGAGATAAGAAAATAAACAGTAACAGCAATAATACTAATAACAGAGGGTACAAGAAAGAGACAATTCACACAGAAATTCCGACAACAGACAGTACTGGATAGTTCTCTCTGTCCTATTTACTCCATCAGACCAGAACTCCTCCCCGGAAGAGACTCCCTTCCCCTCAGCCCCAGAAATTATATGAGGTGATATAGAATAACCTCCAGGTCCTAGCCATGCCCCCTCTATCTACTGAAAAAATTAATCCTCTCCTGGCCAGAACCAAGACAGTAGTTAAATAAAAACTCAGCTCAAGTTTATCAGAGTTCATGCACTTCGGTGAAGTCAGATGACAGTGTCCAGTGTCTGCCACAAGTTTTAGCTCAGTTAACAGTTTAACTTGTAAACCATTAAAAATCTGCTTTTACACTCTTTTATATTTAAACTCCGCCAAACCAGCAATGCCACAATGAAATATACCTGAGAGTGGTGGACTTGGTTTGAAGGTTGCCTCAGTGTCATCACAATTTGCATGTCAGGTACAACTTCAAAGTTCAACTGTTGATCAGTGACAGCTGTCTCTTTCACATCCCAGTCTGGGAATTCATCTTGAACTTTAAGTCCAGGAGCAGAGAAGAGAAAGGTGATGCACAGACTCAACCAACAGAAAAAAAGGTTGGAAGGAACCCGAAGACATCACTGGTCATTCCTGCTTCCTTGGGCAGGGCAGGCATCTGGTACATGAGCTCCTTCCTCAGAGCCTTTCTCTAGGGGGTTCTTAGGGACCTCTTGGTACTTCCAGCCATTCCCTAGTCAGTCTATTCCAGCATTGTGCTATCATTTTGAAGTAAAAAACCCCCACAAAACAACAGAAAAAGGAACGTCTGAGTCCCTACAGAGAAGAGTTGTTAGTTTCATACAGCTACATATATTCGCAGTGTCTGAGGATAAATCACACTTACACAGTCTAAGTTGTTACGGTATCACAGTCTAAGCCAGAAAATATAATTTTTTTCTTTTCAAAGAAAAAAGATCCTGAGGTGTTCCTAGCATATAGGCAAAAGTTGTCTCATGGATCACCACCAGTCTGTCATATAAGAGAAAAGCAATTTCTCTAAGTCATGACTCTCTGTGTCCAGAGCCAAAGGCCATATTAAAGTGATTCTGAGTCAGGGCAATGCTTATGCCCGAGAAGGAAGCTCCTCATAGTCTTTCCAATCAGAAAAAGATGAAAGAAGCTAAGGCTGGTCTGAGCAGAGACCCTACTCTGAAGAAAGGGAGTTTATCCTTAATAAATAGCACAATACTGGAAGAAAAAGGCAGAAGAATTACTGTGAAGTGGTGAGAAAAAGGGTAACACAGAACAGGAGAAAACCACCTGGGATAGAGCAGATCCAATTTCACACTAACAGGGCTAATAATATCATATAAATGAGACTATGAATATACTATGTTCCCTCTTTGCTTTCCTGATTAGCTATAGGCTGTATGAATTATGTAGGCTCCCAGCTAGGCTGTGCAATTATAGTTGCAAAGATAAAAGCCAAGTCAAAAAAGCTTGCTATCCTTTTTCACTTGTTATTTTCATCGCACTCTCCATTTAATGTAATAAATGTGGTGATATCTGAATCCTATACGAGTAAGGCTGAAACATCCCCAAATACCAAGATATGCACCGATGCAACAAGGCATTTACTTATAGACCTGACTCTTAAGGGCACAGTTAGTCTCACTGAACCTGGACAGACTGTTTGAATGATGTTACTACCTAGTACTAGGGTCTTCATGGGATGTGAGATGTGTCTTTGCAGTTACCAGGGGACAAACAGTAAATCATACCCAACGCTATCCATATACAGGATGTACTATTTCAGTGTACTTGAAATAGTCCAACCACACACCCTGCTTGCTTACAAAGTGACTTCTATCACTGAAGATATCAGAGGCCCGCTAAACCAAACTGCCTCCTGTACAAAACATTTCAGTAACATCCAATTTTGTGTCTACCACAGCAAGAGCCATTCCACTGTTCTGAATGATAAAGGGACTGTAGACACCACAGCAATTAAAGATTTATAGTAGTGTAAATAATTAACACTCCCCTTTTTCAACTGAACACAAAAGTCATGCTTAGATGAATACAAAAACAGCAGTAAGCTCAAACCAGGCAGTCAAAACCAATTCATCTATGATACATCTCAGAAGTATTACATCCTCCCTCAAAAGAATATTTTTTCTTAGGTCAGGATTTATTGGATATAAAGTGAAATATTGCATCTTTACTTCATCTTGAAAAAGTATGAAGATGTCCTCTACTTCAGAATTCCTTTATAAAACCAGTTTGTTTTGTGTTTAGACTCAACAAATTTATGTGCTGAGCTCTTCAAGTACTGGAGACTGCACCACTTCTCTTATTCTGACACCAGCAATCTTATTGCCATCTGGAAACTTCATGATATGAGAATTTTTTTCCCCTTTCCAATTTTAGGTACCATGTTAGGTAACAATGGGTTTTTTTCCAAACACTTTTTCACCATAAAAATCATAACCATGAGTTCCAAATACAAACTGTTGAGTAGCACTTACCACAAATGCAGGTTTTAACTTAGAGGCGTGCATTCTTATGTTCCTATTCCTGTCTCTCATTCTCTTTGTATCTTAATGGGATGGCTCAAAGTCCCTGTAGGTTGTACTTTACTAGAAAAAAAGGTTATGCTTTCAAAGCACTGTTCAAAAGCAAAAAATATGCTCAAATTAAAATGTTAAGGTTGCAAAGACCAGTAATCAGAAGGGATGAAGCAATGCCAGAAGTAATGACAGCATGGTAAATTCAATATAGATCCACCACTCATATGCATCATGGTAATATCATTAGCTGCTTGGTCACTTGTTCTTTACGTACAGTCTTTTTTCTTTCAGTAACTGCACATCATAAATTTCTTCTGGTATGAATGAAATGTGCAATGACAAAGGTTATTCTCTGCAGGTTCTTTGCCTCAGTTGCTGCAGAAGCTGGACCATGAAAGACAAAGCTGACTAAGTTCAAAATGTCTGTCTCCTAGGGAATTTCAATGTTCTCTTTTAGGTGCTTCAAGTTACAATTAAAAAGAATAACCATATTTCCCTCAAGACAGAAATTATGATTAGGTTTTGCTCTGTAAAAAGAAAAAAAAAAAGGTAATTTGTTTCAGAAACACCTTCAGAGCTTGCAAGTTTCTGTTTTCTAAAGTGAGCGACGGCTACCAGATTACCTGGTAGCTTCTTGCATACCAGCACTGGGAAGATATCTACAGCCTCCCTGCAGGAAGGAAGCCTTGGGAGACTGTGCAGCCTCTTGGCCATAGCTGCCCCCTGCAGGGCCCAGCCCTCCTGGCTTCTCCATCCAAGGCCCTCCGGCACCCCAGCCAGCCCAGACCATCAGCAGACACATCTCTAGCTCCCAAGCAAACCACTCCTTTGTCTTCCCTGGCCAGCTCATTTCTGCCAAAATGTGACTGTCTGCCCTCCCTGACACCCTATGTGTGTCAGGAGAGCCTAAGAAGAGCCAAGAAATATCTCAGCCTCATCCTCAGAAAAGCCTACTTTGGATGGTCTCTGCAGATTATCACTGCAAGGAAGATGTGCTGCCTTCAACAAGAGCACTCTAGTACTCGAGCTGCTAGGAGGGCTATTGGGACAGACGACAGGTGTCTGCTGTACACTGGCAGCTTAAGTTCATCCTCCCACACCTGCTGCTGTGCAAGATCTGGTCAGGAGACCTATCCATGCTGTCCTGTACTCAGCTCCAGTCAAGAGCAAAGATGACTTTATGTATCTGCATTTCTGTGGGTCCAGAGAAAAGGAAAAGGCCCTGCCCTCAGTGTCAAGGGGAGACCATGTGCCCAGAGAGGCATGAGGGTATTGCTGACAAGTGGTTGTGCAGAGGCACTGCCTGCCCCTGGCTGATGCTTCTTTCACAGAAGGGCTTGGGTATTGTACCTGGGCCAGGATTTTTGTGCCAAAATCTGTCTAATGAATAAGCCTCCAGGCCTTCCTTCTAAACCAGTTCATTCCACAATCATTTTTCACAGACAGGGAAACAATATTTGTGTGACAGTCTATTTGCAATACGCCTTCTTTTTCTCTGTCTCCTTCTCCTTCCTTCTTTTCATAGTGGTGCAATGTGACCCTTGGCTGCCAGCAGCCACATGCCTGGAAGTGCCAGGGGGGAGCCTTGCATGTACAGAACAGGTCTCCAAGTACATAGGGGTCATATTCATTTCTCTTGAGAGTTTCTTAAAGACGTTTTATTCCTGTGACATGAAACTAGTTACTAATTAACAGACATTCAAAGATTAGTGTTACCGATTCTCCTCAGGTTGAGCCAGGCAGCAAGGGGGAGGAGGCAGGCAATAATGTGAGCTGCAGAGGACCCCGAGCCTGCAAGTGCCAAAGAAAAGACTCATTATGCATCAAGATTTCAAGCTGAAAAGTTAAACTCAGCTGGTTTTTTCCATGGCCAATATTGGTTCTACACATTACACCACCAGCAACTGCACAAGGCATAACATTGCCTTGCTATCACAATTCAACTTAAGCTTGTCAACTTGAAAAAAACCCCAGATGATAATTTGATGTAACATGACTTTGTCAGTGCTTTGCTGGTGAAAGTGGATGGGAATTAAATAACTGTTAAGGAGAGGCTGTCCCTCTTTCACAGAATCATAGAATCAGCAAGATTGGAAAAGACCTCAGTTCATCATGTCTGACCTTACCAAACACCATCACGCCCACTAAACTCTACATCAAAGAATATGTTTACTTGAGACAAGAAGAGATGTACATAGAGAAGAAACTGAGAGACAGCAAAAAACAGTTTCCTTGAGTGTTTCTTAATATTGCTTAACCCCTTGTACTGGGAATGGTGGAAAAGTTTGCAATCATACTCCTAGAGAGGATTCGATATGGATCTGCTCAGGTTTTTTGAGGGTTCTGCTTTGAATACAGACTCCCAGCCAGCCTGTTGGTCTGTGGTCACAAGAAATTCCCATTTCTGTGTGCACACAATGCAAAACATGGGAAGCATCTGAAAAGACAGCAGAAGTTTCTCTCATTCTAATTAGTGAATTAAAAAAATAAAAAAAAGGAAAAAACCCTCCACAACCCAACTAAGCAAGTAGGTGTATCTTTTTGTCTCCCTGCAACTGAAAAGTTCTTTACTTCAATAAAACTCTGGAGCAGTCTGCAGATTCTTTAAAGCTTTTCATTACTTTAAGATATATTCAGATTATGGCATGTTTTCAACAATATCCTTCTGCAAAGCATTCAAATATTCATACAATGAGGAAAAATGTCTGTAAGCATGTTTTAGTTATCTACAGTGATAGTTCAGGGGTTCTAAATGCTTGTTTTTCAGATGAGCATGCAGTGCTGAGCTAATCATGCAAGTCAAGGATGCCTGAATAACTTGAATAGCTTGTGGTTTATTTTTCACATTCTATCTGCACATATTATTAACTTAAGCCAACCTATGAATTTAGTCTTTTACATAAAAGTGTTGACACAGCCGACTACACCTCCAAGGTGGTCAGAATCACTTTCAGAGAAACCTAACTAGCTAAAAAAAAATGCATTACTCTATAAAGGTATTTTGGTTTCTCTTTTTCTGAGACCTGGATAAAAAAAAAAATTAAAGCTATAAAGATATTTGAATGAGATGGTAAGGATCTGAAATCATTCCATATGAATTTCCACTATCCATAGTGCCAAAAATTCCCTCAGAGGAGCTAAACAGGCCAATAGGAGAGCACTTGAAGAGTGGCACAAAGAAATTCCAGTCACTCTGGCCAGTAAGTCAAGTTAATCGAAGCCCAATTTAAATGCCTCTGTACAAAGACACACAGCATGCAGAATAAATAGGAGGAATTAGAGACACGCACACACCTACAGGGCTGGGACTTATCTGCATCATGGAGATATGGTGGGACAACTTCTATGACTGGAATGCTGGAATGGAGGGATATAGGCTCTTTAGGAAAGACAGGCAGGAGGTGAGGAGGCAGCGTTGCCCTCTTTGTCAATGACCACCTGGAGAGTATGGAGCTCCACCTGGGGATGGATGAAGAGCTGACTGAGAGCTTGTGGGTGAAGATTAAAGGGAGAGCACGGACAGGTGACATATAGGGGTCTGCTACAGGTCACTTGACCAGGAAGACAAAGCAAACGGGGGCCTCTATCGACAGGGTCCTCTATAGACCTGTCTGCTCATGGGGGACTTCAACCACCCCAATATCTGTTGGAAGGAGAACACAACAGGGCATAAGCAATACGGGAGTTTCCTGGAATGCATTGATGATAAATTCCTTCTCCAAATGGTAGAGGAACCAGTGAGAGAGGTGTTGTGCTGGATCTTGTACTCACCAAAAGAAGAAGCAGATGGGTAAAGTGAAGCTCAAGAGCATCCTTGGCTGCAGTGACCATGAATTGGTGAAGCAGACTTTTTCTTGGTGAGGCACAGGAACATGTAGCCCAGAGAACTTGCAGATGCCATATTCATAGAAGTGTCCATGGCCAGGCTGGATATGATTTTGAGCAACCTGGTCTAGTGGAAAGTGTCCCTGCCCATGGCATGGGGGTTGGAACTTTAAGGTCCCGTCTAACCCAAACCATTTCTTGTTTCTATGATTTTGTGATAAGTGCTGGTGACAAGGACTGAGAGATATCATACTGGTTGGTGAAGGTTTTAAATTGTCACCCTAGGGTAGTTAAGTTCCCACCACACCAGCAGTTTTCTCTGGCTCACTCATCAGGGAAACAGAACTGGCTAGCTCTTCCCCTAATGAAGGATAAGGATTTTATCCTGCAGGTACCAACCATCCTCTCCTTTCACTATCATTCATTTCATAGGTTCATTGACTTATTAGCAGAAGAGACACAGTCAAGCAGCCCTCCTGCATTACCTTACTACTGCATGATACTTCAGAATTGTTTCGAAGAACAAAAAGGACAGCAGTTGTTCAAACAATTTATCACAGAGGTATACATGACTGACAGCCCTTTCCCACCTCACTTCATGTGGTTTTTTGTATGAGAACCCTCTTGGTTCTCAGTTAAGGACTTTGGTACATCTCTCCTAAGACTTATTTGTCCATTTCTCAATGCCTTCTTCATTTTCTTGGCAGTTTGAAAGGTTCTTCAAGCATGAGGCAAGGAAATGCCCCTTCCTTTCCCTGCAAGCAAATTATCATCCCTGTTTCAGTTTCAAAGTTGCTGTCTCTTTCCTGCTTCATATCACACGAGTAAGTCAGAATCTGGCTTTCTACTAAAAGCTGCTATTGTGTCCACAAAAGCATACTTCTCCATGCACCTCAGCATCCCCTATAAGATCCCCTATTATCTCCTTTTTTCTTGTCTTTTATTTCCAACCATGCACATGAGCTACCACCAACATATTTCCTTAACTAAAATTAGTTGCAATCACAATGTCTGCATCCTGTAGAATTCATGAGATATTGCTCAGGGTGAATTTCACCCAACTTCAACGCTTTGCTTTGCAAGTAGTAAGGATTACAAAAGAAAAATAAGTACTGGCTATGGTGGTGTGCTGAGACCTAAGCAGAGACTTGCTATATTTGAGATGCAAGACAGGCCTTTTATGTTCAAACTTCTGCTGTTGATACTTGGAGCTGTATCAGTTGCATTGTTTCTAATTTGGAGAATAACAAGCATAGGGGATTATTGGATGCAGCCGCATGGTCTACATTTTCCCTCTGACACCTTTTGCTGTGTGACCCTAGCTCCCTCCCAAAAGCCAGATTAAGATGCTTCAATTAGATAAGACAGAAAAAAATCTTCACATTTTAGTAGCCTGCATATTTCTCTTACGCGAAATAAAGACTTTACCTTGAATTTGATACAAGAGCAATTAGGTTGTTAGACAACCTGGCAACATACCCAAAGGATACAGAGGCATCTGAATGGGGAACTTTTAATGTAAACATTTCATTCCAATAGTGAACAGCTATCATTAGTCCTCTAATATGCACTTTGTATAATCATCAGATAATGCCCAGCCTTCTCTCCTATTTCTTTTTTTTAAACTCTCCTTGTCACCTATATCCTCTTGGTATATGTCTGCATTGCCATGCAACATTATGTTGTGTACCCACTAGACAGATTACCCTATTTTGCAAACTGAGCTTTACTATATCTGATAAATTAAGTTTATAATAAAGCTACATCCATTGCAGATCAGCTTGGCTTTTAACTGTTGATGAATGGAAACTTACTTCACAAATGCTTTGACTTTTTCATAATTTTCCTGTGCCAAAACACTCAGAATAGCAGCTTTCATACATTGAATGTATTATAGCACTGGGACAACCCAGACTCCGCTTCACTACTTTAATCTTTATTCTGCTCTGAATTTTTGGCTCTCTTTTAATCTCTGTAGTATGAGATTCTAGTAGGTTTTTGTGATGAGAGGTCAAACTAAATAAAAATGGTCCTGCTGGTTCTGTCAACTAAATTCAAACATTACTGTGAAGCTTTATTAATAATAATACCTTTCATGCTACTGTATTCTGTAAGCAATTCCAGTGGAATCCCTGTTCTGTGGGGTTTATTATAACTCAACCATAAAAATGTGCTTTGGGCTGAAAGTGGATTTATAAGATTTCTGCTCAGGAGCATATGCTTTGTAAAATTTAATTTAAATCAGCTTAGCTATTTTTTTTTCTTTAGAGACTGAAAAATAAAAACAAAAGGTAGAAAAAAACCCTTACTTTTCTTTCTATAACAAGTAATCATTATTCTTGGCCTTCGTGCATATATGTAATTCCATCATATTGGGGGAAGACATGTGGAGGACCATGACAGAAAATCTAATCTTCCTTATTTTAAATTGAATACTGAGGCTATCATGTCAACTATTTGGACTAGGATTTTCTATAGGTGAAGGGAAAAACATAAACAGCAATATTTTTATTGGAAAAAAAAAAAAGAGGAGCTACTGCAAACAAACTACTTTTCGCAACAGTTAAGACAGGGTTCTATGAAATGGTGACAGTAAAAAATCTCATTCAAGGAGGTATAACTCATTTTACATACCTACTATTATTCTTGGGATTTTTGGGCCCAACTTTTTTTTCTGCTCTGACAACTGGCTTATGCTGAATTTGAAGGTGGTTTTCTTTGTTTGGTTTTTTTCACAGTTTGTCTAATGATATTTAAATTAATGCTGGAGGCATTACTTATGAAGAACTGCAGCCCTGGATACATTTATCTTCAAATTCTGGTCACCTGAAGACTACCTTGATAACTTGCCAGAGGTCATGTAGACATTGAACAGAGTAGATTGAATAGAGCAACTCATCAGACAGGGCTGTGCCATTTCATCTGAGTCAGCAGACAAACTAGTCAGCAACTAACAAAGAGTTTGGAAATGTAAGAGTAATACTGCCCATGGAAACTAGGAAAAACTTGTCTGATGGTACATCCATGGTCTATCAGTACAGCGTTCCCTTCCCTTCTCCATAACAAAGCTAATCCAAATGTGGAGAGCTTCCTACAATGAAAAAAATCACTTATATCAAATGAGTGAGATCCTATATATTTTCACTTCTTTTGATTCTTTAGCTGTTGATCAGCAGCTTCGAGGGAAAACAGGATGAGTTATAATAAATCAGGAGGATAACAGCATAGATAGAAAACAGGTTGCATTTAAAAGCAACTCGGGAGTGAGGATAATAAAGAAATTATGTTAAAAGGGCCTAATGAGTTTCAGGAATGCAAAGATAAGAATATTTGTAAAACCCATTTTAATATGCAATAGATCGTTACAGTCCTCAACATGTACCCATATATATGCAAACACACAGACATGCACATACATATACCTGTATATGAATGATCTTGATGCTATTTTAATCTTAAATTAATCTCAGACTTTAATACTCCCAAGGTGTTCAAAATGGTTAATCAGTATACTGTATGCAGCTGACACAGACCCCAAAATAGGAAGGAAGCAACCTAAAGGCACCTGTCTTCCTACAACGTGCTCACAGGCTGTGTTTGATGTAAGAGGCAGTGCAACAATTCACTGGTAAACTGGAAATAGCAAGCCGAGGTGACTTGGATGTTGGGCAGCAGTAGTCAGTGAATAGAAGACAATGCTGCATGTCAAAGATCCTGCAGCTGTACCATCTAAGATGATGTAGCTGGATCCAAACATCTGTCTTCTACATGTATAGTGGATTTCATAGTAGAAGAATAGGCAACTTCATTCACAACTTAATGTAGATCAGATGGATCAAAAGCTAACATTCACTTCTGCCATATGGCTCAAACTGCTTTCTAAGGGATAGTCTTTTAGTCCATTCACATAGCTAACATCTTTCTCTAAGTTCTCACATCTCAGTAGTTCTCACAATCCACATTAGCATCCTTAGTTCTGCCATGGACAGGTATGTCTTGTTCCAGTCATTTCTATTCATACAGCTTGCTCTCGTATGTCTTGCGTTTATCTGAGATATGTTTCACATTTCTTCTTTTTCTATAATGTTAAATAGAGACAGGCTCTTTTACCTTTGTAGCACTTTACAGACCATCATGTCCCTTCTCAGCAATATCAAGTGATATGAAAAGAGGCAATGGAAACAACTGAAACACAAGAAAATCCAGTTAAACATTAGAAAATATTTTCTTATTCTGAGTCTGGCACAAGTTGGCTAGAGAGATTGTAGAGCCTGCATTCCTGGAGATATTCAAAACCCACTTGGACACCGTCCTGAACAAACTACTCTCACTGACCCTGCTTGAACTGGGATGTTAGACTGGATGACCTCAAGAGGACATTTCCTACTTCAGTGATTCTGTGGTATAATGATGTCATGGACTATCATTCATTCATTGTTGATTCTTCCTTTCAAAAACTATTGTAGCCACTCATGCCACTAGGAGTTATATTTCCAAACTTGTTCCCATGCCTTGGAAATTTCCCCACAAACTTCAGCAAAGCTCTCTTGTTCAGGAGAGTTCTCTTGTTCAGCAAAGTTCTCTTGTTCTGAAAACTCTTTGTTGCAATTTATAAAGCCTATAAAAGATTTGTCAAGATGTAGGTAGTTGCTGTGTCTACTTGTTTCTCTGACTGTACTTCCATGCCTGTTCCTTCCTAATTATTCAGGTTGTAAAAGGCCTGCGACAAAAATTATGCTTGGGTTTTGTACTGCACCTACCACCACTGTTTATTGTACATAACGAGAGCTGTTAGACACTCAATAGAAAGAAAAATAAATGGGTAGCCCCGAAATAATCACAGTATGTTCCAGATTGGGTCAAAATTAAAATAAAGGCCTTAACTACTATTTTCAGGGTTAAGGAATTGTTTTGCTTTCACAAATGCAGAGAAACTGTAAAGCATGTGGTATCTAAGGTATTTCTTTTTTTGCTATAATATACATATAAGTTTTACCACTTCCATGGCATCTAGTCTGAACTTTATTAGTTTCTATGGTGACTAACTGGAACAAATTAAGTGACAAAGGTGCCTCAGACATTATTTACTGTGGAATAAGGAGTAGCTACAAAGAGAAACCTCTATTTTTCACAGACAGGTAATTCAGTCAGCCACTTGCATGGCCATTAATACACGGGTGGGTTTTGTGCCTCCTGTATGGATAGGTCTGCTTCTCCCCTTCTTTAATGGTAACTTGCTGAGTGCAATTAGACAAGCAGTCTCATTACAGATAAGTTCTGAAGCTGTTCCTATCAAGGGGTGGAGTGGCACTAAGTCCTAGACAGATACATTTCCTCCAACTTACCCTATGCACAGCAGTGTGAGACTACTACCTGAGCAGAAGTTGCTTTCTCGCATGTTTCTACCTTTCACTGGTAGCAGAAATGATGCTGTGTTGAATGTAACTATAAATATACATCCTGCTGTCCTATTTCTTTGATTCAACCAGGGTAGGAGGGAAGACCTTAAACAGGACTGCAGTTGCGGGTGGCCAATTATCTAGCAGGATGCCTGGGAAAGATCTTTTTGTTGTTTGTACTTCCTTACCAACTGTACAAAAAGCAATTAATACTTGGCCCCTCTTCTTTCATTTTTGATACCTGTATAAACAGCAAAAAGAGTGCTACAAGCAGCAGAAGAAATTCAGACTGACCTTTGTCACGAGAGTGGTCAACTCAGTCTTGAGGCTTCAAATCCAGCAATGTTTGTCTCAAACTGATTTCCATTGAAACAAGCTAGCAGCTGGAACAGCCAGAAAACACTTATCTCTTTGTCATAATGATAAAAACCATACCGCACCAGCTTTTAAAGTATGAAATTAGTAGCTTTAGTATAGCAATAATAAATCCTCTCTTAGGATTTCAGGAGATGAGCAGGAGTGCAGAAGATTTTGTTTGCTTGTGGCTAGGTATCGGGGTGACATGAGACCTATGGTGTCATGCACTTTGAAGTTTTGATATGTTTCATAGGATCTGCTTGAACATAAATACATATATGTATTTATACCATGGTATAAAATTCACTGTATGTATGAAAATCTGACTCATATGTCACCAGAATTAACTTCCCTGGCTACATTTGTCTCTTTTCAGTGTTCCATACCCAAAGTCTACACTACCTTGTGGAACACTGCACTACACAATGAATACTACATTGACTCAATTCTGCCTCATGGACACAAAGAAAAGCCAAAAAAATCACTTTCTTACTGCATTACACCCATATTCCTCTGACACACCTCCTTGATCAAAAGATAGAAATGCTCATGTTCTCCTGTCAATCCAATTTTCTTTGGAAGCAGAGAGTCACAACTCAACTAGATCAAGGTAGGAGAAACTTTGGTATAGGCAGAGTAAGTTCTGAGACTTGCATACAGACCATAAGTCATATGAGTTTGAAATATAATCTCTAGCTTGTGAAATATGTAATAAATTTAGTACGCAGAGATGGAGTTTGAAAAACAAAACAGCTCACGCTTCCTGTCAGCTTGGGTGACATAACTCAAAGCAGAGTTACAGGCACTAAGAAGCTGACCTGAATATGGTTTGTGGCAGTGCCTTCTTCTAAGAAACAAAATCATGTGGCACTGGTTTTATCTGCATTTCATGAATGGCCCAGATTTTGTCTCAGTAAGCCTTTGACTCTACTGGTTCAGCATCCTAATAAACTGGTATCTGACATTTCAGCTGGGAACCAGTAGCACCAGTCTTGCTTTTGAGGAATTAGCTGGGTCACCCTTGAGATGAGACTGACAGATGACTGTGTCACACTCCTCTTCTACTCTCTTCCAGAGTGCAGTCCAGCTGGTGGTCTCAAATCACAGGTTACTTTAATACAGCATTTGAAGTCTGTGTTTGATTTAGCCATGGTTCAGAATACTTGATTTCACCCTCTGTCTAAAGGTATTGGGAAGATACCTCTCACATCTGGCCTGGCAGAGGTCCCAAGGGACCTTTGAATGATTTACATTTTTCTCTAAGCCCCCAAATAAACGTATAGCCTTCTAATACACACATGTTGGGCATAAGCAATTATTCATGATACGACAAGAAAAATACAAAAAATACGTCACTATAAATTCTTAAATTATATGGTTTCACTTTCTGATCTCAAAGTATTTTCTTTGTTCGATGTCTCATAAATATTTCTCTTAGTTGTTTAAATAACATTGGCTTGCTGATGTATGGGGGAAAATGACTTATTGCAGTGCTAGAGCAAAATAAATTCACTTTTAAATGTGAGCTATTGGCATGGAGATGTGGTGGGATAAAAAGACAATGGGTGCTTTAATGCAAGATCCCAATGCCAACATCCCAGGACTAGTTGCACAACTCTGAAGGACAAATGTTAATGTTACAAACTGAAATACATAGCTGTTGAGACTTAGACACTGGAGACTTACTTTCCTTCACCACTAGAACCATTATTTTTATTTACATCTAATCAGGAGAAAAGTTATGATGGCCACCTATCTTTTTTTTCACAGGCCAAGGGAAAGCCAGAGATTATCACTTCATGGATAACAATCTCCCCTGACTTCTAAAAAACTCAGCTACCATTCAACATTAGCTCACAGTAGACCTAATGTCTTCCTGATCTTTTCATTATGTTGATCTCTAAATTTTATGTAACTCTTTATAGGGACTGAAGGAAAGAGAGAAATAGATGTTTAAAATATATCAAAATTATGCTTTACTCTGATTAAATACATATCGGTGTAAACCAGCAATGCTGAGATAATAAGCTACCTAGCAGTAATAAACAAGCATCATGGAAGAAAATGTATATATATATATATATATATGAAAAAAACCAAACCAAAACAAAACAAAAAAAACCGCAAACAAACAAAAAAAACTTGAATCTTATTTTCATGTTTATACGTCAGGATGTTTTTTTTAAAATGCTGTTTTTTAATCATGCCTACACAGACTACTATTTATGTCCAACCAGAGAACGGGGCAGCAAGATCTTGCATTTCCTAGGCCTGCTCCTGTCCTGCTGGAGCTTTCCCACATCACAGTCTAAGACATCCTAGACACTGAGGCTTTGTTCACATTCAGCACCCTCAGCTCCAGGCAGCCCCAGAGGTCACTGTATCCTCTCCAGAGCTATTAGAGCAGTGTTCAGTGTGGCAGTCTCCTCTCCCACCTCCCTCCTGGCCATCATCCCTGGCAGACAGCTTGATATCAGCAGCCCTGGACTTGCCAGGTGTCTCCACCCACCTGAAGATGAACTTTCCCAAAGCCATTTCCCACCTGTTCAAGTGAAAGATGAAGAGTGTCAATAAGCTTCTAACCTACCCTGGGTACCAAGGCAGGTGGTCCATATTTATAGTAAAGTGCTCTGTAGACACTGTAGCTGCCCCTCCAGCGTCACTGCCCTACACCCGTGCTGCCTGTAGCCAGCACAGGTTCCTCTCTCCCCTGCCTCCCTGCCTTAAAGCACTGGATGCTTGACCAGGCTGGTTAACGATGGGGGTTCCTTCCTATGAATCATATCACCACAAACAGAAACCTGCACTTAAAGGACCTGTGATTTTTGCTGTAACAAATGTTCTTTCTTGAGTAAAAAGTGAAACTGACGTTCTGACACCTTTATAATTATATAAAATACATTAAAATATTTACTTTCAGGTCTCCAAAGGTGTGCGCTGAGGTCAGTAAGAAACACATCGCACTGGGATCAGGGGTGATACAATTCCCATAGAGTCAGTTGTCATAACTTGTGTGTTCCCACTCTCAAAGCCTAGTGGGCTATGCAGAAAAATAAACCCTCTTATACCATCTACCAGCATGCATGCATACGGTCCAGGTTGCTCTGCTGTCTTTTGACAGCCCATGAAATCCCAGGAAATTATTCTTCTTTATTCTTCCTAAAGAAAGGCCTGTTCTGCTGTGAGTGCCAGAGCTCCTCAACCTCTGCAGGGAGAGAGAACAGAATGTGGGTCATACCTGACTTTTCATTGAAAAAAATTAAATAGCATCAAGTGGGAAAATTCTTTGCTCCCTCTGTGTTTCGGCAATGTGCCGAACTGGAAATGCTGTTCTGCAGTGGTATTACCAGCTAGGACTTCATTCAGCTTTGAAGCCATCTGATAAGATTACATATTAACTCTGCTGATTTACGTTAACACTTAGCTATGGTGACAAGCACTCTTACACTTCGTGCACAGTGACACTTTGTATTTCTGTTGCAAGGAGTTCAAGTAGAGATTAGTGACGTTAATGAGAAAGAATAAGAGTGTACATGTAAGCAAAGCTTGAGATATTTGCAGGGACCAAGCCTGCATAGGCAGCAAGAAAAAATACTGATTAGCACAACATAGTTTGAACTTTCATCAAACAGCACTGTTTGGCAATTCAGTTCTGTCTAGGTTTGCATATATTCTTTAAATCATTGATAAGCTTTTTTTTTTTTTTTGGTGTAAGGAATTATATTTTTGTTCACTTTGTTACAAATATTGGGATTTTTTTACACTTATTTTGCTCCAGCACAGAAGTTATAAAATTCAAGTCCAGAAACCACTGTTAAATAATAAAAGTCTTGTAATTTGGATACAAGAGGTCCCTCTGGAGATCCACAGGACCTGTTTTCTTCTGAAGCAAAAAATATGTAGTTGTCATTGCTGCTCAGAAGCACAGAAAACCTGTTTACTCTGTCTTTATCCTGCACAGGATTTTGCCATTGAAAACAGAGATGCATACCTGTTTAGCCCTGTCAGTCAAATCACCAACCACAACTCCTTTGTCTGTTTGCTACTCCAAAACACCAGCCTGTGCACAAGTTCTTCCCCAACCACAGCTCTGCACTACATGTCTCTTTAGTGAAAGTAGAATAAACTATTTCATATCTATGGCATATGTTTCTACCAGGACAATTAGGGCAAAGTAGCCACAGTGCTATGAGCGCACACCCAAACTGAGACATTCTTTGGCTGTAATGCTGGCCAACATCAAAAACAAAGCACACACGTCATGTTCTGTTCTTGGAGAGTACAGGACTGGGCTATGGCGAAATTGTAAGTTCAAGGGATAGAATAGCTCTGAGGTGTCAGGCAGTGTGGGTACAGAAGGAGGAAGGTAGTGCCAGGGATGCAATGAGAGGGAGACAAAGACCTACAGGAGATTCCAAGGCTGGTGGTCCTGAAGGGTGTGTGGAGAAAGAAGCAGAAACTTTGAGCCCTGCATTTAGTAAAAAGTGGAAACTCCTGTCTTTGCTCACACTGACCTCACCTTACTTAATCACAACTGTATCCTCAGATGAAAAGTCAAGTTAGATGAAGAGGTAACTCTTATCAGACTATTGTCATGGATCACCTAGGAGGCAGCCACTAATCTATTTTCCTGCACCAAAGGATCAAATCCATAATTCCTAAAATATTTCTGATTGACATTTTCTGCAGACACAGCCTTGACTGTGTAGCCAGGTATTTTGTAGTTTACTCTAAAGAGCGCACTGCTGCTAGAACTAACATTTACATAACTGCAGGTGGATGCTGTGACGTTAATAGAGACGGATAGGAGGGGAGATGGAAGCCAAACCTAAGATACCAGCAGAGATTAGACAGGCATACAAAGGTAGCAAACAGAAAATATTGATTGGTGCTTAGCATAGGACTGTACTCCCAAGCAAGAGCGCTCAGCTGACTCAAGAGGCTATATTTTTCCTCTCACAATTTAACTAAGCCATTTCAGCAATTTTACCCTGCTGCCTCCTTCCTCTCTGCCAAGTAAGAATAATTGCCTTCTTCATAATATCCTTTTGCCAAGCCAGATAAGTAGTTATGGCCCTTCAATCTCTGGTTGTTTTAGTTTTGCCTCCTGTTGGTTTTATTTATCGGTGATTTTTTAAGCACTCTGAGCTCCCTGACAGTTGTTCAGTTTGAAAGAGAAATGTGTTAATGCCACTAATCTCATCCAGACCTTCTTCAGACAGTATGGAACAGAACAACTAGGCAACATGAGGCTCTGTTGACATGACACTTACCCTGATGTATGTGTGGTAACAGCACACTGGTAACTCAAAAAAGCACAAGCCCTATCTTCTGCAGCTGACATGAGACTTTAGAGCTTAAACCTTTTTTTTGGGTCTGCTCTTCCAAACACCAAAATTATTGTAGAGGCTCTAATGTATTTTTCATATAGAGTATATTAGGCTCATAGCTACAACATATGGCAAAGGAGGTGGTTGTCTACCTTGAGACTCTCTGGAGTCATTTACTGCATAAAACGTTAAGTTCTTTCTGCAAGGAATCTCATCATAGAAGAATATACACTCAGATTCTCTAATGTATGAAGATTTCATTTACATTATGTAGACAATATTTTTAACTAAAAGACCATCACAGACAAGCTGAGAACACCTGCTATTGGCAGTCCAGGTCATGCTGCCCCAAGACAGCTGCAAATGCAACAGCAGAAACAGGCTTGGATTTGTGGAGAAAAACCTCAAGGTTGCATCCTGCCAGCTAGTACAAATTGCTGAGTGTGTGTGCTGTGTGTGTCTCTGTGTGCTCATGACACAACCTCAGGGACTCTCATACCGTAACTACAGTAGACCCCACTGAAATACAACCTAATTCTTTCCTGACAAAAGTGAGTTTGAGTAACAAAGGTATGCAAGAGCCAATATATATATTTAAACAATAACAACAGAAAAATCCCTGTCTAAGTCACAGCAATGCTGCAGAAGATGAATAAAGGGTTCAGGAGAGCTAAAGTGAAGGCAGGACTCCACCAGGGCCACAGAACAGCACAACTTTCCCACAGATGCCATGATCTGGATCAGTGTTAAATTAATTTCAAATTTCCTGGCCTCTGCTTAAGCATCTCATTTATTAAAATACCAGATAAGGACTGTTTGGGTTAACCTCCTCATATTTTTCTGAAGAAAATTAAAAAATCTTTCATGTAATCTTGCCCCAAGAAAAAAATTATATTCTTTCATTATCTGACCTGGAAAGTGAAGGAAGATGAAGAATGGCAAAAGAAAAAGAGGTTGGGATTCTCAGTAGGAGGATGAAGAAAAATAGTAATGAGAAAACAGTATTGGGGTCAGTCCTGTTTAATTATTTGAACAAGGGTATTGAGTACATCCTCAGTAATTTTGCAGATGACACAAAGCTTGCTGGGAGTGTTGATCTGCTGGAGGGCAGGAAGGCTTTGCAGAGGGATCTGGACAGGCTGGATCAATGGGCCAAGGCCAAGTGCTAGGTCCTGCATTTAGGTCACAACAACCCCATGCAGCACTACAGGCTGGAGACAGAGCATCTGGAAAGTGGCCTAGCAGAAAAGGACCTGGATGTGCTGGTTGACAGCCAGCTGAACATGAGCCAGCAGTGTGCCCAGGTGGCCAAGAAGGCCAATGGCATCCTGGCCTGTATCAGGAATAGTGTTGCCAATAAGACCAAAGTGGTGACTGTTCCCCTGTACTCAGTACTGGTGATGCCACACCTCGAATCCTGTGTTCAGTTCTGGGCCTGTAACTACAAGAAAGACATTGAGCTGCTGGAACAGGTCCAGAGAAGGGCAACTGAGTTGGTTAAGAGTCTAGAATGTAAGTCATATGAGGGTCTTGAATTGTTTAGCCTGGAAAAAAGGAAGCTCAGGGGAGACCTTATCATCCTTTACAACTTCCTGAAAGGAGGTTGTAGCTAGGTGGGGATCAGTGTCTTCTCCCAGGCAACTAGCGACAGGACAAGAAGAAATGTCCTCAGGCTACGCCAGGGGAGATTCAGGCTGTAGATCAGGAGGAATTTCTTCACTGAAAGGATGGTTAAGCATTGGAACAGACTGTCCAGGGAGGTGGTGGAGTTACTACCCCTAGAAGTGTTCGAGAAATGACTGGACATGGCACTTAGTGCTATGGTTTAGTTGACTCGGTGGTGTTTGGTCAAAGGCTGGGCTTAATGATCTCGGACGTCTTTTTCAATCTTAATGATTCTATGATTCTATGAAAACAAACAAAAAATAAAAGTGAATGGTTGGAAGAAAAAAAGAATCTAAAGAAAGAATGCCCTATGCTGCAACCCAGGGGAAACAGCACACTGCTTTCTGTCATTGCAAAGCTATCTCAACATGAACTCCAGTGTCTTTAAGTCAATATCTACATCCCTCAAACCTAAATATGGAAAACATGAGGTCAAGAGCAAGCAACAGGCATTGCATGACTGTATATAGAAGCTGGATGTAAAGTGAAGAGCAACTCATAAGAGAAACAAAAAATCTCTTGAACTGCCTTCTTTCTGCCTTTGAATTCAAGATCCCTTATCCTACCATTAGCTGCAGCAATTGGGAACCAGTGGCCAGGCATGTAAGAAACTTTCCAACACAGGGGAAATAAAGAGTATTAACAAAATCTATGAATGAAACAATATTCCAAAGTAAATTATTTTGGTTTTTACAACTCCCCTTCTATGTAAATGTTACCAATAGCAGTAAGGACAAAACTTTCTTTTATTTCTTGACATTTGTAACTGTGTAGTAGAAATATCTTGGAGACTTGAGCAATGCTATCTCATAGTTTGTTCAGACCTAGATTAGGACCTCAGTATCGTGGTTTAAAGAGGTAAATAAAAGGCCTTTTATTCCTTCTTAGCAGCAGACGTTGAACATACACTCCCATGTCAAAAGAAGTTAATCATATAGCTGCAAAATCCTCCCAGTTATGTCAGGACTGCATTCCCACTCCCACTACCAGCAGAGTCAAAAATCTAAGTCTACAATACAGTGAGTAGACGATGGAAAACATATCTATCCCTACAGAAGTACAAAGAATATGGACCAGGAGATCCTCTAAACTAGGCAGATAACTAACCTTGAGAGATACTTTAAAAAAGACAGTGTGCAGCTGATAGGCCCTGGTTTCCAATACAAAAAGAAACAAACAGAATGAAACTTCACTACAAAAATAAATTATTGGATCTCCATTGTACCTCTGAATACTACATTAAGCATCAGTTCTTTTCAGTTGAGCTACAGCATTTTTTTATATTTCTCAAAGGATTTGGATGCTCTATTGTGGCCAGACTGTGATCTGGCTTCACTTCCCACAAATCAGTATCAAATGCAGAGAAGCAACCTGCTACACAGGCATTTTGCGGACTAAAATAGTGCAGAACCTAATCAGGAATCTAGTGGCAGGAAACAGGCCTTCCTACAACAGGAAACATAGGAAAGACTACTGGAGACAGCCGTCCAAAAGCAGCCGCCTTGCCAAAAAAGACAAAATGGCTGTATTCTGGCAACTCCTGCAGCAGGAAATCGCTGAATTAAGCACTCAATCTACTGAGCAATTTAGTATGTCATCTGCTTCCTGGCAACAGATATTTGGAATCACTTTTACATTGCATTTCATCTGTATCTCATAATAGAGTTGAGGACAGTGTCCTCTCCAGTAAGCAAAGAGACTAAGGTCAGAGGCTTCTCTGACTCTTACTCAGAATAAATATTTTTAACCCTTTTCCTTTCTCCATTTCCATCATTTTATCATTTCAGATTTCTGTTTCTAGTCTGATTTGTGGCCAGGGCAGACTGAGTCACTGATACAATGTCTGCCAAAGTTAACTGTGGCCTCCATGGGACAGTACAAATGAGTCTGAGAGGAGATAAATATCAGGTCACAGCAAAACAGGGAAAAGGCCAGTAGATTCTCCCTGCGATTTGTTTGATGAAGTGTCAGGAAACTTTTCGGAACTTTCTCCCCAACATATATAAAAAGATAGAGAGAGAGTGAGACAGAGAGGGAGTGAAGCAGAAGAGAGAGTAAGAGGGAGGGAAAGAAAGAAAGAAAAAAGGAAAGAAAAAAAGAAATAAGAAAGAAAGAAAGAAAATTTTTTTTAAATTTGGTGCCCATGTATTCATGCAGACAGATGGTAAACTGAGTTCTTTCAATTTTTACCCAATAAAATTTTTACTTGCTCATCTCAGTGAAGACATAAAATATAGTTTCTGTTCCTTCATTGGTTCCTTAAGCCTTACTGAAGAATGGCTGAGGTTGGAAAGGACCTCAGGAGGTCAACTGCTCAAGCAGGGTCATCTAGAGTCAGTTACACTATGTCCAAATGTTTTTTTAGTATCTTTGAGGAGGGAGACTCCACAATCTCACTGGTCAATATGTGCCAGTGCTCAGTCACCTTCAGACCAGAAAAATGTTTCCTGATGTTCAGATGACACCTCCTGTATTTTAGTTTCTATCCATTGCTTCTTGTTCTCTCACTAGTTACCACTGAAGACAGCCTGGTTCCATCCTCTTTACATCCTCCTTTAGGTATTAATATACATTGATAAGGTCCCATTGATCTTGCTCTTCTGTAGGCTGAACAGCCCCAGCTCTGCCAGCCTTTCCTCATAGGAGAGATGCTCTCATTCCTTAGTTATCTTTGTAGCCCTTCAATGGACTCTCTCGAGAATGTCAATGTCTCTTCTGTACTAGGGGT
Organism: Manacus vitellinus; assembly: GCF_001715985.3. Taxonomy (NCBI): domain Eukaryota; kingdom Metazoa; phylum Chordata; class Aves; order Passeriformes; family Pipridae; genus Manacus; species Manacus vitellinus. The sequence goes on along the minus strand of NW_021940604.1, from coordinate 10,994,249 downwards.
CCCAGAACTGCACCCAACGCTCCAGATATGGACTCATCAGTGGTGAGTAGAGGGCCAGGATCACCTCCCTCAATGCACTGGCAACACTACCCTTAATGCAGCTCAGGATAACATTGGTCTTCTTTGCAGCAAGACATGTCTAACACAATCATTCTGGTTTTGTCTTTGGCTTTTGAAAATAGTCAATAGACTATGGAAAAAAACTACTGCACATGAGAGGAAAAAGCCAGACAACAGAGATTCACAATGACAGAATGCAATTTTCTGCTGTCACATGGCAATACACATACGTGCACTCCATATTTAACAAAAAAATTGCTGGCCAAAGGAGAGAGAACGTTGCAACTAATCAATTCAGAATTTTTTTAGCACAGTTATATAAAGTAACTGAATTTGCATGAAGTGATTGATGTGAGTTAGATTTACTGGAGTCAGTGATATCCCTTTACTACTTTGGTCACTTCAGAAAATCTCCTAGTTCAGGAGATTTGGAAGCTGTAAAGTGTCACCTGTTAGAGATTTTAAGATGTCTTTCACATTTTTTTAATCAGGAGGTGTGAAATCTATGTCAAAATGAGACTAGGAGCAACAATAATCACCTCAATTCACCTTCAACTGTTCTGAGAAAAAGTAGCTGGTTTCTTATTTTATCCTAATAGTTTCAATTACGTTAAAAGAGTAGATTTTTGTGGCAAAAGAGATTGGTTAACAACTTTATCTTTACAGAAAGCAATAGAAAATAGGTTTCTGAGGAAACTTGCTCTTACAAAATGAGTTGTGTCAAGTTTGTAATACGCATGAGCCAATTTGATCATGAATACTTTACACTTTGATAGAAAGAAATAGTAAGCAAATTTTGAACTATGGTTTTGTTAACTTTGAGACTAAAGTTTGAACCAAAAATTCGCAGAACAAGCTGACAGTTCCTAAATTATGGGTTTACTTCTTTCTTTTGTTTTTTTCTTTTTTTTTTTTTTTTAATGTCACATTCTTTGGATTATTATTTGTCAGGATTTTAAGTGCTTCCTGTGACAGAGAAACATCCTCCTATGGCTACAATCATTAAACACCTGGGCAAGTGTCAGTGTCAGAATGAGGAACTGTACTTAAGCTAATGCTTTTGCAGTTAAGAGTTTTTTGACAATTAAACATTACTTGGCAATTCTGCAGAAAGAGCTCATGTATGACAGGACTTGATGGATTTCCATGTGTGCAGGTTGCTGCTCTGTCTTACCCCATACAGCTGGGGCTCTTCTAGGTGAAAAAAATTGAAGAGGATCAGGATGAAAGCTGAGGTATTTAAGGATGGAGTAAACACTTCTGAAATCTAGGCCTTGTGTCAAAAAAAATTTATTCAGTTGTTGCAGTTTCCATTGTTTCTGCTCTTTCATATTTGTCTGCTTTGCCTCAGAAATAGCTACAGGAGGGTGTGCAGTTTAGCAAGGAAGTTTTCCTGTGTTAACCGTGAAGTACATGACTTTTCTTTCACTCTGCACTGAAACTACAAAAGGGCCTGTCTGTTGTCTTGTCTCCTCAAGACTCCATCCCCTGGACTTGGAGGCATCTGCAGTCCTTCCACCCACTTCCTACATCTCTAGTAGTCAAACTCTCCAGATATCTAAAAATCAAAGCAATGCCAAGATCCAAAACTACCTGTGTCTAAACAACCCTTTAACTCCTGAAAGGACTGACCTCTATCTGGCACCAGGTAATTCTCTAACAATTCATCAGCGTTAATGGGTGTGCAGACCTTGCAGAGCATGCAGAACACAAGTGCCCAAGGTCCTACTCCATTCAAATCATTATCAGTTCCGTTTCTGGCCCTTTCCTTCCTGGTAGACACAGAATTATACCCCAAATCCCAATATCTTATGTCCCTGAACCACAAAAATTTTGATCTGATGCATGATCAGCCTCTTACTTCAATGTGCTATGATCCTTGAATTACACAGACATGGATGGACTCTAGATGTTGACCCAAATCAGGATTTTGCAAGTTGGAAACACTTAAAATTCAAAAGAAGAAGTTGGAAATAACAAACACAGCCCCAGGATCTCCCTGTGCATTTAGGACCAGACCACCATTAGCACAATTTCACATGGAAATAAGGTAGGTGGGTAAAATGATTGAGTTCAAATGCAAGGGTGGATGATGAGAGGTGAATAGGGAGCTGAGGGTGGAATGTTAGCAGCACCACCCTTGATTTCCTTTCAACCTACTATAGCCAAGCACATATCCACTGAGCAGTGTAGCACGTAACAACCAACTCCTCCATCTGAGAAAAACAGAAAAAAATTTTAATGTTTTCAGAGCATTTTCTCACTCTCTTTTTTCTCATATTTTTAACTTTTTAATACAGTTTAAGGTAATAAATGCAATGGCATATAGGGACTTAAAAAAAGTTCAAAGTATGATGAAAATGCCACAGGTTACATCTGCATTGCAACAGCATTGTTCCTTTTAATAGCAGAGCAACAGAAATTATTTTAATGTTAGTGGTCAATATAGCTCTCCCAACATGGTCTGGTTCAAATAGGCAAATTAGAAACATGGCAGAGCTATTCAGAGATGCTCAGCACCCAGCGATGCAGTGCTCAGATGAGCTCTTCTGAAAACAACTTGTTCAATACTGAGTTGGGTCAAGAAGTCCCAAAAATCACAAGCAGGGACTTGGGGTACCACTCTCAAAAGTTCAGCACTTCATAGCAGAGGAATACCTATCAACTTGTGCCTTCGATAAACTTCCCCCTAAACTTGTCACATGCTATTCATGACCCAGCCCAAATGCCACTAAACTATTACTATCATACCCAGTAAAATGCAGAAAACTCCAGAGGATGTTAGAGTTGGAAATTGCAGCTGAAACAGTTACATGTCAAGCAAACACTTGTGTGTAGGGAATGCTGCTGCTTGTAGCAGTGGTCTTCCACTTGCTAGCCTACGCCTTGGTCCCTTGAATGTTGTAAGGAATATAGCACTTGAGTGCAAACACACCTGAGCTAAGGGAGGAGGCTTACACAACAATGACTGCATTGCAGAGCACAAAACTGCCAATGGGACAGAGCAAAACACTCCCCTCCAGTTAGAAAGAAGACAGTTGTAAAAAAAGAACATTAAGTTAACATTAATTTTTTTGGGTTTAAACAACTCCTGTAGAGATCTAACAATGAAAACCTTACTTCCTCCTAGCCAGATCCTGCAGTCATGAAAAAAAAAATTGACAGGCTGAGGGCATTTGTAGGATGGAGAAGCTTGTTGTTTCAAAGGTTCTGACATTTTCTCTCTGAAGCTTAATAAAGAAACTTGATTGTGGAAGTTGCACAATGCAGAAAGCACAGCATGCCCTGCTGTGAAAGAAATGAGGCGGACAGTGAAATTGGAAATTACAATGCCACCCTGAATGAAACTGAAGTTGTTATGCAATATCTAGTAGGCCAGGTGACTTGAGGGCATGAAAAGCTTTACCTCTTCTTGACTTTCAGAGACCAATTTCATTTGTTCTTTACGTATTCATATCTGCACACGATACCAGAAAGTATTAAACATAGGTTTGTATGTTGTGTGTATAAACGATAATGCTGATTATTTTTTTAGAAAAGCCAGAAAGGCCATTGTGAAAGCAGCTTTAGTGTTACAAATGAAAATGGAAAATTAAAGTCTACGAGCAGAGCAACCAACAGCAGGATTACTAGACAAAATTCCTCAAAGATCACAGAACTGTTATATGGTAAAAAAGTATCAGAAGGCATCTTATTCCCAGTAATTATTTTTAAAACACAATTCTTTTATGGTATGTAAATTATTCCAGTAAGAAACAAATGACCACTCCCACAAATGCTTATCTACCTTGTCAATATTATATCACCATTTCCAGTTCAGCAGAAAAAAGTATCTCTACCTATTATTGTTCACAACCTTTTTAACTACCACAACTGGTGCAAAAACCCACTGAACTGAATCTGGTAGTCTAGAAAAAGCTAAAGCTGAAGCTCCCTAACTAACTATGTAGTAGGTAGAAAGAAGATATCTATCTGCACCTTGGAGTGGTTGCATACAGATTGTTTCTCATCCACATTTCCTCTGGCAGAATAATGTATGGGGAATGACACTTACTCGCCTTCTGATTAATATCCCCAAACCCTGAGAACACAATCAAAAACTCAACAAATATTGCTATGTTGTCCTTACCCTTTGGCTTCCAAAGTATTATTATCAATCTAATAAAACAAAATTTCATACCCAAACACAAAACTACTGGTGACTGGGTCTTTTAGGCAACAGACTGAAAAGTCTGGCAGCCTCCCAACTATTTTTTAGCCATCTCATTTCTATAAAAGAACACGTGTGAATTTCTCCTCCCTGTTTAAAAAGCCCAGTTAAAGTATAATAGGTAATACTAAACACGTGAAAAAAAGCACACCACTTTAATAAAAAATAGTAGGTTTATGCAGTCTATTTTGCATGGAGTCTTCATGGCACAACTAAATCTTTTAAGTCACATTATGCTTTTGTAGCTATTTATAGCCATGTATGTCCATCATTTGCATCCTATAGCTTGGGGTTTCTTTTCCAGATATAAACAGAGCTTCCTCCCTGACTTTGTTTATGTGTCTGCCTGTCAGCATAGCGCCAGTGACTGTCTCTCCACTTTGCTGCTGCTGCTCCCTCATCCTGTTTATAGGTCAGAGATGACTGCCATTGCCTCCCTGCTGCTGAGCAGAATTTCCCATAGCACTTCAGGATGTTTTAGTCACATTAACCTGTGCCGCCTGTCTGGAGCCAAATGTCTACCCTTCATGCTAGTGCTGCAGGCAGAGTTTGCCTCCACCAAACTCAGCTTTTGCTTGCTGGGAGACCCAAATATCTTCAGTTGTTTCTTGCACGGAAACAGAGATGGGTCGTGTCCATTGTCCCATCCCTTGCAAAGAGCATAAACAGACACACAGCTGAAGAGTAAAAAAATTCTCCTACTCCTTCAGTCCCAAGCACGTGAAGCCTCACAGTGGACAGCATCCTTGTCAGCCACTGAACATGGATTAAAAAAAATGGTATCTCTTAGTTGGATATGGGTTTTTTACTTCAGCTGGACACAGCAAGAAAAACAGGTCAGTAACATCATGTGATGAACATGCACAAGACACAACACTGGATGAAGAGGCAAATCAGCCATTGAGCACAGATCCAGTTGCTAAAATGGAACCAGAAAGTAATGTGTCCGTATGCACACAAGAGTGGGAGAGTCTTTTCTCTCCAAGCCAGCCAGAAGAAGACATATAATTCCAGGACCTCTGATGAACATTAAAACTTTGTGCTTTATGAAATCCATAGGAGTAGGAGTATAGCACTTGTACAGATCACTTTTTCCAGCAGCAGAGAATTATTAGTAAATTCAGAATATTTTGGTAAATAGGTTGTTGAAAGACATTAGTATCTGCCTCCATGGCCCATAACCTCCTCCATATTACTGGAATATAATTCAGGGTCCATTAGCATCTGCTGGGCAGGAGCATGCAAATATGTCCTTTGACAGCAAGTTCACACAATCTATTCTACAACACACATGGCTAACACTGTTAACAGTTGTTTCTGTGCTACCTTGCTACATTTTGCTATTTATAAAGACACCCAAAGAACATACACTGTGTATAAACTCCTCTTTAGGTTGGGACATGGGGTGCAACCAATTAAAATAACAATGAATGAGGCTGACACGACCTCTACCAGAAACTACTGTATGCTTTACGACCTCTGCAGAGATTTCCGAAAAAACCTAAATGTCAATTACACACCTAATTTTCACAGGTTTCATACTGGTAGTGAAGGACTTGGCTACAACTTGTCCATTTAAAAAGTTTTCTTTCTGGTCTTTGAATAGCATTAAAAAATGATGCATGAGAAAAATCAACATCACAAGTTAGAAGCATATTTTATGGACAATTGAGCAAAAATAATACATCATCAAATCGTTGTTGGCATTTAGAATAAGTTAAGCACATGGCACAAATGCATATTCTTAGAAAAAAAGGCTGATCTAATTGCTATTTTTCTTTATATTGTACTGTAAACTTTTAAAAATCTTTTACTGTAATAAAAAGTTGACGATTCTGACATCCAGGCGGCTTCCTCTGCCCTCAACAGCCACAGCTTCACATGACCCCGTGTGACCAAGCTTTGCAATGTTGTTATGAGTCCCATGATGTACTTTTTCTGTGATAACACCAGTTCTTAGAGTCATATGAACAAATAGGAATGTGTTTGGGTTTCTTGCTTTATAAAGAAGTATGTCTTCATCCCACATTTTGGGTAGATGAAGTTGAAAGATCAGAAAACATTAGAAAACACTGAAGATCCTAATATTTAAAACCTTTGTTTTTCTCACCCCAGTTATGCTTAGGTTTTGCTTTCTTTTGTACTCCATAGTTTTGTTAGAGTGCAAGAGATTACACCTGTGTTTATCATTTCCTCACTTGGCAAACAATATAAGAAAACTGCCTCACTTCAGTAGTGCTGAAGGAGTGAGGTCCATTTGGACTTATCTTACCAGAAGAACAGTAAAAATTCCTTTGTGATGTTTCTCATTAGCATAATCATAACACTGTCTTTCTCTGGTAGATTCATTTGTTTTGTTCTTTAGTATTGTTCCCCTTCTCATTTACATAGATCTGTATTCATTCCACAAGCAGCTTCTCTCTGAATCTTTTGTTCAACTGCTCATTATCTTATTCACCACTTTCTTTTCAAAGGTTCCAAATACATGTACAAAGATTTCATGGTCCAAAGAGGTACATATACTTGATATGTTCCAAGATGCCCATCTGTGCATTAGATTCTTATTTTCCTAAAAAATAAGGAGAGCAAACCAGAAAAAATCACTATACCTGAGCATGCCCCTGTTATTATCAAGAAACTGTGGAGTAAAAAATATCCTAAACGTGCCTAATGTCTCTGATGAAAAAACATAATGACAAGCCATGGAAAGGCAGAATGACATTTAACTCATTTTCCATTACTTCTCTGCCAGCTCTTGATGGTGTTCAATGATATAGCTCACTAGTGCGCAGAACGACTCTTCTGTTTATAGCTGTTCTCAGTGCCAAGTCCCACAGATGTTCAGATTTTCCTCCATGTGGATGAGATATTAGATACAATCTTACCTTCACATCTAGTGTCAGACAGATCTGGGGAAGAGATCTTACATGGATAAGACACCATGGTTTAGAGCTTTTCACGGCTTTTTACCATGATATGTCTCTATGGACTTTTTCTTTCTCTAAATGCAAATAACTTTATTTACTTTTGCAGAAAGGTGTTTACCTTTGCAGAAATACAGATTAATGTGTTTACTTATTTGTTATCAGGTTTACTTTATGGCCTGGGGTAGGACCATTGGCTGCTTTATTCGGTCTAAATCAACAGTTCAGACAACATGTTGCTCTACCAACAGCTTTTCCCAGCTGCAGACGGCAGTGTAAGAGCGCCTTCTATGCTTAGGCAAAAGAAATGCAAGGCAGAAAAGCCATGGAAAACTTGAGTCCACAGACTTAAAACCCACGTCCTTGGGGCACAAGTTGTTCTAGTCCTAAATCCAAAGAAAGAAGGGTACAAAAGCCTTCCCTCTGTTAAAGGAAATGGGTCAAACTTATCCTCAGGGTAGAACGATACAGCTGTCCTCTTTGGAGTATGATTACAGATACTTACTGCAGCATAGGTGTGGTTTCTCTGACAAGCCTCAGTTCTAATGCCAATAGATTTTAAAACAAACTTTTAAAATAATTGTAATTTATATGGTGGCTTTTAAGGAGCTATATGGGCATTAATGTGGCAACTTTAAAGGGCAAAATACCAAACAAAGGTGGGAAGAAGCTCTCATTTTGAAGCAGTACTTTTCTCCTGGATCACTTCAGTTATCCAGTTTCCCAGACAGCTTCACAAACAGTTGTAGTTGCACAACTAAAGGAGCAGCAAACTGTGGTGGAAAGACACAAAAAACCAAACCCACAAGTTGACAGAAGGACAGGAGCTACCTAAGCCAGTACAATACCACTGTATATAAAACTAGGGAGAACTTGGGCCCCCAATAGCCACCTTCTGGGTGAGGGTTTAATTCCTAAGCTGGGAAACCATGTTTTTCTTGGTGGACAGATTGCCTGGTAAAGCTGTGTCTTGACAAAACCTGGGGAATATGTTCAGCTTCAGTTGCACAAATATGCCATGTCAGTAGGACAACTTATATCCTTAAGGCTGAGTGCATGTCTTGGCAGCTGGAGTTACTGTAACCCATATACGAAGTGTACAGAGCTAATTCCATCAAAATCAACTGCACAATAGTCTTGAATTTCTACAATAGTTCTACCTTGATTTCAAACTCCCCATAATCTTTCATTTTACTCTTTTGGTACACATTTATTTTGATATAAAGACCCTCTTAATCCATGCATGATCTCCATATGAACAGAAGTAACTATAGTCAGAGTGAGTTAGTTTTTCACCTCTCTGTCTTTCCATTATTCCAGTACATCCAGTACATCCAGAAAAGAAGTCAACTTTTGCTGCAAAACCTAATGCTCTCCATAAAGCTTTTAATAGCAAGTCAACTTAAGCAAAATGTTGTCTTTTGGTTGAAAATTCCATTTCCCAAGACAGGGTCAAAGATTAAAAGAGGATTACAGGGATGTGGCAAGTGCCCATGTGTCAGAGACACAGCTTACCATGATACAGTAAAACACCTTGCAGAGAGCCAGAGCACACATACAGACTGGAAGCAGTATCAGCACATCAGACCAGTCTTTGCCCATTAATAAATCCTTCTGAGATACAGCTTTCATTGAGCTGAAGGCAGTACCATGCCAATGTAGCAATACCACTTCACAGTCCTAGTTACTCTCTATGCACTTTAAGCCAAGACAAAGGTACAGAGCCCAGGCCACTGGCCTTGCTTAGCCTTGAGGAGATTTACTAGCTAAACCATACTGCAAAACTCTTTTAGCAGAAATGAGACATATACCATCAAAGTATTTTCCCTCCGTAGAGTTTAAACAAAAGCTTTCCATATCACCTGCAGTTCCAGGACTTAGCCAGGCAGTTCCTTTATTCCATCATCTGTCTTGTGACACAGGTGTGGTCAACTTTTGCCAGAATATTATTCTTGCTTGGGAGCAGAATAGATGAGAACTTAGACCAGCAAAAACCATCACTGGATGTTGTCTGAAATACCCTCTCACTGATTGCAAAAGAAAACGATTCGTCTAATCTCTCAAGGATGTTTTCTTTGCAATTAATAAAGTAATGTCTCACACACACACACACAAAAGGACAGGATATAAAACCCAGAGTAAAAGCAAGGCATAGATTTTTGAACTTAAAATAGCCCTTTCAAAATAGATCTCTCTCAAAGGACAGGAAAGATGTGACTGGCTGAACAGCACAAAATCTAAATTATATAATGCTTCATGTGATTTTGTCCAGTCCAGTCTTCATCTACAACACTGGCTTTCTTGTAGACATTCTCATCTTCTTAAAAATTAATTAAAGAGACTTTAAAAAAAACCCAAGTTGCATGGTAGGTTGCAGGCAAGGAATGGTATATGATCTGTTGCCAACAATGGAACAGGAGGCAGGACACTGTTTCTATGCAATCTTGGACTTATTTTTTCCCCTTCATTTATGTGTTTCAAGTTTACCACCATTTACACAACAGTGAAGTTAGTCATTCCGGGGTGTGATGGAGACAAATTAGTTCTTGTTTTAAAAGCATGATGAGAGGTGGCTGTTACATGAAATTCAAAATACTCAACATCCTACCTCTGACACTTATTTAATCATCACAAAGCAGCCCAGTTTGATTTTAAATATAGCATATTTATCAGCATACAAATCTGACACATAATTAAAAAAAAAGATTTTTTTCCCTTTTCTGTCACGGACTTCTTGACTTCAAATATTGGCAAGTAGCACTGCCTCTCTCTTCCTCTTCATCTGTCTTACTGATTGATGCTGAAAGTTCTTTGTAGCCAGGTCTTGACTATATTTCATATATGAGTCCAATCAGCTGAAAGATGTCCTAGGCTTCCCTGCAAAGTCTCTGAATCACTGTAAAATATTAATAATTAAATGTGTTTGAGGAAGTTTGGTCTGAGTAAAACAAAGGTGGTAACCAGTGATTTAGAGAGCAGTTAGCTCTCACAGATCTATTAATATTATACAATTTGAATAGTTTTGTTGTTCTTGAGGTATGCTACCAGAAATAATTCAAATTTAAAAGGTCTTTGGAAGAGAGGTAGAATTGAGAAGTTGCCACATGATCAAAACAGAAAAAAACCCCAACACAATGTTTTCTCAACCTTTTTCAGGTAAGTATAAAGGTGGATGGTTTAAATAATTGCTTCAATCAGAGAGATCTAGATATTAATCTTATGAGATGAGGGAATTACATTAAATGCTATGTGCTACAAAGTTTCAATTACCTCATTACACAGCTAGTGTGTTCAGGAATGCACAAGTAAGTTTTTCAGCTTGTGACACTGTTCAATAAATCTTAGGAAATTATATAAAAAGAGAAGAGTTCAAGGTTAATATTTCAAATACTAATGAACTTTTAGATACTGAGGAGTTTTATTTGGGCCCATGAATACTTTCTACTGATCTCAAGCACATTAAAAACCTATCTCAAATTGAGAGAAAATAGTCTAGTTTTCACGTCACTCACTCAAAAACTTTGGAGAGCTGTAGTGAATTCGTTATTCTGCCACTGGGTACCATTTTACCCACTTATTGAGAAAATTTATGCAGGGTAAATTAAGAAAGCCTGGAGTTTTGAGAGATAGAGTTATCTATTTCTAACTATCTAGAGTTGCCTCTAGAGACATGAGTCTGCTCAGTTCTGCATTATTTGGTTCATATTTGAAAGGTGAGTTTCTTTTTTTGCACATAACAGATTGCAAACCCACATCTGCTGACACACAGAGGAAAAACTTTCCAACTCTCTACAGAGGCCCTGAAACAATGAGACAAAAAAAATCAAGACTCAGTAGGCAGAAACGGGAAAGGAAAAAGTTGGAATTGGTATTCTTACAGACTCATCTAGGAAAAAGGATATTTAGGTTTCAGTCCCTGCACCTATGGAAGTTTTTTGCATTTTCCATTGGAAATTTATGGGATAAACAAGCGGGAGTCTGACCACTCACTGACTTAAACAGCACCATTCCTTTGAAGTCTCAGCCACAGAACTGTAAGCGAATTTTTAAAATGAAATGGAGGAATTAGTCAATTAAGCATTACAACACTGAGACCACTGCCCAAGTATCTTTGCAAACAATGGCCTATTGTGTATGGACTGTGCCCTTAAACATAAACTTATATGCCCAAAACTACCAGAAGGCAGTATATGTTACATGTTTAACATCTTTGGGGATCTTTAGTCTCCAGATACCAGCACCGCATCAACACAATGCTACAGGCAGCACCCAACAGAAAGACTGTAGGGAGTTCAGTTGTAAACCATCTCAAACACAGATGTGGATTCTACTTTCCTCTTGCTGCTTAGAAAGACCATACAGATTTGTGAAGGTCTTGGAGGTGAATTTTTTATAGCCTCAAACTGATACCGCTGCAAACACTGAAACTTTTGATGAAACATATTAAAAATCACAGACATAGATTGCACTGACAAAATTATGGCAAAACTGGCTTCAGACTCTATGTATTCCACAGTGATGTTAATAATTTACATAGACAAAAGCTGTCTTTATGTCTGTTTGGTGTGCTAGGGAGTGCTTGCAGATATACCTTGCATTCCTACCCTACCTAAGCCCCTGACTTAGATGTACTTTATGTGCATGAGAAACACATGTGGTTTCATTGAGTGGGAACCTAACTTTTCATCAATTTTTGTCTGTCACTGAGAATAATAGGAAAAGTACATCACAAGTTTTGGATACAAATGATGTTATCTGGAAAATTTTCTGCAAAAGCTGCCAAGGACAATAAAGATAAACCAGAACTTGACATTTCTAGTATAGAAAACCAAATGGAAAAAAAAAAGTTCACAGAGAAGCTGTAGTTCTGCCATGTCATATCCTAGTGAAATGCTCACATATGGTATATAAAGCTACACCTTAGAAGATATAACAGACATACAGCTACACCTTAGAAGATACAACAGATATACATATGTACATTTATTTTACTGGTTTGACATTTATCTTCAAAAATCCCCTTATGAATTCCACTGTCTTAGCATGTAAGCATCTTAGAAGCCCTTTAACTTTATCTGGGTAAGTAATTGTATGATGGGGGTTCTCGTTTGTTTGCATTTCTTTGAATCAGTAGCATGGAATGTACCAGAATATCAGACCACAAAACATTCCTGACATTTTTGAAAAACATGTTTTTATACTGCTGCTGTTAAGCTTTCAGAAGACCATTTCATATCTGTTTACACAGACACACCCCAAACAATGTAGGGAAACCCCACTTTAGTGGCCTTATGTACATCCACAACAGCACTGCAGGTAAGTTCCACATACATGTAGAAATGATCTATAGAAGCACACTGCCATACTGAAAATTAATTTTATTTTGTACAATTTGGTAGGTGCTTGATTCTTATTATTTTTTCCTCTTTGGCTGGAGCATGCTTATCTTTATTTGCAGGTATGTGTGTATGTACTATATATATACAGATATGTATAAAAACAAGTCATGCAAGCCTTGCATAGGTTAAATGTTATGTGCTTAAAAGGAAGCAGATGCAGAATTTTTCAGGTTCAGGTCCATGCTAAAAATGATTAATCTGATTCTTCAGCTGTCCATATAACTATATGCATCAAGAAACACTTTGAAAGCATGCAACCTTTGCTGCATTTTTCCAAACAGTCATGGGATAGCAGGTTACATTTACCATGCAACAATCCCAGAACCAAATCCCAGGACTGATGTGTTCCAGAAGAGGCACTGCTTATTAGACCTCAGTCTCCACTTGGTTCAGTTATCTGCAGAAATATAAGACAGTTTCTTTCCTGTCTTTTTGTGTTATTGTTAAGATTAATTGCCACCAATTCCACCAATTACTGCAGTGTTCACTATATTCATGAAAAGGAACTCGCCAAATAGTAAACTCCAATAATATTTTTCTGTCACAGTTGTCGTAGTCTGCCTTAGAGTTGGTTCTGCTAATTTCTTTCCTAGTTGAGGCCACAAATTATAAGATATAGTATTAGTTGATTGCTGGTTTGCGAAGTACTTTTTCACTCTAATGAATACAAACATATAGAAAAAAAATCAGCAGCTTTCTAAAACTTGAAAAGTCCTCACGAATTGTGAACTCTTCAAAAAATACATAATGGAAGAGCTGGTTGTACCAGTCCATTAGTGTAATCAATGCAAAATAAGATGGTAAACCAGGAGCGGCACAGATCCCTAGGACTCCATTTTCCATTAATGGTCAAATTAGTATCTCAGGTGATATAATGAGTTAAGACTTCTCAAAATATATTATTAGATATGATCATTCCTCTTCCACTGCTTCCGTTAGTGAGAAAAATCCACATACTCTATTCGCAAAGTTTAGGGCCTAAGGGAACCACTAGGTTATTTGTTGTTCCCTCCAGTACATCACATATAAGTTTCATCCAGTTGTCTGCCTGCTAAATTCATGAATCTGCCAACAGAAAGACACTGGATTTTGATTTGAAGAATTTAAAGGGCAAAAATCCACTTCCTACCTTGTCCTGAAGATTTATGTACTTCATTAATGAGTTGCTCCTCCTTGAAATTTGTACAGGATCAGCTGCTAGCATCCACTGTGCTGCCTTCATCCCCTGTGCCCTTTTATAGTTGGCATGTTTCTTCCTATGAAGAAATACTTTATAGAATCACAGAATATGCTGAGTTGGAAGGGACCCACAAGGATTATCGAGTCCAGCTCTTAGCCCTGCACAGGACCATCCCGAAGAGTTAAAGATGTGCCTGAAAGCATTGTTCAAATGCTTTTTGAACTCTGTCAGGTTTGGTGCTGTGACTGCTTCCCTGGGGAGCCCGTTCCAGTATCCAACCACCCTCCCTGTGAAGAACCTTTTTAAAACATCCAGCCTAAACCTCCCCTGACACAACTTCAGGCCATTCCCTTGAGTCCTCTCATTGGTCACCACAGAGAAGAGACCAGTGTCTACCCCTCCTCTTCCTCTCCCGAGAAAGTTGTAGACTGTGATGAGGACTCTCCTCAGTCTCCTCTCCTCTGGGCTGAACAGACCAAATGATCTCAGCCACTCCTCTCAAGGCACTTCACCATTTTCATTGCCCTCCTTTGGACACTCTCTAATAGCTGAATATCTTTCCTATATTGTGGTCCCCAAAACTGCACACAATATTCAAGGTGAGGCCTCCCCAGTGCAGGGCAGAGTGGGACAATCAGCTTCCTTGACCAGCTGGTGATGGTTTACCTGATGCCGCCCAGAACTTCAATCAAACCATCTCTCAGACACTTCTATTTGCACCTGCAGGGCATATTCTTCAGCCTTCAAATCACTTGCATGCAACTATTCTGTTGACTTCAGTTTCTCATTCTTTCTTTTTCAAAGCAATCTCTGTGGTTCACTACCAAAGCTCAGCAGCACTGTCACAAAGGGAGAAGCTGTCTCCACAGTCTTGCTGTTTTGTACACCCCAGTACTGCCTTAGTTTTCACTCTCTGCAGAGGGTTGCTGCTGAAATGCCTGCACAGGCACCTGTCTATGTCCAAAGAACATATTCTGCAGCCATGCCCAACTTTCTTTGATCCTGGATTCTAAACCACCATTTGAAAATTACTGAATGTCCTTGTTTACCACAATACCGCGATTCCTCAACTTGACAGTCTGCTGATCACTGTATTATCTCCACATTTTCTCAGTAACAAACTAAGACTTCTCCTAAAAATAAGCACTAGTTTCAGTCCTGTGACTTCTTGACAATATCTTGCTAAGAGATAGAATAAGATCTATGAGGGTTCCTCATTTGCAAGCAGTTGCAGGATTTTTCATTTACCTTGATACTGACCTAAAATTTTGCCTTGATAGAAGACAGTACTAATATGTAAATCAGAACACAGCAATGCTGACAAAACATCTTTATAGTCACTGATCACACTGATGTACATCAGTCATCTCTTCAGCCAATTTCTCTATGCTAGATTAATACAAGTAAACTATGCCTACTGCTTTTAAAGGATTTGCCATAGGTATTTGCCATCATCCTGCTCAGATAGTAAAGGTCTGTAAGATTCTCTATCAGGTGGAAATGATTTCTTCTACTTCTTTACAGGCACACAGAGCTATATTTAGTGGTTTTTTTCTCTTCTTCCAAATCTCTAGCTAGTAATGTGCCACCAAATTTTCAAAATTTACATTATTGCTGGAGTACTTATGCTCTTTATTCTTCTTTTTCCTGGAACTTGATTTTTTATTTTTTCTATTGTTTCCCTAATAATTTTTTCTGTTACATGACCTGTGATTTATTTGATTACTATATAATTCTATAAATTTTAGTTTTATGTGTATATATATATACACACACATATAAATCACTTTTTTGTTTCATTCCATCTTTGAGCCATGAAGTCTTTTACTTTCTGACTATTTGGTACTGTAATGACATGCATTATGAATTGTGCAATGTTCTTATGTGACCATTTTGCATCAGTCATTCTCAAGGATTTACGGGAAGTGGGCACAGATGATATGACTGGGCAAAGTAACATGGCTTTGCAATTATCCTCTGGTACACACTTTCAGTCACTGGCATTAGGAAATAAGAGCTCATCGGGCACAACTAAGCTGCTTTGGAAAAATACTCAGGAAACATGTGGAAGAGATATTAACAAAAGCATTTCATCTACCCCTCATTGGTGCCAGATGCTGAGTAGCCAGCAGACGCAAATTATTTTTAGCTTACAGCTCAGCATCTGTCCTCAGGTCAAGAGTTGATGCCCTTCAGAGAGAGGAGTCATGGCACACTCACAGGCAGCAGGGTCATGCTTCTCCTGTAGATTGAGCTTCCTTTGCTTTCCTTTCAAGTACATGATAGTCTTTAGTGAGAGTCCTCTACAAGGGAGATGAGTTAGTTGATAGAAGCAAGGAAGTCAGAGACTTGTGAAAGATAATTCTCCCATTTCCTCATGTTGATTTCTATCCTGTGTATCCAGGATTTTTTGCCATGTTCCTACACCATGTATTATATTAGATTTCAAGGCTCACTTAACCAAAAAGTGTTCCTCCATACAGGTAAGTCACTCACAGCTCTGCTTAATTTGCCACTGGGTCCTGCTCTGATGCTAATAAAAACTTAGACATTTTTCCAAGATCAAGTGAATCCTCCTCAAATACTGTAAAACCTCTGAAGATAACCTTTTCTGGACAGTTAAGAGGATGTATAAGAAGCTCCAGTGAAAGGAACCATTCAAAATTCCTTGAGGCCTCATATTGAAATAATATTCATAAAATATTTTCACTGTATATTAACAAATGTGTTCCATATATTAAACACGTACTTTCAGCAGGCCTGTTTCCACTGACATTCAATGTGCAAATATTATTATTTCTAAAAGTACTTAGTCCTACACCTAGCTTCGCATTACACAAAGAAGAGAGGAATGCAAGGTCCTGGGCTGAGAAGGAAAAACAGCACATTTCATTCTCAGTCACTGACTCAGATTAAGGTCAGCAGCAATCAAAGTTGTTTGCAGAAAAATGGAATTCAATGGTTCATGTGAAATAAATCATCACTCTCAGCAGTCAAAACCACAAAGACAATCACTCATGTTGCTAAAAAGCAACATGAATAAAAGAGAATCCAGAACCCCGTTCCTGAGCAGACACATCCTGCAAAGTGCCTTGCAGGTAGCCCCTGCCCTCAGCAGCACTGACAAGATGGGGAGGAGAAGCCATGTAGCCATTGCTTTCCTTGAGCCTATTCCATGAATCAAGGGATTTCTATTTCCCAGGCAGTGAGGTGTTCCTTGTCAGGAGAAGATGATCTTGAAAAAAATGAAGGCCTTATTTTACAGGAATAGGAAATCATTTTCGTATACCTCAGGAAGTCATGTCCATCTCTGATGCACAAAATGAGTGAAAGATGCCATCCAATTTGGTAGCGCCACAATTTTGAAAGAATGCAGGAGGTGAAAATTTTGCCATCACCATCAGCCAGTCCCAGTATGCTGATCACATATGTCTTGGCCAGCTTTGGGGGAAGCTCTCCAAAACAGACTAAGTTCTCCTTCAGTCTGATGGTGGCTTTCAAGACATCATTTTTCTGCCATTCAACCCAAGTCCAGATTTACTAGTGACACCAATCCAGTGTCACGGGCTAGCATTTGGTATGAACCATCAGTCACTAAGAAGGCAATGGCCAATGAACACCTTTCTTCAAGGGAGCAGATTTCCAAATCCAGATGTTTCTACACAAAGCTCACATCTGCCCTGCTCTAAACTCCATCCTCCCAGTCTACAGCCAAACCAAAACAATAATGGAAGAGAACCAAAGAAAATGGGACATAAAGACTGAGGACAGAGAGAGACCCTTGATCCCAGGCCCCTAAAGGGCATAAAAGCATCACTGTGCAACGCAAGGCAACTGTTGATGTGGACAGATTTTCCAAGGTACTTATCAAGAAGCTGAGCAGACCTGATTTGGCAATCCTCTGTCATGCACTCAATCTGGGTCACTCAAAGGTGCTGCTGCACATAGCAGCATTCCTGAGAAATTTTTATTTTAGGCAGATGTGACTGGCATGAGCCTTAATGTTAACAAAATAAACTGAGGCCTGTTATTAAGGCACACAAACTCTGTGATTTCTGACATTAATAGCAGTACAAGCTAGCTTAGCATCCTATGCAGTAGTCTTTTCCTCCAAAAGGGAAAAGACTGACGCTGCATGAGAAGTTGAGAAAATGTCAGGAGGAAAACAATGAGCATCTTTTGAAAACATTTCCTGGTAGCTTCACACACACAGCTGGAAAAGCGATAGATAATAAATTTGCAAATCACCTTTCTGCCTTTCTCACTTATCTAGGTGAGGTCATAATTTATATAGTTGTGCTTCAAAGCAATAAGCCTGTCTGATCTCACTGTTCCAATCTTCTCCAAATTACCATTTTTATTGTTTTTTTTCAGACACTCTTATTTATAGCAGAAGGAAAAAAAGTTATTGACAAACTGTCCAAGCTGTTACATAGACAGTGTAATGAGATCCTGGTTATGTTGTACCACTCCATGGAGAACAAATCAGCTTGATGTGTCTTCTTATGGCAGAAAGCTGCAGAGGAAACCTTTCCATTGGCTATCAAAAAGCACTGGGAATTTCTTCTGTTTTGGTTTGACACTGGAGCTTTGATTTTTTAAAAAAGTTATACACTCTGACAATGAGCCTAGATGCTAGAGGAGCAATTCAGAAAGGAGAGTACCAATTATTGGGTGCTTTTAGTTCACACCGGGGTTTACAGACATAAGCTCAGCAACCCCAAATCAAGAGAGAGGATATACCCAATAGTGAACATCAGCTACTTCACTTGGCACCAGCTGTGTGCTAAGCCTATTTGATTTGATTGACTTATGTGGGTCAGAGTCAGTCAGCGTTGAGCAGTGAAGTGGGACTCCATGACAACAGATTGACAGTTTTGTACAATCAAGTATAAATGACTCAATACAAAACTTGCAACCTGAAATTTATAATTGCTTTGGCAATCTGTTTCTATGGCAGCAGCTAATTTCCTGCAGCTACTTCATTGACTAGTAATATCAACTATTATTGCAAAAAGATGTCTCTTCTTAAGACTCAACTACCAGAAATAATATATGTGCTAAGTGTTAAGAAATGTAACCTATATGCCTCAATAAAGTCCCTATTGACATATGAATAAACTCAATATTTCTATAAATTCAAACTTTTGTAATGCAGATTTGAAGACCAAAAAAAGAAGAATCGTCTGAGGTTTACATGAATAAGACTAGCTCAGCAGTTTCTATGGCACAAGATTGACAGAAAAATAACCGTAGTAAGGCAAGGAAGAAAAGGAGGCTCAGGGGAGGCCTTGGCACTCTCTGCAACTGTCTGAAAGGAAGTTGTAGCAAGGTAGGGGTCAGTCTGTTTTCCCAAGTAACAACTGAAAGGACAAGAAAAAATGGCCTCAAAGAGGAGACTTAGATTGGATATTAGGAAAAATTTATTCACCAAAAGGGTTGTCTGTCAAGCATTGAAACAGGTTGCCCAGACAAGTGGAGGATTCACCATTCGTGAGGGTATTTAAAAGACATGCAGATGTGGTGTTTGGGCATGGTTTACAGGTGAGTTTGACAATGTTGGGTTAACAGTTGGACTCAGTAATCTTAGGGGTCTTTTCCAACCTAAGCCATTCTGTGGTTCTGTGCTGGCTCACAGAATGTCATCTAGTGACTGCTGGCTGCAGTGTGAGCAGGAAGAATATAGCAGGGGCAGCACTGAAAGAATCAGTCTTGAACACTGAGACTTTCTAGCTGACTGGAGTGTTGAGGTCATGAAGGTAGCAAACCAAACCATACTAGTGTCATCCTCCTTGAAATAGGAGCTGTGTTCATATAACATCTACCAGGTTGCCTGATGGTGTCAGTGTGGTGTACAATGAACTCTTTGGCAGCTGCTGCTGAGTGTTCTGCTTTATGACATACATACACAGTAAAGAGGGGAAGGGTCTTCAGAGTCCTCTCTCTTTTCAGGCAGATGATGCAACCAATAAAAAGTATACCACACAGCCTGTTAACACCCACAACACTCTTCTGATTTGTTTCCCAAGAAAAACCACTTGTTTGTTGCTGGTATTGAGAAGTTCAGAACCTTGTTGGGACAAGCTCTGATGATTAACAACAATCTAGAGCCTACATCAGATTTCTGGTTTGGGGAATTGGACCAGTTCATGAAGTCTTATCTCTAGAGGCATTTAGTTCTGCAAGACTGATGCTCAAAAAACAAGCAGAATATTTTTTTTATTGGGAATAATTTTTCACAATAATTAAAATTCTGCAATATTTATTCCTATTTCCTTCAAATGAAAGTAAGAAAAATACATTTAGTTTTAAATCAAAAATTCTGTGTTGAATCAAGCTACAAAAAGTTGATTCATTTTTTCCATTTTACTTTGGCTTTAATCACAGATGTTTCTTTTTTTTTTTTTTTTTAAATCAGCAGGTTTTATCCCCGGGAATTTAGACTAAATGACTAAATTAAATCAATTTTAATTAAAAGCTTTAGTTATTTCCCTGCAGATTTGTTTCAAAATCAGAAATAGGCATGGAAGTTACTGGCACTATTCAGCATATAAACTTTTTACTAAAAGCATAGGAAAATTTGGGTTGGGGGGAACCTCTAGAGGTCATCTGGTCCAATCTCTTGTTCAAATCGAGAGTCAGTTGACTCAAGGTCTTCTCAAGCTATGCATTCAAAATCTCCAAGCATGAGGAGTCCTCAGCCTCTCTGACATTAAGTTGCATCTGTCAGACACATTTGCTCTATGAAGTAGCTTGTGTGGTGGTCTCCCACCATGGGATGTGACTTACACAGTTATCAGAGATCAACTTATAACGTCTTCAAGTAAAACAAAGTTCAATATATCATGTGCTACTGTGTGCAACAGTTTTTCAGAGATGTTCAGATGCTCTTGCAGTGAACAGGATTGCACAAACAGTAAGGTCTATCTTTTATGAAAACAATCATCAGGAAATTCAAGGTAGTTACCCAGGTGTGGAGTGTCATTCCAAGCCTGAATCTGTCACTTTTCACTGATTTATTTCTGGGAATTAGAAGTAAATCTAGTAAATCAGTGAGTTTTCCTGCACTACAAACTTTCATAAGTTTTCCTTCAGGGAAAATAGAAATTAATGTCCTCATAAACACCAACAGTTCATTAGTTTACCAAATCCCCATTCCACTTACTCTTTAGAATTATAATTAAAGAATACTAATAGCTTTTATCTAGCTCATCCCTGAAGTAAGATCTGAATCTGCACTCTGGAGGTGTTGATATCCCTTCATTTCTGGTGAGTGAGTGTATTGGGTCTGGCTGAGCTGGAGTTCATTTCCCCACAGTATTCCTCACAGTGCTGTGCTTTGCATTGGCAGCTAGAAGGCTTTTGGTAACACACCAGCGTTTTGGCTGCTGCTGAGCGCAGCATCAGCACTGTAACATTCCTTCCTCAAACGAGGGCAAGACCCTCAGAGGGGACACAAGTAGGCCAGTTGACCCAAACTGACCAAAGGTATATTCCAGACCATGTGACATCAGCTCAGATATAAGAGCTAAGGCAAGGAGCAGGAAGGCAGGCATTCATTGTCTGCAACAGTTACCTGCTGAGGAACCGTCATGCGTGCTGAAGCCCTGGTTCTCAGGAGTGGCCGACCATCGCTGCTGATGGGAAGTAGAGGATAAACCCTGCTATCTTTCGCTTCGTTTTTGCGCGCGCAAGCTTTCGCTTTGCTTCTGCTTCAGTAAACTGCCTTATCCCAACCCATGGGTTTTTGTCCATCTTACTCTCTCCCCTGTCTGGCTGGGAAGGGGACTGATAGAGTAGCTGGGTGGGCACCTGGCATCCAGCCAAGCTCAAAACACCACAGTGAGCAAGCTTGGTTATTTGCCCAGATATGGTTAGGAAGAATCAAGGTCAATGTGTACGTCTTTTAGAAAGCATATGCCCTGTACTCGCATCCAGCAACTGACAGTTTGCCACTGCTTTCCTTCTTTTCAGCTGAAAGAACCAAGCAGCTGTAACTACAACAGCATAACAGGAAAATACAAGAACATTTAAAGCTTTGCTCTTGTTGCGCATTTCCTGTTCATTTTTGGTGTGCTCATTTCCACATTACCAAGAATTTCTCAAAGCTTCCAACACTGTCATAACAGTTCAAAAGACAAGTTACATCCAAGTTTGTCAGATACCAACACAGACTTGACTTTTTTTCATGAATTTCTAAAAATAAAGCCCACACCTCACCACATACTGATATTGCACAGTGGTCTCATGATAAGCAGCAACATATCAAAATTTTGATTATTTCTTCTGCAATCTGTTGCCAACTCCTATTCCTCTGGGATCTTCAGACGTGTTTCTCATACTGATAATAAAATGCAATAGATGTAGGAGTCCTTGACAGTTTTCTTCCCGTGATCTCTCAAGATCCTTCATCTGGCTTCTTTCATTACATATTTCTTTCTGCTCATCTTCATGGTCCTCCTCATGTCCCCTGCTTTCATTTGTTATGCCCCCTTCTTCCCAGTCATGTAACCGACAAATTACTTTGCTGAGCTTTCTCCAATACTTTTGTCCTGTGTTATTTAATTCTCTGTCTATAATTGCTGCTAACATTCTTTCCTGGTAGGCACACTGTCATTCACTCTTCAACATGCACTTCTCCAAAGAAGTCTAAAAATCATAGCTCTTCCCCTAGAAAACTGACTGATCAAACGAGTTACAGTTACAGAGAACGGATGTTCTTGAGGGTGATACTGGGGTCAGCAGAGCGCAGAGATGAGCTGAAACAGCAAGTATTCAATTTTCTCCTTTCTTTGAATATAGTGTGTGTGCCATCAGGTTTCTAAGTTTTGTAACTGTCTCTAAAATGCTTTATTAATAATAGGAATAATAATCTTAGTCATCAGTTCTGTCCAGTTAATCACAAATGTCAGTCTTAAAATTTTCAGGGAGGTTTTTCCAGACTGAAAACTGGCAGCATTGTATAGGGCAGCAAAACCCCAATGATTTACCACTCCTTGCTTCCTGTTTCTGGAACAGTCATCCTGCAGAGCATCTCATCCTAACAGCTTGATGCAAGGAGAGTCAGCATCTTTTGTGCCATTTTAATTGTCTGGAAACTATTTTCCAATTCTCAAGTCCTTGAATTCCATCTTTTCCAAACAAAGTAGTTGCAGCACGGTCCCATTGGTTATTTCTGCATTATTTGCTTGCAAATGGATTATAGCATGTGACAGTAATTAGCTGCAGAACCCTAATCAAATGCTAAATTTGTGATTAAAATCATATTAGGTAAATAAATACCAAGTAATTGGTAAACAAAGGCTTCTGCGGGAGTTGACTTTATGAAGAAAACTTAATGAAAGTACTGTGTCCTGAAGAACTTCCCCAAAGAATGGAAAAGCAGCAGGGACAGAAAAACAGCAATAACACCAGGATTAGCGTGCTCTTAAAAGGAAACAGAAACTAAAATAAGAGAGGACTAAACAGCTGGCTAGAGGACGTGGATGAGAGGAGATGGTGGAATCATTCAAAGACTCCTGGGCCTGGAGGTTACTTGATCACTTCTCAACCCTCTTTAAATACACTGAGAACTAGGATAGATTATTTACTGCAAAAAAACCCACAGCTCTGTTGAACTTATCTTCTTCAATAAGGTAGTACTGATTTACACTTGATGAGAACCTGATCTACTCATTAAAGACTCATGCTTGATACCAGCAGGTTGTTTGCTGGCTTTACACCAGACATTAGAGAACATCACTTGCCCTTTTAATCCAGATTTTGAAAGAAAATAATCCAAATCCATTTGAATTTTTTTTTAATTTTCATTACACTCCCTAAGGAAGTTCATGAAGGAGAGGAGGGGGGCAGCCCTTTTGCAAAAGGATGACAGGAGGATTTGGTCAGTCTATATTTTGTTAAAAAGAAAATGAAGTACAAAATTTAGAGGAGCGTATTTTCTCAGTCAGAATCAAAATCCACTGGACCATGATATAGTCTCAAATTATTCTTTTGGGGATTTCAGCAAAGATACCCTCTAGGGGAATAATACTCCTAATGGAATTGAAAAAACAAGTGGAAAATGTCTTTTCTGGTCAGATTCACACAATTCCTTATTCAGAAGGAATGGAGACACAACTGAGAGCTCAAGGCAAGCGGTTCTCTTGAGGTTTCTTAAGAACTGGAAGCTGTAATAATTATTGTAGTCATCAAAAGATAAGTATTTAATCAGACGAAAAATGTCGCAGATTTTAGAATCAGAGCATGCAATGCTAACTATAAGCCATATTGATCGAAGAGAGCTTTGTCATTTGGAAGAACATAAATAGAACCTTCCTAAAGCAGAAGGTCCAAAATCTGTCCAAAATCTCTTTTCTAATTTGAATGTGGCAAAAATGAATATGTATGGATGCAAACAACTGAGGAGCAGTAGGTAATCAAAAATATTTCTCCTCTTATTGCACAAAGGCTTCATGTTCATCTAAAATTGAATGACCATATTTTCAATCTAAGAATAATTTCTCCTTGGAGAGTGCTATTCAGAAGACTTCAGCTCTGTGTCAAATAAAATAGTGCCAGATTTGTTGCTATGATGATGGGTCAGTCCTACAACAAAGACCACAAGACAAACCGGCTTGTTATCCTGAATGGTAGTCTCCCAGATCATCTACTTCTTGGCATTAAGGAGGAGGATCATTAAAATTTTTAGCAGGGAAAAAGAACATTCCTTTAAGATATAGAGGTGAAGAACTCACTTCATGTCAGGGGTAAATAAACCCAGCAGCTGGAATAGACTGTGCTCTTTATTGCATCTGTGATCTTCACCAGGTTAATCAATACGGAAATATGACTAAAATCTTGATATTTGGCAACATAGTGATTTTATTTGCTAATAAATCAGCCAGTGCTTATATAAAGCTTTTTCTGATGAGCTGCAGGACTCAAGAATAAAATTCAAATTTTCTTGAATAATGTCTTCAAAATGAATAGGTAAAATACATTTTTAACAATCTTATTTCAAAGCACAACCATAGGTTTTCAGCATGTTATCCTTTTCCTCTCACTGGAATACAATATTGAAAGTTACAAAGCACTTTCAAACAATATTGCATTTAAAACCCAAATCTCAAAGCAACAAGGACACACTCAGAGTTAATATAGCCAAGGCATTTTTAAAACCACTTCATTTTTCCCAGCTGGTGTGCACACTGTCTGCATGCCAATGGATCTCACACAGCGAAGTATGCTTGCTTTGAATAAGTCTCTAGGACAGCTCTCAGAGCTGTAGAAATGATCAGGCATGAACCTTTTGCTGCAAGGTCGCTAATTAAACACCAGTCTCAAGATAATAACGACTAATCTCTTTTAGTTAGTGTTTTACTATCACGTGCATAGCAGGGCAGTTGTTTCAGCCCTGTTTCTAGCAGCCGGCAGCCACAGTACAGAATGCGCTTATGCACCAGGAAGTGTTTGTTTGTCTGTTTGTTTGTTGCACTAAAAGCCTCCGAAGACAGAAGGATGTAAAGGACTTGAAAAAGAAACTCCCTTGCCAGACATAAGTATGGCATTTGCTTATCATGCAAAATGCTAGAATAGTAGCATGGGGGAGCTTCAGGACTATGTATAGGCCTAAGTAGTTGTACTACTCACTGTAATGTCAGGGCAAGATATTATATTCTAGTTCCCTTATACCAGGACCCAAGAAAATCAGGCTTTTCTTCTATTGATCTAAAGAGGGTGAGGACCTATGTTTTCTCTCTCCCATCTCATTGCCCTGTAGCAACACATGTTAAGTCCTGTTCTTCAGGGATGTCCTCTCTCATCTCCTGCCCAAAAATACCCCTCTTAGACCTTCCGCTGAGTTCCATCCCTTCCTCTTTGGGGAAGCAACAGCTTTGCCTTGATTTGGAGAAGCCCCAAGCTGGGTGTAGAAGCCCTGACCCACTCCTATCCCAGCTAAATGGAGAGCTCACCCCCCCTGTGTTGTGAATCTGTCACCCCACTTCTTCTACCCCAAGTTCTATCAGCTGTCAGGTACCACCAGCTGACATCTGGCTGTAGGATGTCCTCTGTCAGTCCCTTTGAAAAGTTTTACTCTAGGAGTTCATAAAGTAATTATTCCAGGATAATAGCTTTGCATTTCCAAACGTGACATTTAATCCCATGTCTATGTACAGTCACAAAGGAAATTTCTGATCATGACTGTAAATGTATTTATAAATTCAATTCTAAATCCCTTTGGCATTTCTTCTGGCATGTTGGTTTTTTTTCTTTAATAAAGATTAAATTGCTAGAAAATTTGCTTCTGAAGACTTGACCTTGAAGTGAAATTCAAACCCTTACATGTCTAGACTGTACAGAGGAACCAGCTCCTTCCTCTTGCTAACTCCAGCATTTCTCAGAGGACTGCAGTTGAAGATAAAGGCAGTTGGTGACAAGGAGCAGTCAGACAAATGTGTACACATAGAATACTTTCTGTCTGGGGGATTTCAGCTTTTCTCCTACATTCTTTTGATGAAAATATGGAAATGTTAGCTTCCAAAGCAGCCTGAACTTATCAGGACTCTGGACCTCTTAAGAGATAAAGGCACTCAAGACCTGGTTAGGAAATGGTCACTAAAAGCTGGTACACGCACAAGCTGTACCCTGCAAAAACTTACCTGCTTCAAAACTCTCTCCTCACAAAGAACATGAGCTGTTTTTCAATACCAATGCTGTTAAATGACATATTATAAACATTGCATAAAAGAAATCCACTTGACTATACAGCAGCTATAGAAATTTACTTTGCAGGCACACATTAAGGCACACTGGAAGCTGTGCTTACCATTCCTCCCCAGTCACATGGAAGCTGGCTGCTCCTGTGGTCACACACGTGAGGCAGGAGCGTTTTGCTGCAGCCTGTGGAAAGCTTACCCATGACACGTGAGAGTGGCTCTCTAATAACACCAGATTTCCCTCTGGCTTTTCCTTGCTCCGGCAAATGTCGATTCTACAGTTATCCGCTTCTTAAAATATTTTCATTTATTTATCACTGCTATTTTGAACTACATAACAAATGCTAAACCCATGTCAGCACATACATAAAGGGTTTTTTTGATAGAAAATCTCAGAGGAGCCAGGGTGCCCAGAACAGTCATCTTAGTGCCGAGGGAGCCTTGCAGCATAAATCCTCACAGGCTGTTCCATTAATTAATAATCTGTAAGCCTTTAATTGCTATCACTGGATATATTCAGAACATAGAAATGACAGTCTGAGGAAGGAGGCAGCAGAGGTAGAGCTCTTTCAGGAATGTTTTTCCTGTGAATAACCTTTAGCCTGACAGTCTACCAAGAAAGCTCTCCCTTCCACACAACATCCGGGGTGCTTCTGGGGGATACAGATGTCTCATGCTTCCTTCAATAGATGTTGTTGGTATTCTTGGGGCTTTAGAGCAAGAAGAAACATAAGCAAACCCACCCTTGGGCCTCTTCCAGAGGCCACAGAGGGCAATGGAAAAGCTCCTGTTGACTTTGGACACAATGTTTCCTCAGCCCACAGTCATGGTGGGTGACGGACTTCCTGCGTAAGGGCTGGAGGGTCTGCTCCAGCAAAGGGTTTTGGTGTCAGCAAAATCTTTACCAGCTAAAGGCCATGACAATGCTCTTAAAAGGTCTTTTATTACCTATGGGTAAGTATGCTGATAATTGTTTCCTATGCAGCAAGAAAGAAGGCTGAGCCCCATTAGACACAAGAGCATCACTTCTCACCCTTCCTCTTGCTAAATATATGCATAATCTAAAAGGAAGCACGTACCTTCCCATCTCAGTGAGCAGTGGGGCTGCTGATCCTGTCTGTCAGTGTGGTCAAGGCCAGCATGCACTTACAGCATGCACTTATAGCTAAGTTGTTCTGAATAACTTAGGTTGCCATACCCTAATCTCCTCCTCTGTTTATGGCCTCATTTTTCAGCTGGGCCTTTTGGAAAGTTGTTATTTCCCTGCCTCAAATGTGAGTCATGACAATATTTAGGTGAGCACAAAATGCTTGCCTTCTCAGATCAGGGTACTTGTCCCCACGTGTCTGGGCTCAGACTCACTCAGGGAGGGAGTTGTGCTCTTCTAAAGAGAAATGATCATCCAATTCAAGGTTGAGTTGGAGGGAATGATTGTTCAAGCTATCTTTTCAGCTAACTTCCAGTTAATTCCCACCTTAAGTGCATAAGGCAACAGTCTGTATCACTCTGTATGTTTATTTAGAATTCGTATGTACAGTTTGTATTAGAAATCTGATTCACTTGTCTGCCAGAAAGTATCTGGTAAATATAAGCTTAGTGTAAAGACATAAAAATGTTCCTTTAAATGGTCTACAGAAGTGGTTAAGGAATTTGCAGAATTTGTTTTAGAGGCATAACCTTATACCTCCTGAGTTATGACAAACAGGTAATAGCAAGGACATTCTAATGAATGATAACTGCTACTGAGGAAAATAATATTTGCTTTTAAGCTAAACCAGGTAGGGTATGTTCTGAGTGCCTAGTGACAAGCCCTTGTAAGCATGTACAATAGCTGCCAAAGGTATAACTTCCAGAATGCAGTAATGTGTTCTCAAAGGCTGCCATATTTCTTAATCTTTCCTGATTTTGCCAGGGTTTTTCATTCTATACATATTATTACATTGCACTTACTGATAAATGCTATTTGTGGACAGAAACACTTTAGCTAGTCATAGCAATCAGTTGTCACAGCAGCTTTGCACCATTACAGACCTTAAGGCAGTACAGCAGTCCCTGATGCCAGAAAGTATTACACATTTTACATAAGAAACTCATTAGATTACACCCTCACACACACTTACCCCACCCCCACCAAAAAAAAAAAAAAAAAAAAGGAAAGAAAACTAAACTAAAAATCAAATCACAAAACTACCTTGGTTTTATCTTAAACTACTGTTATGAAACCTGTGCAACCATTTTCTGTCAGGAGACAATTGTAAGCTATAAGACCATCAGTTAAATGTATCTAACGGTACTACAAATATCTTTCAAGCAAGAGAACACTTGATAGGTAAGCAGTGGAGAAGCAAAATAAAAGGATGTTTTAAGGATATTGGAGATTGTTTTCTATATACTCTACTTTTTCACATAATGCTGTTTCTCACAGATATTCCTCTAACTGCATTTTAGAGCAATTTACCAAGGTTTTATTTCTGTTCACCCTTGTGTTGCATAGTTCACATACCACCACTGCTCAACACTTTCTTAACAGTGTGGTGACGGGCTGCAGGTGCCAGG
Organism: Manacus vitellinus; assembly: GCF_001715985.3. Taxonomy (NCBI): domain Eukaryota; kingdom Metazoa; phylum Chordata; class Aves; order Passeriformes; family Pipridae; genus Manacus; species Manacus vitellinus. Next base: position 10,965,222 of record NW_021940604.1, on the reverse strand, counting down.
GCTTTAGTCTTTAGATTCTTGCTGAATTCCTAAATGCAAGGGAGCCGCTTATTTAGAAACTGCAAGTGGGCACATCAAAAAATACAGCAAGCAAATAATCCGTGCAAGTTGTTGGTGAGTAAATTTCTTCAGAAATGCCTCTTCCTTACCTTGCTTGTGGCATTTGATATACTGATACTCATTTCCAGTAATAGTAGCTGCAGGGTGTGTCATAGATGACTGGGTCACATGTGCACAGCCTCCTCAGCCTGTCTAATTCCCTGCATTAATCCCTTTGCTAGCCTGGATAACTTTTTTCATTGACCCAATTTTTTCTTTTTTTTTTCTCCTTTTTTTGATTCAGAGAGTTCTGCACACTTTCATTCATCTGAGGACTTACATCAATCCTTTATCTGTTCTCAGGCTCAATTCTGCTCTGAGAGTGCAGCTTTTTGTACCCAGCTCTGGTTCTGAGTACACAGACTAGCCCAGTCCTTAAATGCTTCATTTAGCTGAAAGTCCTTTAAAATAACCTTCTCCCTAGTACTAAGGCTTACTTGTCTTTTCTAGAGTTGCAAAGTTGAGAAGTTGACAGAAACTTTAATTTCCCAAGATTTAATTCCCAATTTTAATTTCAGATATATCTAAATTCTGATGTCTTCAATGGGAAGGTTTCTGACATAACTTGTACCTACATTTTGAAGTTGACAGCATTACCTGTCTCAGCTGAAGTATCAGCTCAGCATCATCCTCTAGCCTTCATGGTGAATGCCACTGACTTTGAGGACTTACCTCTAGGCAGACATAGAAGGTTATAGACACCCCTTCTGAAGCTGGACTCAAAGTTTTACAGCTGTTAGTCCTACACAGTGAGAAAGATGCCACTTCTCCACAAACACAGAATTTCTGGTCTCTTCACTTCTGAATCCATAGTCCAGGAATTCCCCTCTGACAGTACAAAGTTGATATTCATATTATAGTTCAGGTAAGCTGCTAGAGGGTAATTTTAAGGGGCAAATATATGGTAGTCTTAACTGATTGATAACCAGTGTTTTATTGCATTGAAAAAGAAGCAAGTTCACACTACCAGTAAGTTCTATTCAGTCAGGTCTATCAATAGAACTGTTTAGTTTCACACTGCTGAACTTCCTGAGCTACACTCTTCATGAAAAAAGTAATGAATCTGACCTCTGGCTACTATTTGAAATGTTCCAGTACTTGTAATTGAGAAAAAGTCTTGGACAACATTATCTGTCTAACATAGTCTAGTATTTCCTAAAAGTTTTGCTATGGGGCCCATCATTTGTTACAGAGATTTTTCAAGAGGCCCTGGAGCAGAGCTAATCTGTCAATAGCTATTTTCAGTTCTTTGAGCCTCTATTGTAAGACACTGTGCTGTTGTCTTTTGAGCATCTCTTAACACTAGGTTTTAAATTATTCAGCTAACATTATTAATTATTTTCCTAAGATGTGAGTCACCAATGTTGTACATCTGGTGCTGTCATTCACCTTACAAAATAGTGAAAGATTATGAAATATTACTGCTCTGACAGGTAACAAGCCAAGAGATTCATTCTATTATTCATCCTGTTAAAATGCAGTCCTCTCTATTACAAAAAAAACAAAATTACTTCAGCTAACATAACAGTCATTTGCCTTAAAATTCCTCTGATGACTTCTGCTGGTCCATATGTTATGGATGGCAAATACCCACTTTGGTCCATGAGTTGAAGTGTAAGCTCACAATTTGGTATAGGGAAGTTTAAACTGTAGGCAAGCTTTTTACTGAAGTATATGGTGAAGGGGAATAATCTTCTATAACAAAGTTGATTGCAGGTGTTGCAGAGCATTTTTAAACATCATCTATCTTTGAAAATAGAAACAAGGGCATGCCTACACTGCAGTTACTAACCTTGCTTCTCAAACAGCAAATTAGAGAGCTCCATGCTGCCATGTCTGCTCATACTCCAACTAGCTCAAATGGTAACAAGAAGCACAACCCTGGCTGACAAACTACTCTGATGAACTTAGCAGCACTGTTGAAAAGCAACAAGACTAGTGATATGAAAGACTAATTTTTCCACAGAGCAATTTTTCCTTTTATTTCAGTGCTGGCTTTTAATGGTTTGTTTAAATCATGCTGAGTAATTATAACATTCTTTTAATCCAGGTCCAGATGCTCCCTTGCTCAAGTTCTGTGACACCCACGCACATATTGCAACCTCTTCATTTTGAGCCAGCTTCACATCTTACCCTCATGCTCAGCAGTTGCTGTCAGTGCTGCCATTCCCTGATATCAGCTTGGAGCCCACTTAGCAGGTCTAGATGACATTGTAGCAGATGTCCCCCCTTAATAAAGGAGAGAGATGTTATATATTTTCCTGTACTAGAAGAAAGGATGGCCAAATGTATATGCAAATAGCTTGGAAGTGCATTTCATACTTTCATAAATAACAAACAAATTATTACAGTGTCTTGAGAAACTGAATTCAATTAAGAAACATCTACATCACCATCCTTTGCTCTGATCCTCCTGTGTTACGATCCTCCTTGGGAGTCTGCCTTCCTAACAGAAAGATGTGCTGGTATAAGCACTTTACAAAAGCACTTTACAGAGGCATCTACTTCTAGCTTACTATCTGGGCTGCTACAAAGCAGTTTTCATGAAAGTGTTAGTTCTAAGGAAAAATCAGAACAGCTTCTGCTCTCTTCTTTTAAAAAGGAAGAGTTTTTAACGATGGAAAGCAGACACATATGCCTAAGGGAAACCATCAATTCCACTGTGTGCAGCCAATGGAATATATGAAACCAAGAGCAACCATGAGAAACTTGGGTAAGAGGGCCACTGTGCCCAGGTTTGCATGAAACATAATAGCTGTTTTTGCATAAAGGTTTCTTTTTGTGTTTCACTGCTACCTGATTTCTCAGTGGTCTGTTTTCTTCTAGACAAACATTGGATAATCCACTGCTTCTCTAGTGTCATGTGCAATCATCTCTGGAATTTAAAATCATTCTGCTGCTTACAGTAATTGCCTGTCCCTTTGTTAATGACTACAGTTATACATGGACAAAAAGCCTTTCATGTACTTACACAAACTGCGAGGCACAGGGCAGTATGAGACAGGGTTCAAAGTCCAACTGACTCTAATTCCACAAACTAGTAGTTTCCACAGCATCTGTCCTCTGAGGATCTTGCTGAGCCTCCCTATATCCTCATGAAAGTTAGATGAACCCTCCAAATACAATAGCAGATAATGGTTTACCACCCATATAGTACTTCTTGCCTAAGGAGGGCACATTCTCTGAAGAACACCATAACAATCCCGACTATCGCTTTTTCCACTATACTGGCAGCCCCCAGAGCTACCAGGAAATTATGAAAGAGTTAGTTCTGAGGAGACAGTACTTCCAGTAATGAGAAGAAAATATTTGATGCATGTCGTTTCAAGTGAGAAGACATATCCAAAAATAGCTGGTCTATCAAAATGTGAATCAGATGTTGCAAACTTTGAGAACTCCCCAAACTCAAGGGGCAAAATTGAGTTTTGGTTCCCAACTGCTTTGACTGCAATTGCCAGCAGTGCTTATAAGACTGCAGATAACCTTCCTAAAACTACATCTACAACAGCCTTCTACAACAGCTTTAAACTACTATACACATACACATAGCATGTCTTTCAAACTAGTCTTGGCTATTGCTGGCTTTATCTAAGTTACAGTGGAGGTTCCTCTATTTTACTTACACCCAGGCATGTCAGCCAGACTGATGAATGAATGGCAGTATGTTTGCACACATTCTAACATAAGCCATGTCAGAATGTAGCCTAGGTATAACTTATCACAAACATGGAAGTAAATAATATAATTCAGAGAAAGGTTTTTAGGGCCAATCTATATAAAATGTGTGGGATGAATAAGCACTTCCCGGGATGGGACCATGTGGTCTCCCCAGTTATGTCCTAGCTCTTATGATGAAAAGAGACATGGTTGTGATCCCTATCCCTTAAAACTCAGGGTCCCTCTGTATGGCAAAAGAGCCAGGGCATATCCCACCAAGCTTCTTTAGCTGGCAAAATACACCTGTATTTCAAATATAATTGTGAAATGGCTGGCTCTTTTCCTAGGAGCTGCCACATGCCTCCAGCTTCTCATAAAGTCTCTGGCATCATAAAAACTCTGCAGCTCTCAGTGTTTAGCCTTTGCATTAGGAGTGATCAATCTTCAGCCTTTGAGGAAGCATGATCCACCAATACTATGGCAGAAGCCCTTAAAACACAAGCATATGCCTCATCAGAGGGGAAGAGATATAAGTCCAGGTGCCAGTTTTCTTACAGATATACTACATCATTGTATGTCAAATGTCAGCTATGACAAATGATGGGATTTTCAATACCTGCTGCTGTAAGCAGCAAATTTGTGATAATGCAAACAACAAGAAGTCACAGAACATGGGCATGGAACATATGACACGAAACAGCTCTCTTAGTGAGCTTTTAAAACAAAAGTGTATAAAAACATGTAACAAAGAACTAGTTCTCTAACAGTACCACTTCCTGAGCACAGCCTGTGACAAGAAATCCAGTCTCTGGGCTGTTTCTGATTCTCATTTTGAGGTTATTATTCCAAGTGCAATCCCCAGTAATGAGGTAACAGAGATATTGTTGTTTTTCTGTGGGAGACCTCAGAAGTAATTGTTTTGGAATATATGAAACTGTTCTCTTGAAAATCAAACATACCCTAGTGTTGGGTTTGTACTTAAGATGAGTGTTAAATGACCGTGGTTAGAAGACTAGAAACATCTCAAACCAGATTTAAGACTTCCCATTTCCTTCACCCATCCTCTTCTCCCACTACAGAAATGAAACTATTTCTTTAGTGGAAGTATGCCACCACTCTCAAAGCTCTAGCATTTCACTGCTGTCTCTGGCGCATGAAGCATTCCCACAGCAGAAACAGGAAATCCTGCTGGAGCTCACATTTTAATATTTCAGTGACACTGTGGTCTGGTAAATCTGAGTATATTGGCTGAATGCTGGAGCTCACATTTTAATATTTCAGTGACACTATGGTCTGGTAAATCTGAGTATGTTGGCTGAATTTTTAAAACATATTTTTTAAATCTCTGGTAGCAAATTAATCAGTGGAAATTCCTAGCCATCAGAACCTGGTTGTCTGTCAGTGCAGCTGTTCATATGCGGTGAGGGTACTCACTGCTGCATGTCCCTGGACCATGAGCCTTCTTCCTGCCGAACTGGAATTCAGCTCCTTCTCCAGGCTTCTGTTACCTCCAGAGACAAACATTTCATCTAGAGGATGACTCAGAGCAGGACCCTCAGCCTCTCTGACTCATCGACTCTCCACTGATGATCAGAGACAGCAAGGAGATTATCTTCACCTGGCTATGTTGAGCCTCTACAAACACTGTGCTCAGAATTATTTCTGTAGGTCCACCATTTGCCTAACGCCTTTCTATAGTGACTTCTAAAATTATATCACTTTCTGAATAAGTTTTCCTTTTGGAAAGGTCTGAAACAGCTTCTTAAATTACAGTGACAATTCTAAAGTTACCTTCTAACAGAAGACATTTCCCTAAACACACTTAGATACATTCTTTCTTTAACATTATTTTATGATCAAGGATAAAAATAAAATTAAAAAACCCAACTTATTACAGTAAAAGAAAACCTTACACCTCTCCCTGGTTCTCCATAGTGGATGAGACGTACGATGTGTGATTCACAGTGGGGAGAAATTGTCCATTTATCTTTTTTAAGGGACCTGCTTAGATAAAGTTTTTTATTCTGATCACATTTTCTGTCACAACACTCTTGAGATACTTTTTCAAAATTACTGTATACAATTTACACCACAAAACTCCTGGCAGAGAATCAGTCAATGGTATCTAATAGCTAGAACCTTATCAAATCCCAGAATGGTTCAGGTTGGAAGGGACTACAGTGGGTCATCTGGTCCAACTTCCCTGCTCAAGCAGGGTGACCTAGAACACATGACATAGGGTTATAACCAGACAGTTCTTGAATATCTCCAATGAGGAAGACTCCACAATCTCTCTGGACAATCTGTTCCACTGCGCGGTCACCCACACAGTAAAAAGTTCTTCCTCATATTCGGGTGGAACTTCCTGTTCACCAGTTTCTGCCTGTTACCTCTTGTGCTATTGCTTGACAACCTCCCTTCAGATACTTACAGACATTGATGACATCCCCTCTGTGATGTCTCTACTCAAGGCTTAAGAGTTTCAGCTCCCTCAGCCTTTCCTCAAAAGAGAGATGCTCCAGTCCCCTCATATCTTTGTTGTCTTCCGCTGAACCCTCTCCAGAGGCTCCATGTCTCTCTTGTACTGAGGAGCCCAGAAGTGGACACAGCACTCCAGATGCTGCCTCACTAGCCCTGAGTAGAAGGGTAGGATCAGCTCCCTGGGTCTGCTGGCAATGCTCTTCCTAATGCACCCCAAGATACCGTTGGACCTCTTGGACACAAGGACACACTGCTGGGTCATGGACAGCTTGTCCACCAGGACCCCCAAGTCCTTCTCCACACAGCTGCTTTCCGGAAGGTCAGCCCCCAGCCTGTACTGGTGCATGGGGTTATTTTTCCCCAGGTGTAGGACTCTGCATTTACCTTTGTTAAACTTCAGACAGTTCTTCTCTGTCCATCTCTCCAACCTGTCAAGGTCCTTCTGAAGGGCTGCACAGCCCTCTGGGGTATTGGCCACTACTCCCAGCTTTGTGTCGTCAGCAAACTCACTGAGGAGGCATCCACCCCTTCATCCAAGTCATTGATGGATAAGTTAAACAATACTGGGCCCGGTGTTGAACATAGGGGGACACCACTAATAACAGGCCTCCAACTAGCCCCTGTGCCACTGATTACAACCCTCTGCGGTTTGCCATTTAGCCAGTTCTCAATCCACCTCAGTGTCCGCTCATCCAGTCCACCCTTCCAGAGTTTGCCCATGAAGATATTGTGAGAGACAAAACTGTGAGTGTCAAAAGCCTTGCTGAAGTCAAGGTAGACAATATCCACTGCTCTCCCCTCATCCATTCAGGTATTTTTTCATCATAAAAGGCAATCAGGTTGGTCAAGCATAATCTCCCTTTAGTGAACCCATGATGACTACTCCTGACCACCTTCTTGTCATCCATGTGTATAGAGATGGCCTCCAGAATGAGGTGCTCCATCACTGTTCCAGGGACTGAGGTGAGGCTGATGGGATAATGATTCCCTGGGTCGTCTTTCTTGCCCTTTTTGAAGACTGGGGTGACATTTGCTTTCTTACATTTGCTTTCTTATAGACATACCCCTGTCTTTTCATATTGTATCAATTAAAAAAAAATTATTTAAAATAAATTTATTTTATAATGAGAAAATAAATAAAACTGCTGGCCGCTTCCAAGAAGACAATTGCATTTAGCAAAGTGAGAAGAATCACTGACTTTTTTTTTTTTAAGATAAAGTTAATTTTTTATCATATTCTTAACACTACCTTATCCATTCAATGTCAAATGGTAGTGAAAAGGAATCTACATCCATATCAGACTAGTGATTGCAGGGATCTTCCAGAGCACTGCACCTTCCCTGCCTGACAAATATATCACATCAAAGGCATGCTGGAAGGATGGAGAAAGCAAAATGATGCTCATACAGCGATGTCACCCACAGCATCAGTCTGCTCCAGTCACACTGATTGGAACGCTTGCAACCAAACTAAGAGGAGCTGAATTTCTATCAAAAGGCATAGCCTCAGAGCAGAAGCCTTACAAAAGGGATCTGATCATATATATATTTTATAAATGCATATATATATGTGCATGTAGACATGCTGTGTGGGATGCTGTGCCAGGCAGTGGCTATTAGATCCTGGCTCCTCCTCCCAGGAGTAAGAAAGCTGCCAGCTTTCAGTGCAGGGCTGACTTTCACAAAAGATTGTCCTTGAAAGAGATTAGGAAGCATAAGGATAGTTAACCTGATCATAAGTGGGTCATTGCATTTTATTATGACTGAACAGGTATTATAGAAATATTTTGCCTTTAGTTAAAATTCCAGTCCCACAGGAACAACTGACATTTCATGGATTAATTTCACACATAATGTTTGACTGTAAGAGGACTGAAAAGAAAACCAGTTCTGCTTCAGACCCACAAGCTTTCTACATTTTACTAAGATAAAATATTATTACTGAGACACATTGTTTTAAGGAAACTTCCTTTTCTAGAACCATCTGGGAATGTAGAAATAATCAAGCATAAGACAAAAAATCAAAATGACCATTAAGTTCACCAATCAAGTAAGAACAGAAGCTTTTGAAATCCTTCAAGTCGCTTTTATGGAAGGATGGCAGTCCTCAGTCATGATCAACAGTTCTGCATTTCAATTCCAAAACTTGATTTTTCCAATATTTAATTTTTATGCAATTAACTATGCTCACAAAAGGTTGTTTTGGGGGACTCGCAGGAGGTTGTTTGGGGGGAAACATGATTAAACAATCAGTGAGACATGTATGCCTCTAACATGCAGTGTAGCATAATTAAGATAACATTTGCTTATTATTTGGGTTATAAGGTGAACACATGTTTGGACTATTAAAAGTATTTGACTTTACGTCATTATTTTCCTTGAGAAATAATCAAAGCCATTTGCAAAAATCAGCGAGTGAAGCCTTGCCATACTCCTGAAGTCATTAGTCCCACTTCATTGCTTAAGATGTCATGCTCTGTACACCAGCACAGAGGGATAACAGGACTTTGCAACAGCAGCAGAGAAACATCAGGCTAGAAACAGGACCAAGGTAACCAGGCTCCTTGGCATGCATGTTACTTGCAGAGATTCAACCTGAGTCTTCCCCCCCCACATAACAGGAGCAGAAAAAAAATGAAAAATGCCACAAAGCTTCAGACTATGCCCTATACTAATATACTAGTCTCTCAAATGGTGATTCTCTCCTTCCTTTGGATCTTTAAAATGTGTCTGGCTTTTCCTTCCTTCACCAACTGGAAACAAATGGCAAAGTTCAGCTGTGGCTATATGATGACAGCAGGAGGACACTAGGCACAGAGTCTGCCTGTTACTGAGCATGGTCTGGCTGCCTCACAGCTCATGAGGAATATGTACAAAAGCCTCATGGCAATTTATGCAATCTGGCCTGCAATCAGCACATTCTCGTTACCAGCAGGAGCATAGAGCTGGTTTCCCCAGTCACCCAATTCAGTTGCTGGCATACAGGCCATTATGAAATGCAACCTGAAATCAATAACATTTAACAGGGCGAAGTGTAAAAGTGTGTCGAAGAGCTGGCAGTGAAATTCTAAGGTTAAGTTCCAACTTTTCTAGCTACAGGTACAAGTATAGGGACTTAAGATGAGACAGACATTTAACATTACTTCATCTACCATCTCTAGATTTCTTAGCACAATTCTGCATTTCTCAAGGCCTTTCCAAAAAGAAGAATGAAGATAAGCTTTATGGGACAAGAAAATTTCCTACGGAAAAGAAGGACTGTTTTATACCGTGAGACAGCAAAGATGTGTAACTGTCCATTCGCATTTTAGAGCAGGGAATATGGTGAAGCAAAACAACAGGGAAAACTATGAAATCTTCCCATTTATTTTCTGCTGTGTAATTTATTCATCTCATAGCATAAGGGTACATCGAGAGAAACAAGGCAAAACGTGTTTAATCAGAGTTCAACCAGTGTCGTGGAAAAAGAAAAAGACATCTTTATCCTTTAGGCAATTCTTCTTAATTGTGAACGCAGTCCAACATTTTTATAAGGATGCTCACTGCAACTTCTCAAAAATAATTAGTGTGGATTATGTTCATAATTACCAGTTTTAAAAAGGCCAGAGGAACTGAGGTGCCATGTGAGTCCCAGTTTCCTACCACACAACATCTGAACAGCACAGCAGATCAAACCAGATGCATCACTGGGCAGGCTGCAGCTGTCTGTTCATCTCATTATGCTGCTGATGGCCAGTCATGTCCTCCATATCCCCCTCCCAGTCACACAATCTTGGGAAAACAGGTTTCTCTTTGTCAAATATTTTATGGCAGTTGGGGGATCCAGTCACTCTATTTCCTTCCTCTGTCTCCAGTGCAATGAAAAGGAACTTCAGGGCAGCAGAGAGTAATGCCCAAAGAATTTGATTCCTCAATTTTTTATGCCTTTTAAAAGTTTTTAAAAGCCTAATGCATAATGATAAGGGTATTTTCTACCAAAAGTGCATTGCTGCTGACAATGGGAAAGCATTGAATATTCAACCCTTGCTTTTATCTAATTCCCTTCTGTAATCTCCCAGATAAGAGCAAGAAAAGCATTTTACTTGTAGACCCTTCATATCCCTCCTGGGTAATTAAAAGTTGCAAAAATCCACCATAGAATACTGAGAAGCTTAAGGGAGAAATAATGAACGCTTTTTAGCAAGAAAGGAAGAAAACTCTGAGGAACCTGAGGACAGAACTGTAAGGAAAGTCAGCAATGACTGAATGGCTCTGGAGAGTAGGATATCAGCCAACAATAGATCATTATGTATATGGTCTTAAGGGACTCCACCCAGAGGAGATAGCAGGGAAAGTTTCTGCAAGACAGGAGGGAGACATAAAGTTTCTCATCCCTTTCTTTCTGATTCAAGAGGAAAGAGAAACACTGTACCCTAAGGGCAGCTCCATGTTGAAGGATGGCATCAACCCATCTGGCCTGCATGAATGCTGGGGAGGAGGGTCAGGTTTTTCAACTGAACTGCATTTCAAGGAAAGAATTTACTTTGAAGAGCCTAGCAAATTTGGCATCTCTTCATTTTTATTGTTGCAAGTTTTTGCAACAGAAATAAAAAACAGTGACAGAGAGGATATACTCAGTTTTGTAAAGAATCCATTATTATTTATAGCTAAGGAATGAACACCAACATGTTTTACACTTCCCACTTGCAGATGTCATTTGATGCCCTGTGTTAAATGTCCATGTTGTCCAATGCAGTCTACCTGTGGCTCTGGGCTGCTAGACAATGCAGTATTTTCCAAGAGTTTGAGGGACTCACATGGACTTGAACATCAAGTGCTTCAAGTGGAAGTGAGCACCGTCAGCCCAGCACTGTATGGAACTGAAGGAGTAAAAGAAATAGAGGGAATGATATGCAAATTCGTGAAGTGTTCCATATTTTTTTTTTTTTTTTTGAGGGTAATCAGGCATTGAGAGAGTAATCAGGCATTGGAATGGGCTGTCCAGAGAGGTGGTGGATTCACCATCCCTGGAGATTTTTAAACGCAGATTGGATGTGGCACTGAGTGCCATGATCTAGTAAATGGACTGGATTTGGACCAAGGGTTGGACTCGATGATCTCAGAGGTCTTTTCCAACCCAATCGATTCTATGATTCTATGATTCTATGAATATGTATAAGGGATGTGGCTGAGAGTCTGGGAAAAAAGACATTTGGACATGAAGGGTAAAATGAAGAGCTGAAGAATATCAGTTGAGCAACATCACCTCATGTGGCACTGTGTTCTTTATTTTTATTTTTACTGGTTGTTCCTAGTGCTCTAAAGCACACCCATTCCAGATCCATTTCAGGAGGGTCTCAAAATTTGAGGTTTTATTGTTGAACAACACTCTGACATACATAGTTTAGGCAGGGGCCTGTGTGCTGAGACAGGTCAAAAGAAGTTACTCCTTATGTCTCTGCCTATAATGAAATGAATCTGAGGATTCAAGGAGTATGTTATTGAATAACATACAGCCATTAGTAAAATATGAATATATATCTCTAAAACCTTAGATGACAACTTTCCAACCTGAACACAGACTGTTATTGACCTTATTATAGTAATATGTATACAATGAGTACTGGATCCACAGATGAACAGTTTTGTTGGGAAATGAGCTTTTCAATGCACAAGTGGTCCAAATCCCAGAGGGGAACAGTCCCACATGGGACTGGAACAGGGAAGCAAGAAGACATGTGAGACCTTATGGTGCTCCTTGTAGTTGGGAATCTGAAAAACCCAAGCCAGAAATGATCCGCAGCTGCCAGCTGAATCTGAGAAAGACTTAGCATGGATAAGGCTTGAAGTACTCCACTTTAGAAGGGCAGAGACAGCTGACCTGACTGTAGGCTCAGAGGGAACTTATAAAACTTATGAAACTGAGTTCATCACTGCATTCAGACATGCTGGTACTGCAGCAGTAAGGGAGACTTTCTGCATACCTCAGTGAAGAATTTACTCAGATATTGAGATTTATTATTTAAAAATAACTAATGCTATTTCGCCTTTACAGACAACTACACCAAGACATGATTTCTGCAGGCACTGATTTATGAAATATGTAAGATAGAAAGATAGATATGAAGTATATATAGCCAGTAATTATTGGACAAAAAAGTAACCTTCAGATTCCATTTGCAGTACAAATCTGCCACAGTAATCAATAAAGGCCAGTTAAATATTAGTGAAGAGAGAACAAATGGGGAAGGAGCATACCAGAAAGATACCACTTAGATTTCAATTAGCTGCTAAAATCCTTCTCTTTTTAATCTGTGGCCTCCAGAAATTTAGCATTGTTTGGCATTGTAATTTGTCTCCATTATTTACACACTCTTTGAATGCCTGCATCAGTCTGATGGGAAACATTAGTGGGAAAAGATATTTCTGAAAAGACTTTGTTTGGAAGAACACAATTCAATAGAGTTACGTAGAAAATGTGATTCAAGAGGGCCACATACATGCTTACATTTTTATTTGTAATCACAAGACCAGAAGGAGAAATAAAAAAGAGGTGCTTTTATCAAGAGAGAATTTTAGTGGAGAAGTGGAGAAAACTGACTGAAACTGGTGAAAAACAGTGTATCTGATGGGTATTGTCTTCTTGTTACCTTGGGTTCCCTCTTCTGACTATTCTTCCAGCTATTCCAGCTATTTAACACATGCCCAGACTACAGAGCACAGCGTAGCAGTGAATGCCTCCAGCTTTGAACAAGCTTCCCCAGGCAGCGCAAGGAGCATGCTGTGCTGCACTTCAGGTTCCCACTCTGGGGAGGTCAGGTTCACCAGCAGTGGGTCACAATACCAGCAGCAAGATGGTTGTTCACAGGACTCCCTGACATGACAGTGAAGCTGTCGACAGTGATGCTACAAGTCTGGCAGCCCGCAGGACATGGGTCCTGTCCCTACACAAAACTAACAAAGTATATTGTGTTATAGTCCTTTCAAAATTCAAGATCTTTTGAAGAATTAAACAAGACTTATGAGATGCCTCTTTTCTCATGGAGATCCTCTGCTTTAGCAGAGAGAGCCATTTTTCAAGAGGGAATAGTCTCCATTCAATTGGGTCTCTGTGATATAACTAGCCATTAACATGACAGGGAGATTAAGTCCCAGAAGATGGTGCAGTCACATACCATTGCTTATTAACTGCCAACAGCAACACAAACCAAAGGCTTACTGGCAGATTTTTTTAATCTGGATAATTTGACATTTAACAGCTAGGAAATGCACCCTCAGAAAAAAGACTGGCAAGTCAAGGTGGTCTCCAAAGAGCAGGATACTAAAAAGAAAAACAAGTCATGATTCATAAACTACTGCTGTAGTGCCACTGAATGTAGCAAAGCTCTACTGGTCCACATAAACGTAGATTCTGTCTGACAGGGCCAGACCCATCAGGTCGCCACACCTAATAAGTGAGCCATGCTGCCCACATGCTAATTCCTTGTGTTGTCCCACAGGTTTTCACAGTCACTCCACCCCTGCACATACCTTTACCAGTGTGATTTTGGAGCACTAACATTCACATGAAATAGTGCTCACTACTGATAAAGGACCACACTGCCACTTTTATCCAGAAAAGGTGTCAGGGTACTGCTCAATCTAAGTGGGGAAGTAAGATACGCTTCCAGGAAAGAAATCATGGGCAGTAAATTACAGACATTAAGTCTCCTTAAAGAGTCATCTGCGAGCCTTTGCACTTATCCAATGATGACCGCACACTGAAAAGCTCATTTGATTAGGAAAAAAGGCTGGATCTGACAAATCCTTGTGACTAAGAAAAACATGTCCTGAGGAGGCTGTTCCTGCTACAGTACAAGAAAGCACATTGTGAAAGCACCATGGTGTGGGTGGGAGAAGCAAATTCCAGAACTGGGGATGGTATGTGGCAGCATATTGATCACTCCCTGACAGGACTGCCCCAGCTTCACACAGGCAGTTTACTTGAAGGAGGCAAAACACAGAGAAGCAAGTAACTCCTGCAACACAGGAACTATTCTGAACAGTCAGTTCATCACCTGCATGGAATTGTCCATCACGGTTAAAGTTGTTTAGTTTCTTCAAAATCTCTCCATATTCCTGGGCTTTGGGCTTTGAGACTATGGAAGCAATGAAAAGGACTTTCCAAATCAGCTGTTAAACTGCAATATAATTACTTTAGTTCATTATATAAAACTAAGAGCTCTGTTTTTATAATAATGTAGATTCTCTTGTTTTTCTAAAGCCCTATGCAAACTTTTAGCTATGTAACAATAAACTTTGGAAGGTTTGACCTTGTTCTTCATAACAAAAACATGGGGTAGGGAGCCTTCTCTAAGATGAAAGGCCTGCATTTCCACCCTTGCACCATATTCAGCTGTAAAAACAGTCTTCATGCTCCTCTGGAGAGCTATTGAGCAGGTTTAGCAGTAGAGTGCCTGAAAAGGAATTGTCTTCACAGCCCAGAGTGCCCACAGTTGTGTTTTAGCTTATACTGAGGGAGAAACCTGAAGTGAATGCTTCTAAAAGGCCATCACACATAAGTGGAAATGGGAGCAGATTCAAGTAGAGACATAAACTTTCTGTTTCTCATGACTGAGGAACATGAGGACTTTTTGCCCACACTGTAGGTTTAGTTTGGCCCAAATGTCCCCAAGTCAGGTACTTACCCTTCAAAGCCTAAGTTCAAACACTTCAGAGATGGCAGCATCCCCTACCTCCAAGAAGGCAAATTGCATTTGGAAACGATTGCCATGCCTTCTGGGAGACTTGTGGTGAGTCCTGGACCTACCTCTGATCCATTAAGACTGCTCAAACAAGCAGACTCAAGTCAGCAACATATCTTCAATATACTTGATGCTCTGGATCTCCAGAGACTGAGATAGATTTGAAGTTGTACAGAGACAGTGACTGAATCCAGTTCTTGGTCACATATCCATAAGTCAGCATGAACATGTTCTGCTTCTCCTGCCATGTCTTATTTGCCTGTTTGGTGATCTTCAGAGTTCCCTGAAGCAAAATAACATCATTTCCTATCACTCTTCACACAACTGTGCAGACAGTCAGAGTAAAATTTTCTTGCTAATAAGCACTAGAAATAGGCCTTATTGGAGTGAAACGTGCCATGAATATTGACAGGAAACTTCAGGATGAAGGGGCATCCCCAGATCAACCTCAATATTGTCAATGCAGACCAAAATTCAGGCTCTGTCAACCTTTTCCCCAACCTCTGTGCAAAGCAGGCAGAAATACTACTCTTCTGCTTCTAGCTGGATCAAGCAAACAAAAAAGAGGCAGAGTTCAGTCATTTAATTTTGTAAAAGATAATTTTGCAAAACAACTATTCCACAGCAATAGGGATGATGTTTCATTTCAATATATCAGCTATAATATATATGTACCTTGACACATTTTTGTAAGGATGAAAAATTGGAACAGCTCAGTGAAGAGCAGAGAGATGAAACACAAATACCAAATGGTAGGTCATTTCCACCAATAACAGTTTACAAAAGTAGAAAGTGATGATCATCTGAGCCAGAGGAAAAAATAGAAACACAAGTGTGCTACATTGCTAGAACAGTGGGGAAATAAATGAAGGCAATCAAGAATTATGCCCACTCAAAGTGTAGTCATGGCCAGGCACAAATGCACTCATATGCACACTTTTGCTACTGTCACAAGTATAGGATCTCTTAAGTATAGGACCTCACAGACAAGTATTAGCCCATATTGAAATAATTTTAAGTACTTCTGATGATGAGTATTGAAAATTTCGATGGTTCAACTTAATTGTTAGGTGCTAGATAATTTATATTTTTTACTCTAAATAAAGAAAAAATCCTCTCCTAATTAATTCTTGTGCCCACTAAATTCTTTCGGTACTAATTTAACACATTGCCATCTAGGCTGAGCCATTCAGTATAGCTCACTGCAATATAGATCATCCTGTGAAACTGCATTGTGTACACTGTTTATTACCTCAAAAGCTTTTCATACAGGTAGTAAAAACCAGTATAGATGGAACAACATATCCCAGGGCCTTATGGGCTCAGAGGGGGTAGAAGACTGCCAGACAGTTGTTTCTTACCCAGCATAGCAGTACCCTGACTTCTCTGGGTAGGGAAAAGTCCTGCTCACAGATCAAAATACACAGAATAGAAAACAGATCTGTGCTGTCAAAGATCTTAGTTATGGCTTTCACAGGAGAGCTGCGAGCTGTAAAATGTGCAGTCTAGCCATTTTCCCTTCATATGTAGTAGACACAAATGCTTTTTGAAGGAATCAATGACTCAGGGAAAGGTTTGTTTGCTCTCCAAGTAATTTGGGAAGGCAAAGAAGAATGCTGTTGGGGAGTTTTTGGCATGAATTTACAGCACAAAGATAACAGCCTGCAATGGAAGTTGGGAAGTATTTAGAAAATTTGAAAACAGATTGTATTATATTCTTCCTGTCTCAAGTGATGTGTGGACGATGTTCACCTCCCTGCGGGAGGGAAGGGGGTGGGTGGTTGAGGAGGGAGGCAGTGGAATTTGCACACTCCAGTCCCACTGGCCTTTGTTTTGGTACAGAGGGAGGATGGAGGGCAAGGAAAGGACACTGCTTGCATGTCTAAAAATAAAGAGATGTTTTAACTATCAGGAATATATTGTCTTGTATTTATAGCGTACAGGCAAGAGGTGGAGAGGAGAGGAAGGTGGAGGTACTTTGTATCCATGGACTAGGCAGCATGGGAAAGCACACATTTAGAGATAGTCAAAAATTTTTACCATATTAAATTCTACAAAAATTTAGCCCATTTTGCAAAACATAAGCTGTGGTTGTTTTGACAGGAAGGAGGGAAGAGGGTGGGGTTGGGAAAAAAAAGCAAAGAAGAGAGGAAGACAAGGTACATGAGAACAGACACATGTAAGACTTCCCAAAAAGTTCAAAAAAAACATGCATAGACTAAGAAGAGTTATAGTACTTTGGGAAGTTTTGGTTTCGGTTAGGATCACCTGTCAGGTTCGGCCAAAGTAGCTAGTCCACAGTGACCCCTAGTAAATCACCACACATTATCGCAACATTACAAGAGGCCATTTTCAACATGATTGTTTGCCTTCCAATTACCATCAGTGACGCCTTGGTTATGTAAGTCTACCCTAATTACACCAGGTGTAAAGCAGATCAAGGTCTTAGAAAAAAATGAAGTTCAGTTGGCTCTGTTTCTAAGCAAAAATCTTATATTTCAAGATCCTTGCAGTTCAGCTGTCCAGAACAGCTAAGCTCACAATGTTGTTGATAGTGGTTGTAGAAAGGAGGCACGTTTTCATATTCCCTGCCTGCCACTGGCTCCAGCAGTCCCAGACACAGCACAGGAGGAGAACTGGAAGTGCCATATGGAGTTAGAGAGAAGATTGTCTTTACATGGTTGCTAGCATCACTATGGGCCACTGTTTAAGGGGAAAGACTCCTTGGTAATATCTAGGCATCTAAAATTTAAGTCAAGAGGGAGTCAGATGTGTTCACTAGCCTTTCAATGCCTTGTGCCATATCACACTACTACATAAACCTTCCTCTCTCCCAGGTTGAGTAGGAGCAGGCAGTTGCCTGCCTAGTGCACGTGCAAGTACCCATCGTACGAGGGGACCAGTGCCAGATTTCAGTATTTGCTACTTCCAGCAGCCATTTCACTCCAGTTATGTGATCTATGGGAATCATTGGGGGAGTGTTTGCACAAGCTAGTCTGAAAAAGGTCAGCCTTATGACCTCATAGCACCAGAACTCGTTTGCTTTCAAAATTAGCTGATGCAAACCAGGTCAGGTCAATAACGTCCAGTTTGGTGCCAGCTTACATCATGGTCAGACTAGAATGGACAGTCTTGCTAAATGGGATAAATTGCTTTATCGTGTCTATTCTGGCATCTAATTTCTATATTAACTGTTTGCTGAATTCTGTATCCTCTGTCCCTTATCTATTGTAATGATATATTAAACATGAAAAGAGTCAGACTTAACATAGTTAGTGAGATGGGAATGTTTCCATGGTACAGTTACCAGTTCCAGGCATCTGTTTACTGCATACTAATTGTGTCACTAATGCACTAACACTCTAAAGTATGTAACATACTGGCCAGTGTTTCAACACATTATAAAGCTACAGTTGCATTAGTATTGCTGTTCTTATGGCCAGCAAGATCTGTGTGAAAGCTAAGGTGAAAAAACTGAGGATCTTTTAAAAAAGACAAGAGAAATTGTCTTCTGCTACATTCACATCTTCTCATGCACTCTTCCTGGAAACATTAAACCACCTATTTAATTAGGTTAAAACATCCGCAGAGATGGACTTTAGGCTTACACGTGTAAGGATTTTACATTTTTACCTCATTAAATAGTTTCACCAGCGATCTGGTTGTAATTATACTCGAGTGCAAAGGGACAGTATCTTTCATCCAATTCAAACTTTCATGTCTGTGGTACAGAATTTGCATTTGCATTCTCAGCTCTGAAAACATAGGGTAAATAAAAGTCAGGAACAAGATCGTGAAATAATTTTGATGGATGATGTAAGGTTGTTCACAGTCCATTGCCTAACTGAGCAGTAGGAAATCTTTCTACGGTGATGAATCAGCATCTGTAGCTTGAACTAGATGCCTAACAGCAGGTTAATACAAAATCTAACACAAAGGGATCACCAAGGACTAAAAATCATGCTAGCACTTTCAACAACGAAAAGTGGCCACAGGCAAAGGGCACAAATATCATTAAGAGTGTTCTTGTCACATATGTGACAACAAACATTTCTCCAGACTAGCACTGGATGTATGTGGCTTTCCAAGGAACCTGTTGGTAATCAGGAATCCCAGATGTTTATTTGGGTTTGTGGTTACAGGGCTCAGTTCCAGTATTCTGTGATGTGAACAGAAGCACACAGCGAGTGCGAGTCGCCTTGAACTCTTCCTGTGCGAACTGGCACATGGACACTGGTGGTACTCTTTGAGATACATTTGAAAGCAAAAAGTGATGCAAGACTGCATCATAATGAGATATTAGGTGGTTAGAGGTACATCAGGTTCTGTTTCAAGTGTGTTTGTAAACCCTTAAGGAACAAATAGTACATTTATCCTGTACTTCCTGAAAAGATCCCACTTATTGCCTGTGCTCCCTTACAGATTTTGCTTTCTAATGACCCACTTTTTTTGGCACAGTTTTCTTGGCAAAATTCAATGTTTTTAACTACTTAGAACAGATGCATAGTCACAACATTTCCATCATGCTCACATTTGGATACAGATCTCTAATTTTTTCGTAAGAATGGATGGTAGGTGTTATCTTTGTTTATGGTTTAAAATTTTCAAAACAGTCAGGTGCAACATTTGCCTAGAGGGATCTTGCATCTGAATAAATACACAGCTTTGAATGAAGCACTAAGTATTATCACAGGTTTTACTTGTACACGCCTGCTCAATTCTTCCACTTTTATTATGGAACAGCCATTGTCTCAGTTACCTTCAGCTCAACTTAGTAAATAATTCAGCAGGTAGAAATCTCTATCCCTTACAGTGAAGACTGAGCGATCATGGTGATTGGATGACCTCTGGAGTATCTAGCTTGAGAATGTTCTCATCTCTCCAGGTTTTGAGCTGAGATAATCAGTACATATTTAATTAGCTCTACACCAGAGCAATTCTTCCAGTTGAAATACAATAGTTAGAACACTCATCTGCTGAAAAACGGTCCAAGTGGAATGATGTGTCATCAGTTCTAGTCTGCCAGTACCCACCCATATGAAATGTATGTGTCAACCACCCTCTGGATTTACTGAAAGTGGATTTATCACAGTTGTTTCTAAAGAATCCTCTAAAGCAAAAGCCCATTCATTGAAGTACAGCCTTAATTCATTTCAGGCTCTTTCATGCCCTGTCATGTTACAGATATTCCTATTTCACAATCCAAGCAAGAAAAACAGAACAATTCATCCTTTGGTTCACCAAAACATTTACATGAATTGATGACAAATATGCATCATGGAAGAAATAAGAGCTTTCACATGATGCCTAAAAAAGAAATGTTCAAATGGAGTCATTTTAATAAAAAATTTTAGTTACTTTGGACAAATATTTATGCACTTCAGGAAATAAAACACCCATTTTGTTTTTCATCTACTCACTAGAAACAACAACAACAAAAAGACTCATAGGAATTCAAAAACACTGCCAACTGCCTTCTTTCCCCTGATGTTTGTAAATTGTCTGCAGCAAGTGTCCCACATACATTGAGCAAAACTGCTGAATGCTGTCAAAAAAGAGACAAATAGCACTACAGAGAAAGACTTAGACTGAAGAGGAGTTGATTGACCCTTCCATCATGCACCATCTGAAAGAGGGCTGTTGCTGATTTCTGAAGCAGCAGAACAGTACAAAAGAGCAGCTTTTCCTGGTTCTTGGGCCAAAGGGCTTGCAGCACAGTTTGTATCCCTGCCTTTCACTCAGAATGAAAGGCCAGAGTATGCTGAGCTTGTCACTCCTAGCTGCTCCTCGAGATGTGCAGCAGATTTACATTACCGCCAGTTATGTGACTCAAAAATCCAATATATTAGTTACAGAATACTGATAAAAACTGAGTATTCCTGTCTCCCCTCTTCATGCATCTTTTTTCCCCTTTCTTAATTTCCAGACTGAATGCTCTCTGGTGCTAAGAGTTTTTAGTCTTGACTTTTTAAACCCTGCACAGGATGTTTTAAGCTTTCCTATCCAAGTGCACCAGATCCCTTAAGGGGTTCAGCCCTGAGGACATCACCTCTCTGTACACAGAAGGGCAATGATCCATCCGTTGAGAGGGAATCTTTGAATTGCAAAACCAAAGACAACAAAACTTTTTGATTTCATATACACTCCACTGCTGAGCTCCCACCAATTTCTTTAAAAATCTTTATTTCTTTCCTTTAATTTGGCCCACAGTTTGCTCGTTTGCATTCAAAGGTTGTTGGCAGCAAAGGAAGCTGGAAAAGAAGTACAATAAAGAAATACAAGAACAGCAGAAGTGTCTTGGTACATTTTTTGGTCCTTGTCTTTAAGAAGTCTTACAGCATATTTTGAGGTCAGCAGAAGGGTGTTTATTATTCGCACTGGAAAACATTACTTAGGCAAAACAACTAATCTTAAATTAATTTTTACTTTGACTTATACTAATTAATATGTAAACTTTGAAATAGACTCTGCTTGCCTTGACTCACTCTTTAAATTGACTGAAAACTCAGGGCAAGTGCCTACTCCACAACAGAGGAACACAAAAGACAGATAAGCTGGCCCAGAGGCAACAAAATTACCCCCTGTAATTTTTCCCTTAGAGGCCATGCCTGCAACACTCCCTACCACAATTGTTTCTGCTTGCAGAAGATGATGCAGAGGATGCCTGTCTGACATCCTCTGGCAAACATCTGTCTCACAACATGACACTCTGCACTCACCAATCCATTGAAAATTATATTATGGGAAAGCGGTCCCACAGTATGTAAAAAGAGACTGTGGCATAAGTGGAAGTGAAAGAGCTGTCTAGCAGGCTCGAGCCCAATAGGAGAGGTGGTCTTGGTTTTTCAGCTTAGCTCACCAGGGTTAAAAAGGGAAATTGTTTCAGCCACTTTTTTTTATCAGGATTGCATTAATAACCTCAAGTGGGAAGCATCAGGTCACAGGGAGTCTAAATCACTTGAGGGATGCAGGAAGTGCATGAGTTACACAGACCAAATAAAGGATTTGAGTTACAGAGATGAAATGAAGGACTTACTGCAACAGCATAACTCTTTGAGTTCACCTGCTCTCCCTCCATTCTTCTCATGATTACATCACCTGGAAGTGGAGGTAAATCAAGGGTCACAGTGCTCCAGAAATCTGGAGTGCTGCTGCCAGCAAGGAGGTAAGAAAAAAAATGCAGTTATGTAACTTTATGAACATTTTGGTTACACAGGAAATTTAATCAGCAGAGACATCGTGTACTTTAGGACTTCCTAAGTAGCAGTATTATCTATAAAAGGAATGAATGTTATTACATGAATTCCCCTTCTGAAGGCAGAAGTACATTTCATCCCCTTTGCCTGCTTGGCATGCCTATAAAACCTAAAGTATTTACAGGTAATGAGCTCCAGGGCTACTAGGCAGTGAATATTTGATTTCGGTAGCTCTTCTGAGCACCATATGTTGTGTGATTCAAGAGATGAGTTTTAAAACCTCTAGGTTTTTTCATACTAGTGACTTCCAAGTCACCAGTTGTTCTATAGTTGTGGTAACACAACTCTTGTCTTGTTATCTGTCTCTCAGTAATTTCATTTGACATCTATAATACCTTAAAATCTCTCCTCTTTCAGAGGCACACAACTTAAAATCACATCACAGGTCTGGAATAAGAGAGTCTTGTGCTCTAAACTGCAGCATCCCTGAACATTGCCCAGTCCCAAACTCCATTTAATACAGAAAAAATCATTTGCTTATTAATAGCACCACTGTATAAAGCAAAGTGACTACAAGCCTCCCACTAAATCTTCTGAGGATTTTAGTAGTTCTTCTCACAACAGCTGTTAAGATGGGAAGCTGAAAGACACAAGCCAAAGCTCTTAAGCTGGCTCCTACTAATTTGTCAGGTGGCATCAAATTGAACACTTCAAATGAACTTCTCATATTCCAGATGAATATCAGTGTGGAAAAAACTCCACGTTGGAATTTTTTTTTCAAATATGGCCAATTCACACTTCTCTTGGTGTGTGTGTCCCCTCTCCACCCCAAAAACAGGGAAATTAAAGTTTTAAAATTCCAGAATTTGAACATAAGTTTACTATTAAAAAAAAAAAATTAAAAAAGCAGTTTCAGCTAGACACAAATGTTTCTTTTCCAAAAATGAAAATTATTTTGACCTTTTCTGTTAGGAAGGGGTGAACAGTCTTTTCAAGACAGCATCAATATTGCAGTTCTTAAACTGGAGGAGACCTTTTGTTGTACTGCTGACAGTTTATTGATCTTAACTTCTTCTAAAGCTCTCATCACACACCTCTGAGCACCACACAATCTTTTAATCTCTTTATCCTTATGGAACCCCCCAGAGACAGTCAAGCACTGTTATCCCCATCTGTCAGGTGAGCTGATGGAGGTAAACCAGTCCCTTGTGCACTTGCACCAGCATCCCTGGCACAGGAAACAGGGAAAGGCTGAAGATTGCTGCTCAGCAGCCACCTAACCCTGCATGTGCCCTGGGTGTCACTGTCATTCACTCAAGGTTTCACCAAAACACTGGGGCCATGGGTTTCTGCAGATGCTCCTAAGGTGTAATTCTTGCCCCGGCAGTTCCTGGTGATTATACCAGAGCTAAGCCCTGAGCAGACAAAAATCCTAGAGCAGAGCAATATCCTCCCAGCAAAGGGGCAGGAAATTTTATGTATGGCTGTGATACCTCACGAGATGAGGAAGACCTTGAGTCTTTTCTCCCAATTAAATAAAGAACTGAATTCCTCTCTTGGTCATTTTGGATATTTTCAGTGCAGTCCAGCAGCTATTCATGCATATCGTTTGATATCATACCTCTGCATCTGAGCAATGAGCCTGCTTCAAGAAAAAGTGCCGACAGATAAGAATCTTGTAAAGTAACCATCCACCTCTGATGACTCCTGCTAAGCTGGTGCCTCAAACCTTCCTGTGCATTTTGCTCGTGGTTGCCTCTCTGCAGGATGCTGTTTCTCCCTGCACACAGTATAGGAAATGTGCACTTTCAACTCAGTGCTTGGAAGAGCCCTGAAGGAGTTGAGTCTTGCAGTGCTGAGGAAGAAACCTGAGTACAAGCACCTCGGAAGGTCCAACCCTGAGTTGTCTACCAACAGTAATAGGAAAAAGGTGGTTGAAGATGAAGCAGGCACATAAATTCAGGTGTTCCTGAATTTGTTTGTGAATTCTAGTGTTCCAGCCCCTAGACTATCCTCGCTGTTGGACCATAAAAATTTTTGAAAGGAGATAAGAAGCATTCCTACCCTCACCAGCCAAGACTGTTTTTATCCAAGAATATATAAAAATCTCTTCTCTCAGCCATCTGGCAACAAGATGAGCACCCATTGGGTGGGAATGTTAATGCATTATATTAGCTTCCTTGACCTCCTCCATCCTGACTGATATTTCACAGTGTACAGTTATGTGAGTCTGATTTATTCAGAAAGATTAAAATCATTAAGTGTAGTTAACTTGACCAAACAATTTCTAAAATGGAGGTAACTGTAAGCATCAAATAATTTAGAAGACATAAAAATTGAGTAAGGAAATTAACTAGTTAGGTTAATCCAAAGGAGTAGATATTGTTCTGTATGGTGGTGGTTAAGTACTGTCACTTTTTATACTAGACTAATACAGAGATTAAAAATTGAAAAACAGCAAACATTTAATGAGAAAGCAGCAAATTATTCTATTTACCCTACTACACTACTACAGGTTTTCTTTTCCTCTTTATCTACCCTACTACACTACTACAGGGGGTTTTTTTCCTCTTCTGCATTCTATTCTCTATTTTCCTGTTTTATTTCACAGAATCACAGGATGGTTGAGGTTGAATAGGAACTCTGAAGGTTATCTTATCCAAACCTCGTGCTCAAACAGGGTCATCTAGAGCCGGTTGCCCACGTCTACACCCTGATAGTTTTTGAATAAATACATTTATATTGTCTAAGACATTTAACCAGCAGGAAAGTCTAAAACAGAGTAAATCTAGCATACATTCTAGGAAGTAAATCCGTGATGCTTCTAGGCAGAGCAATCATGTAAGTTACAGATGTCCTTGGAGAGCCCACACACAGCAACTGACTATCCAGACCAAGCAAACTCAGTTGTCATCTAAATTATATTCCTTTATATTTATTCTAGAAAGATACAGCTGATGAAAACAAGAACTGTACCTCTGAAAGTCACTTGAGAGCTTAGGTAATCTTGATGTATTGGACCTGAACCTCTCTGTCCCAAGATGCTACAGAGTAAACAAACAATGCTAATGAACATAAAAAAAGGAAAAACAAAAGCTGGAAGAGATGTCTCTCCTATCTTTCAAGAGAACAATGGTACAGAGAAGAGATGAGCTCCAGAACTATCGGAGTGAGAACAGCCCTGAGAACTGGGTATCTATCCCATTTACCCTCTCAGGTATGTTGTCTACTAGCATGATGCTTTTACATTGAGACTGGACTACTGAGAGAGTAGTGTGGGGTAGCTTCCAGTTCTATAAACACAGAGCTATCATTTGCAGTAGAAAAAAATAAAAATTAAAAAACACAATAGATGCATACACTAGAAACAATGCCAGGGAACAGTAGTCATCAAAAATTTTTCATTTTTTTTCATTGACCACTACAAGAATTTGATATCACTGAAGAAAAGCTGGCCCCCTGTCCCACAAATGTATTTTGGCCTATTTAAGCAGGCAGCTCTTCCCCTTGACTTCAATAGAAATCATTGATTAAACTCATCCATAAGCATCTGCAGGATCAGAAACTGTGTGCCCATAGTCAGCTTCTTCCAATACAGTTCACAGCACTGTCAGAGAATCATATTTAAGACTGTATTGTAGTATATCCAATCTATTTAGCTGGTAAGTTCTGCATCTCAGGATATCTAATTTCCACAAACTATTGTTGAAGATTTGCTTTTCTGATCCCCAGTTGACCTGATAATCTGCTTTCTTTTTCTGTCAACATGTGATTTATTAAACTGATTTAAATGGACTTTGATTTTATTTATGTTTAAATCAATCTTGCTTAATTCCGTATGTGTATTATTTGTGATATGCATAACATTTGGAAACACATGAGCAATACACTCACTAAGCATAGAAATTACCAGCTCCAAAGGCAAGAAAATTATGTTCATTCTATTATCTAGCTTCACCAACAGAAATCTCATTGATGAACTCTATTCTAATACACAGCCAGATAAGCAATCTTCTTACCTCATAATGATTTCTCTTCATCTAAATCTCCATTACTTCTGACATCTCATTTTTATGTAATGTCCTCCTGAAATATGTTTTTATGTTAAATTTCCCCAAGCAGATAATAAATATTATGTTTTCTTGATATCTATTGCAAAGCCTTTTATGTGGATTGAAAATAACTGTAGAGAAGATAGAGGAAGGTTTTGTATCCTCATGCACTCCAACTATACATATTCCACAGTGCAAATTCCTTCTAAAGGAAAGCTACACTCTTTCTTCTCAGAAATAATCCTATTTCCAAAAGTAAGGATTAGGAAGCTAAACTTCGGGCTTAAAAAACTTCTAATTTGATATTTTGTTATTGCTGATACTGGGCAAAAAAAAAATTCCAGAAAGGTCCTACAGCATAACAGCTGAACCATATTCCACATATGATGCAATGGTAGCATCCTACAGTTCCTTCCTACTCACCAGTACAGATTTCTTGCTCTAACACACCTACGAACCTCACCACATTTGTCTTATCAAGGTATAGGTCCTGGAATCTGTCTCTTAAAGATGGAGAGGTGAAACCAAACCTGGATGAAACACAACTTGCATTTCGTAAGTCCACACTAAACTAGAGTAATCTGATCATTTTTCTCTGAGAATTTACTAAGACTGCACTTGATCCCCTTGTCCACATCATCAATAAAGATATTAAACAGGACTGGCCCCAATACTGAGCCTTGGGGAACCCCATTAGTGACTGGCCACCAACTGGATGCAGCACCATCGACCACCACTCTCTGGGCTTGGCCATCCAGCCAGTTTTTAACACAGCAAAGAATGTACCTGTCCAAGCCATGGGCTTCCAGCTTCTCTAGGAGAACGCTGTGGGAGACACTACTGAAGTCTGCAGGTAGACTACATCCCCAGCCTTTTCCCACTAGGTGGGTCACCTGGTCATAGAAACATATTAGGTTTATCAGGCAGAACATGCCTTTCCCAAACCTGTGCTGTCTGGGCCTGATCCCCTGGTTGTCCTCTGCGT
This sequence comes from Manacus vitellinus, assembly GCF_001715985.3. NCBI lineage: Eukaryota > Metazoa > Chordata > Aves > Passeriformes > Pipridae > Manacus > Manacus vitellinus. The sequence continues at coordinate 10,938,029 of NW_021940604.1, read as the reverse complement.
GCTGCATTATAGCACTCAAGATGATCTGTTCCACAACCTTCCCCAAAACCAAGGTCACACTGACAGGCCTGTAGTTCCCCAGATCCTCCTTCTAGCCCTTCTTGTAGATTGGCACCACACTGGCCAAATTTCAGTCATCTGAGACATCTCCAGTTAGCTGGGACTGATGATAAATGATGGAAAGTAATTTAGTAAATTCTTCCACGAGCTCCCTCAGTACCCTCAGGTGAATCCCATCCAGCCCCATAGACTTTTGAGTGTTTAAGTGACCCAGCAGGTCACCAACTACCTGCAGAATAGACACCTTTAGGTGTCTATTCTGCTCCCAAACCCTGTCTACCCACTCAGAGGGCTGGTTGCCCTCAGGATAACTGGTCTTTCTGTTAAAGACTGATGCAAACAAGGCATTAAGTACTTCTGCCTTTTCCTTATCCTTGGTGATGATGTTCCCCACCTGCATCCAATAAAGGATGGAGATTCTCCTTGGCCCTCCTTTTGTTGTTGTATTTATATGTATTTATAAAAACACTTTTTGTGGTCTTTCACAGAGTGGCCAGATTGAGTTCTAGCTGAGATTTTGCCTTTCTAATTTTCTCTCTGCGTGACCTAACAACATCCTTGTACTCTTCCTGAGTTGCCTGCCCTTTCTTCCAGGGGTCAGAAACTCTCTTTTTTTTCCCCTAAGTTCCCATGAAAGCTCCCTGTTCAACCAGACAGACCTTTTCCACTAGCTCTTCTTTTGGCATATAGGGATGGCCTGCTCCTGCACCTTCAAGATTTCCTTCTTAAAGTATGTCTAGCTTTCCTGGAGTCCTTTGTTATTAAAAACTGTTTCCCAAGGGACTCTTTGAACCAGTGTCCTGAACAGGCCAAAGTCCACCCTCCAGAAGTCCAAGGTAGAGGTTTTGTTGACCCCCTTCCTTAGTTCATCAAGAACCAAAAACTCTTATCACTTTGTGGTCACTCTGCCCCAGATGGCCTCTGACAACCACATCTCCCACCAGCCCTTCCCTTCTTGTAAACAGCAGGTCTAGGAGGGCCCCACCCCTGGTAGGCTTGCTTATCAGCTGTGTCAGGAAGTTGTCTTCCACATGCTCCAGGAACCTCCTACACTGCCTTCTCTCTGCTGTGTTGAGTTTCCAGCAGACATCTGGCAGGTTAAAGTCTCCCACAAGAACAAGAGCTGGCGATCATGAAACATCAACCAGCCAGTTACAGGATATTCCATCTGCCTCTTCATCCTGATTGGGTGGTCTATAACAGACTCCCACGAGGAAGTCTGCTTTGTTAGCCTTCCTCCTGATTCTTACCCACAGGCACTCAACCTTATTGTCACTGTTCTTGAGCTCTATACAGTTGAAACACTCCCTAATGTACAGAGCCACCCCACTGCCTCTCCTTCCTCACCTGTCTCTTCTGAAGAGCTTATAACCACCCAGTGCAGCATTCCAGTCATGCAAATCATCCCACCACTTTCCATGATGGTGACTACGTCAGAGTTTTCCTGATGCATGATGGCATCTGCTTCCTCCTGTTTGTTACCCATACTGTGTGCATTGTTTTAGATCCACTTGCTACTGATCCACTCCCCTCCAAAATCAGCTTCCATGTATCTGAAGTTCTGCACCTGAAAGGAACGTAAACATTTGAAATAACGGTCATTAGCTGCTCTTAAATTAATTAATAATTCTAACCACTGTGTGATGCTGAAAAAAAGAGTATGCACGATTCAGACAAGTTCTCATATGTGTTTTGAGACTCAAAAGAGAAGGCATTTTGTGTTAACAGGTTAGAAAAACAGTATGAAGAATGTCCTGAGGGCAAATGATCTAACAATTGCATATTTTAGAAAGAAAAAAAGATTAACTGCCATGGTGAGCTAAGTGATCATTTAGACTTTTGCAGGCAAAGGAAGTCCTGCCCTGCTGAGCTTTTAATGACTTGAGAACAAAAGCATCTCCATTTAGACACCAGAGGCATTTAACTCCCACAACCCGCTATTGCTGTGTTCACTAGGTTGTGCTCATACTGCCCTTCTGGTTCAGTATTGAAGCGAACCCCCAACTGTCCCAATTTACCATCTGTCAGTTGAGTTTTCAGAGTTGTTTTAGCACATTCAAACTAGATTCTCTGAGGAGGAAACACATCCAATAGTTCTTCTCCATCCACTTTTGCACCAAACTTACTCCAGTCTGTAGTGGAGAAAATAAGTGGCTAAATCAGTGACTTGTCCTTCAGGCAGCCTCAAAATACATGTGAGATGGGGATATCAGGAGACTAGATTAAACTAGTCCAGAGTAAAATACCCAAACTATTAACAATGTTGCTATGTTAGATGATGATTCACCTGCCCCACTTTACTACCTACTCCTTTTGCACAAAATTACTTGCTTATGTAAACGTGCCTACAGAATTAACATTATTAGACAGATACAAAAACATTATCTGTCCAGGTGAAGGTTGTGTTTTAATAGCTCTATCATGTCTTGTGATTGCCATTGGTTTGGGGTTTTTTTCCCCCTAATGGTGAATAAAAACTCACTTGTACCTCAGTGAAGTAATAATCAGGGTCTCTTCAGATCTTCAGATGTATATTTGACCAAGATTCAATAATGTGGACTCCTGACTAGACATTAGTTTCCATAGCAGACACCAATACTAACAGAACATAATGATAAGGCTACTTCTTACTGTAACAATTAAAATGCTTGTTCAGAAGAATTTCTTTGCATTTTATGATTCTATCGCGTGGTAAATACTATTCACAAAATATAACACCTCATGTCACAAATCAGCAGAGAAGATTCCCATTACTGAATGATCAAGGCTGTTGTGAGAATTAAAAAATACTGTAGCAAAACTTGCAGGTACCAGAGACTGGGTTTGAGTTCTCTACACCAGTTTCCACAGGTAGATATTTAGAAATATAAATTGCATTTGGCCTAGGGAATAGTCCTCAGTGTCCATATTACAAAATTCTAATGCATGTCTCCATTTCATCTGTTTAGCACTACTGTCATTTTATGGCTAAACATGTCTGGATTTTCTCTCTCAACAATCAGTCTAGAATTACCCTCACAATATTGCAAAGTTAGGTTATTTCTGATTCTTGTTTCATCTTGCCCATTTTGGTTGCAGCACTGAATCATGTTAACTTCAGAACATGTAACTGCTTATCCACATCAAAGGTAAGTAGCCTCACAAACCATATAATGTGAGATCCAAACAGGGTTGCCTAATGCCAAGGTAAACTTTCACCAAAGTAGAAAGACACCCCTCCTTGCTGCTAATTCTCTGTGTGTCTGTATCTTGAGTGACTTCTCCCTGCATCCCAATATGCTGAATATGACTATACTTTGAGCAAAGACTACATTCCTTGTGCCCATAACTCTCCTTCCTCTGTTGCACACGACAGCCTCATCACCATGCTTTCTTTCTCCCAAGTACGTTCCTCAGACTGCCTTAGCCCAGGCTCTCTCAGTTGTGATTCTGAAACACAGCTTGAAACAAGCTCTGCACCTGAATGGAAAAGCACCATAATGTACCTGCAACAACCAGAGAGACATGAAGCACAGGTCTCTGCAACACCAGGTGCCCAAGCACATGTTCTCTAGCACGACCTGCAGTAGATCCAGGGAATACTCAAGGTTTAGTGACCACTGAAAAAAACCTCTTCCATGATAACCTTGGCTGCAGCCTTAGGGAGTACCATCCATGGGAGCTTTAGGTGAGGATAACATAGGGCACTGCGAGGGCAGACTACTGCAGATGACTTCCCGCAGCTGCCATGTGCCAGGCTGTACCCATGCTTGACCCATTTACAGTTGCCATGGAGAGAATGAAGCATATAGAATTATCACTCCCCCAATTGCACTGAGATCTCACAGAAATAAATATCTACTTCCAAATTTAAAAGGGAAATAAAATAAAATAATTATATAAATCTATGTCCAGTGACTGCTAGCAAACATGCATTATTTAACAAAGCTAATCTATAGTTCTTTGTTATCAGCAGGCTGCAGGTCTAGCCTAACCAACCCCCTTAACAAGAAAAGAAATGAAATTGGACACAGTTGTGGCACCATTACTTTTAATACTTTCACATTCAAAACTCAAATACTTTTCATCTTAATGGTCTTGCAACACAAAAATGGATTAAAGCAGCATTAAGCCAAGAATCACATTTTTGTGCACAGTGCAGTTTCTCGCAAATTCTGTAAATAGGTTGGTCTCCCTCCCAACAATTAGATTTCTTCCCTGTAACTGTGTTGCAGCTACAGCAGCTACTAAATAGAACAGCAGAGTGAGACTGATTCTCTGAGATTGCAAAGAAGAGCTAAAACACCCACTCCTTCCAAGTGCTACTACTTGGCAAGGTTTCTTAGAAAGAAACACTGGTATACCAAGGTTCATGGAGTTGATAGGAAATTACCCAAACCTTTTCATTTAGTTTTCAGTCCAAAGTAAACATTTTATGCATTTTAATGATTTTTTTCATCAGTTTATTCCCCTTCTCTTCTAAACTATGAATTTATGAATCCCAACTAGGTATAAAAATGTTAAACTATTGAAATCAACTCTGTAGTCATGTGATAGCCCAATTTTGCAAGCTGAAGATAATTTTGCTCAAGCCTCTGATTGAGGATAATTGCAGCACATAATAGCAATAATTTATTGAAACTACAGCTCAGTGAACAATGCTATCTATGCTTGTGTGGCAGTGGATGGCCCCTGATTAGCCTTTTACATCCATGTAGCTAAGAACATTCATTTATTTTTATTTTGATTTGTTTAAAGAATTTAGAAACCTAGCAGAGGACCAGCATTCCCAAACATCACCTGCATTTGGGGGAGTTTAGTCTTAAACTAAAGACCTAATCCCACTTTTTTCTAATGAACCTTCTGAGTACTTTACATTGGTGATAGCAGGGAGAGAGAAATAGGCTAAAAGAACAGAGTACAAAAAATCAAGCCATATAAAGTCTATTATTCTAACCAGAACGTCCCACAGGGAAATGATTCAGGCCTAGCAATCCTGAACCTAGAGAAGGGGAAGCTGTGCAAAAACACATTTGATTAACACAGACCCAAGTTGGGTAGTTTCTGTGGGTTTCTGGTTGTTGGGGCGGGAGGGGGGAGGGGGGGGGGGTGATTTTGGTTTTTTTTGTTTGTTTTTTTGTTTTTTCTTCATTTTCTTGCCTGGTAAACATTAAAGTATTTCCTTTTTTTCCTTTTTTTGTACAGCGCTGAAAATTGCAGAGGTAGGCAAGTGTCCTTTGCATCGGGCGTCCTAGAATGGAGGCGAGTAATGCTTTGTTCCGCATGGTGATTGCAGCTTGGCCATCTAGTGATTCCTTTCTTCAAGGAAAAAAAAAAAAAAAAAAGGAGAGAAAGAGAGAGAAAGAGGAAAGAGGAGTCGACAGGACAGGACAGGACACCCGGTTTTACGGGTCCCCAGGGGTCGTGTGGCAGTCAGCACAGCCTGGGCAGACGGCGCTGGGGTTCCCTTAGCCAGCATTTGGCTTCTCAGAATGTAATTAGAGGCTGCGGCGCTAAATGACAGCTCCCGAGAGGCAGCGGCACGTCAGCGCCGTTCTGAGGTGGTGCCTAGAGAAAGCTACAGCTCGGTGTCGGGAGCAGCACGGACACCGCAAAGCTGTTCAGAGGAGCCTCTACCCTCCCCTCCACCCTCTGCCTCCAGGCTACCAGTATCCTGATTTTTACTATGAGTTCTGCAACACTGGAGCTTACCCGTCTTGACTACATATAGTTAAAAGCAGCTAAATCCAAAATACTTCACAGGTGTGGAAAAATTACAAAAATGGGAAGGAAACTTTTTCTTTTTTTTTAAGAAAAGTAAAACCAAAATCTCTCACCACAGAAGACTTCAAGAACACACAGTGATCTCCAGATGCTGGTAGTTACTCAAAAGCTGATTTATCCCTGTCCTGCGAATTGAGGTTCAGGTGTAGGTGTGGGTGCCTTCCAGAAGCCACAAGTTCCCATTAGCTAATCGCTGGGCTGCATGCCACGAAATCCCACGTATTTTGTTTCTGCTTCCATTTGGCCTGAAGAAACCCATCCCCTTGTACTGCTGTGTAGCTGCCCTTGACCAGGACACAGTTGCAGGCTGCACATACAGGTGGGGAATGGGGTGAAGTTGCTTGGTCTCAACTTTGGCATGTGACCACTATGTGTGTCCACTGCATTAGCAGCTGCTGATATGGAATTGCTACCTTTCCCTCACCAGCAAATCTATGTTTTACCTTCTTGAGGGAAATGAGAGGAAAATGAGTGAGAGGAAGATCAACCAACAAGCCTAGGATTTAGAAGTGCCAAATATAGCTCATTGCATGCCGTAGATGTTGAGTACCCTGTGATTCCTGGGCATGTGAGGCATTAGCGGTGCTCACTGGCTCACACATGCAAATGCACTCTCTGGCCATGTCCTATCCTTACTCTGAGGTATGACCCAGAAGTTACATCATTCTCTTTCATTTCTCCTGCCTATCTTCTTCCCCTGATCCCCATATTCCACAAAGAAAGCACAAGGCACCTAGGAGGGAGCCAACTAGAGGGCCTTTAAGAAGTAGGAAGTTAATGATATTTTCTTCTTCTGTAAATGAGGAAAATAAGGACCAGAATTAAAAGCCAGACACCCAAAGGAATAAAATAAGCAAATAATAAAACAACCTTGAGGTCCTAAGCCATTTCAAAGGCTTGTAGACAGCTGTTCCTTCCATCACAAATGAGTGGTTCCAGTGGCAAATCCAGAGTAGTTACCTGATATGTATTTTACATATATATATAAAACCTGATATATTAGGTATATCTTATCTATATATACAAAATAAAAGTATGAGGCAAAGTATGTACGTTTAACCAGAGAGTTCTTGCCTACTTAAAATTCAAGAAATAGCAAACCAGAGCTTCCTTATGGGTCCAGTTTATTTGGGTCCAGTCTCTAAATAACAGAGAACTGGTTCTGTCAGTCACTGCATCCCATGATAATGATGTGTTCAGCATGCAATCTGCATATGAAAGGACGTCTGCCATTCCTCACGAATCAGAGGCTGCAACATAGTTGGAGGCAATCAAGATCAGCTCAGGATTGTCTGCTTCATTTTTGCTAAGTTTTGCTCAACACATTCTTCCAAAAAGTACCACCTCTAGCACACTCTGTCTAAGAGCACTAAAAACCAAAAAATGGGTAACGGAAATTTCCTCACAACTGAAGACAAACTGAAAACATGTTTAGAGGAGCATTGTGTCAACAATTTCAAGGTTCATACAAATAAAAATATTGATTTTATGTTTGGAGACAAAAAATTAATGGGAGAGCACTAAAATGCTGAACATTGAACAATATACATTGAACAATATATTTGCTTTCAAAACCATTAAGAATATTCAAGATCACAAGTAGTACCATTCAATATGACCTCAATAGCCATATTTCACATTGAAAATCAATAGTACTGAGCTTGAGAATTATTAGAACTTGTTAATACAACACCAGAGTAAAGGAAGGAGGAAAGACTCCTTATAAAGTCAAAGCTGGGATCTGGGGAAAATGTTCCAGCAAGGTTGATGCATTTCTTCTGTCTGCATGAGGACTTCAGAATTAACACAATATTGGGGAAAGAGTTTCCCATGGGATCCTGATTGTCTCTCTCATCACTCTAAAAAGAGTGCTGGTGACAAAGGAAGGTGTTTGTGGAAAAATTACCAGTAACTGGTTCTTTTCCATATTCTTTCAGTGAGAAGGAGCAATATATCCCAAAGTCAAATTCCTAATGCAAAACCAAATAGAAACATTTGCACATTTTTGATTGAGCAAGTTTTTATGCTCTCACGCAGCTACATTTTCCTAGAGCTAACATTTTTTTTCCTTCAACTGGAAATACTTTCCTGAAAACTATAGCTTACATATTGGGCCATAACAACATTCTGGTCATACAAAGCCTGAGAAGGTATATTGAAAACAATGGGGAACAGGCTTCTAGAACAGTAGAGGAGCCAATCTCGAGGGCTTCAATAGTTCAAAGCTGATCTTTGTTTGGCACTAACATGTAATTCTTAACTTACATGACATACAGGAAGCAATTCTTTGCCTTATTCTGTCCTGGCAAGCTTCCACTCCAATACCACAGCCAGGATTGGGGGTCATCTTCATGACACATGCAAAGAAATCCAGTGGAAAGCAGTGAACAGTAAGAAATATCCAGAAAGCACGGCATACAAGGAAGACTTGCATGAGGTAATATCATCTAAAAGTATATGAACAGCTACTGAAAAGAGAAGTAATAAGATCTTCCTTTGCATTTAGGAGAATTCAGGTTGGGTGCTAGCAAAAAGCTCTTTAGAAGTAGAGGTAGTGATATGGGGGAAGGGCGCCTGAAAAGCTGTGGACTCCCTTCTATCAGAGGTCCCTACAGAAAAATTTAATAAACATACAGGTATGATAACTCCAGCCTGAAGCAAAACCTAGACAAGTTCATGAGGTTCTTCAAGTCCTATTGCTCCATGAGTGCCTGATATTAAAATTTTAGCCTAGAAAAAAGTGAGCTTCCTTCCAACTGCCAACACAGAGTCAAAATACAAGTTCAGCCTGATTTGACACATACTAGTATAAATCAAGAGGTACTAAGCTAAGAGCAGTGGAATTATGCTGCTGTAAAGCCCAAGAAGACACCTTTAAGATCATTAACCTAGTGGATTTTAATGTAACTGAAGGTGATTACAAGACAGTTTTTGAACCCCTACCAGTCTCTTTGTTCTGTTCTATTCTGGGTTTTATAGCACTAACTATATATCATCACTTCATTACTCTGGTACCTAAGGAGAGTAACAGGTGGAAAAAAATATTAGCCAGGGGAAAAATTAGTGGATTTGATGCCCCTGCACCATGTTTGAAACCCTCTGGTGGAAGGTTTGCAGTTGAGTACATTCTTTATATTAAACTCCACTTAATAAACCAGTTTCTCTGCCTTCTGTAACTAACAGTTTCACACAACTTTCTTTTTTTTAATTTGCTAATTTTCTACATGCTAAGTATTAATTAAAAATGGAACCAAAGAGCCTAGCTAAATCTTTGATCTTCTCTGTGCCCCAGTTTCCCAGCTGTAACACAGATATTTTATTTTTCTCACCCCAGACATCTGCTGGATAATTCATTTAGATTTGTAGGGTGTTTTGATATTTCCAAGTTATTAAACTAGATCATAGTAGAAATTAATTCCCCTTTACTAGACTTTCCATGGAATTCTGAAAATTACTGAGAGATCTGCATTTTTATTTCAAAGGTACACACTGTCAGCCAGAGGGGCTGGCCTTGCTGAGATCATTGATCAAGTCTCCCAGCAGCCTCACCGGGAACAGGATCAGCTCACACTTTCCCACTTTGTCTCCAGGATACCCAACTCCTACTGACACAACAAGTACCTTCCAAGAGGTACCTCTACTTCTGCATTTGAATCCTCTTCTAGAGGAACTCCCTTACTATCACCTCCCACTGCCCCTTCGTACACAGGTAGAGAGCTTTCATTGTATATTGGAGTATTTATATGTCCTTTTTATTTAGCATGAAGGGCAAGGTAGTCAGTACAACATTGGTTTAAGGTAGTCTACTTATTGACAAGGGCCAGTCTAAGATCATCTATTGCTGTGTGGAAATAAGTTTTCTTCTAGGTAAAGGGGATGCACAGTCTGCCTGGCTGCACAAATGCCATAAAGCGCCCCATGTAGTTGTGATTATATTTAACTGCCCATGTGTGGACACTCTTATTCTAGGAGTAACAAGAGCATTTTCATGTTTAATTCACTTCTGAAGATAAATGCTGAATGTGAAAAAACTAAGCAGGAAGAAGACTCTCATATGCCTGGAGCTGATAAAGGAAAGTTTATCAGGCTCAGCATGAAGACAAAACAAGACACACCTGAAGTTATGGATATCAAAAGCCCAGGTTCAAGGTAGGAAAAAAATCACCTTAAAACATCTAACCACACATGAGTAGCCTGAGTACTAGGAAGCAGGTATCTTGAAGTGTGGGGCAACAGCCACCAACTCACCAAAGGTATCTGGGACAAAGAGTCATCACTTTCAGCTGTAAATGTTTTTGACTCCAGACAGCTTGACTTGTCATAGGTGAAGCTATTCGGTTCCCCAGAACTGAGAGCATACCAAGCAAAGACAACTTTCACTGAACGCTGCAGCAATGCTCTTGCCTGAGTACTGCAGTAACTTTGCTGTTTCTCACATTATTTGACAATTGTGCCCTAGATATTTTTGCTCTAGCAAAGCTCCTTATTTTCTAAATATAATTCTGAAATAAGCAAGCCTTAAATTTAGGTTATTACCTTTGAATTCCTGATTATAGTTTCGACTGCTTATTGCCACAACGGGCTATTAAAGAGGCACCTCCATGAGAAAAATTCAAGATTTTGTCTTTGAGCATAATGTCTCTGAGAGCTGCTCAACTCTAAAAGGATATTTAAACATACACGTAAATTTAAGCACACAAGGTTGTCCTCTGAGGTCAGTCAGAATGTTGTTTAAAAATAAATCTGTGGTTAAGTTGCTATTTACAGACTTTTTTTTTCCTCAATAAAATATAGCTGCTAGGCAACAATCACTAGCATAGCACTTGTGGTGAAAGGCAGAATGCTTTGATTATTATATAAAGATTCAAACCTTCAGAATTAAATTGTTTTACTAGCAGCTAATGTTCCTCCTGTTGGTTCAACAGACCATAGTGAGTTTTTATTAGCTCTGATAAGCAGCATCAAGACAACGATTATACAGCATGCTCTAAAAGACCACTTTGCATTGCAGAATTAACAAGGCATTGACTTCCTGTACAATACCCCAAAGATGGCACTGTAGAACAGATGTTTAATCTACAAAGAAACTGTCTTTCCCTTGGTAAGGAAATCTTTTAATTTACCTCCTCTAAAAATTACACCTAAGAGACTAAATTATGCAAATGCTAATAACGATCAAAGCATAAATATAAGAAGATTTCTGAAACTATTTCCTATGCTGAAAAACCTCAGACCTCCTAAACTGTCTGTTTTTAGATGATGCTCTCACAGCTTGTCCTGAACCACTTTTTGGGAATTTTAGGGGGAAAACTTAGTTCCCCAGTAGTGTCCCCATGACTCAGCTGAAGCACAACTGGGCTTTCACAACTTCCAGCTATCCTCTCTGCCCTTTCCATGACCATGTGTGGTAGAAAAATGTCAGATGTCTTTCCTTGATGTCACACCAGAATAGTCAAGGACCCAATGCCTTCTTATCACCTGCCACAAAGGCATATGGGATTTATATGCAATCTGAATACAAGCTGCTACAAGAAACAACATCCCCAGAAACAATGACGTCTTGGGATTCAGCAGGCTCCGATGCTCTGCTTTAAAAGTAAAGAACAGACAACATCCCTGAAATTCAATGTAAATACATCTCTGATAGCAAGAACCATAAACTGAGACCTTGAGATTATAGCTGAAAAAAAATAAGGTAGGTACTTTTCATAGCATATTTTTAAAGGAATCTGTACTTATTCTGACAGTTTTCATGTAAAAGAATGGTCACACGTTAATTAAAAAAAAAAAGAAAATAAGAAAAAAGAATGAACTGTTAATAAGGGCTACTTCACAGTGGATCCAAAAAGCTACTTTAATTCCTCTTAACTAAGTTGTCTCTGAAATGGGAACACACCAGTGGAAATTTCTTTTGCCTCTGCTACCTATTTTTGGACTTATCAAAACCATATCACCTAGATTTTTCAGCTGATAAAACACTTGTTGCTTCTCCCAATGGCCAAATTCATAACATTAGTCAGGTTTTATACAAGTGTAAATATCCTATACCCTTCTATTTAAAATATGCTAGTTAAAGTCTCAGCATAGCCAGTGGAAGCTGAAATAAAACTAAACAGAATTATTATCTGCTACTAGAAGTGTCTGGACATTTTGACAGACATAGATTTGCATCAGTTTGAGGCAAATATCCAAAGATTTGATGTTTCAAAGTATATCACATCTGGATACAAACCCTGGGTCTCCTACTCAAAACTAGGGATGGCCTCCAGCCATGCACCTTCCACAGTTTTAAATGGTTATATGGGACCCAGTATGAGAACTTGATGTTCCTCTTTGTTTTAACATTAATCAGATTTTGCAGAAGCAGCAGAACTGTTTCATCCATTGTCTTTTTAATTTATAGAAACATTAGATTAAATAAATACATTAAAATCATTTTGCACACCTAAAATTTAAATTACTACAAAATTGAAATATAATTTCATACAAGACTGGAAAAAAATATCAAAGAAGGAGGGAAAAAACTGAAAGTACTTTCCTATCCTAATATACATGATCAGTCAAATAAGTTTTCTATGACTACCAACAAATTTGGTTCACAAAGATTTCATTTGCAGTTCAGCACTACTAAAACACCCCCTAAACTTAGTCCTCCTTGCCATTTATTACCACAGAAGCTTAGAACTGTCAGAATATAGGCTTGCTCTAGTAAAAGTCATGAAAACATACACACACCACCACCACTCCCTGCAAATTATTTTACTGGTAAAATTCTTTGTGGTGCTCAAGATAAGAGGCATAAACCAGTCTTAATTCTGCAGACTGAGTCAAACCATTCCTCAAATAAACAGCAACCGGGCAGAAAGGAAAATTCCTTGCTTGGCTCAGAAGTTCGTGAATGCTGAGAAGGAGAGAAGACCTCTGCATGCAAGGGGAGTTCCTCAGCCTCCTCCCATCCCATCCCAATCAATCAGCAGTACAGCTTTACACACCCTTCAGGGCTGGTTTATATTTAGAACTTAATAAAGAATAAAAAATAGCGAATTATACACCCACTCTGCTTTTGGGAAATAAATGTGCTAGTCAACGGAAGATATAAATAATCTCACGATGACACAACGAAACGCCTCATCCGGTGGCTTCAGTGCAAACTGCTGTCCAGAGGCCAGCAGAGCTGCTGGATGTACTTCATTAATCTCTTTTCCCAAGTGATGAATTCCTTGTTTGGGAAATAGCCCAGTTCACTGAGGAGTCATTTTTTCCCCCCATCAGCTGAGATCAGTCACCAGTAACTCATCACTTCTCATCCAGCCCACGCTCTTCACTTGTAACTGAGACCTTCCAGCAATGATACCACAGCTGGCCTGCAGGAAACACTCCTGAACTCACTATTCATAGTCTGGGAAGGGCAGAGGAAGGAGAGAGCAGGCAATCAGATACAGAGTGATAGAAAAAGTGTGACCTTCCTTTCCCTCAATAGTGACACCATTTTCTCCCTCAGCTTTAACCTTTCAAAAACGTTCAAGAAGCCACATGAAAACCCACAGCCTCATGCAATTAAGGCATAGTAATTCCACATTTTTAGCTACAAAGCAAAATCCATAGTGCTGGGTGTAAATAGTAGGCCAGAGAAGGTGAATATGACCAACAGCTCCATGGAAGAGCCATTCTGTGCTCCTATTGCACCAAATGCAGGCATTTCTACTAAAAACTGCTTTTATGTTCCATTAGATAAATTAGACAAGCTGTCTAGGAAGCAAGAAAACAAGAGTTTGGTGCATCTAGCTTGCCCACTCTGAAACAATTTACCTTTAGGAAATGTATGAAAAATAACCTTTATCAGGGACTTTCATGCTCCCTCCCTGCCAGCTGTGAGGTTGGCATGAGGCAGAAGTTGTAATGCTTCTAGACACACATGTGAAAGGATCGAGAAACCTGGAATATTTAGATGCTATATGTAGAGAGGATGTCAAATTTATGTGATGGCTAAGCGGGGGCCTGGGACATTGCAATGTAAGAAACCACTCTATAAATAGCACTCAATCCCTTACCTTGAGTGAACCTGGCTCTATATGTCTACTCAAATTCACAAGTACTTGCAGACATGTGACTGGAGGTGTACAGAGACAGCAGAGCAAAAAGTAAGATACTTATAGGGAAGGAACTGGGATGTTTGCTGCTTTCCAGCTGGCTTACAAGAAAGAGTGCTCGTATGGCAAGCTTATGCTCTCAAGAGAGCTCCTCAGTGGGTTGGAAAAAAACTAGGGAGTTTATTTACATGCTCAGTTGCTCTCTCTGAACTCTAATAAGTGCAAGAGTAGAATGAAATGAGGTCCCAGCTACTGTGGAGAATTGCCAGATAATGGCATTTATGGAAGAGTACGCATTAATATACATCCCTCAGCAGTTAACCACTGTATCAAGCAAAATTTATGCTGTCAATTCAAGGGTTAAAGCAGATTAATAATCAGAAGGGAGACTACAAAGACTCTGATGCAATCCTGCTGTGCAGGACAAGGAGGCAGGTGGTGAATGTGTACACACACCTGCTTTTCCTTATAGCAACAATATTTTTGTTCACTTTCCCAGACCACAGAATCAAAGAATCATAGTGCAGTTTGGGTTGGAAGGGACCTTTAAAGGTCATCTAGTCCAACCCCCCTACCATGAGGAGGGACACCTGCAACTAGATCAGATTGCTTAGAATCCCATCCAACCTGGCCTTGAATATTTCTAGGGACCTTGGAGCAGCTATAAACTGCAGGGCTTCTTTTGTTAGCTGGGTTATCACTGCAGTTCTGAATCAAGTTAGTGCTAAAGCTCAAAAGCTTGTGTTGCCTCTTTGACGAGCAGCACAAAGTGAAGGAGTTTGATCCAACTCTTAGCATTAATATGGCTGTCGGCACCTTTGCTGGCAGTTTCTGGGCACACAGAATTACTTTCTTCTTTCCAGTCCTAGCAGGGCAGAGCTGAGGCACTACTGCTTGATCTGCCTCTGTTTGGGGAGGAGTGAATGTAGGTCTCTTGGGCTGTGAATTCTACTAGCATTTCTTTTTAACCTACCTACGGTTTTCTCAGAATTAGGGGTGGTGGAGGAAACAAGTCTAAATAACCCCAATGCAAACATTTTACAGTGGAAAGAAAGCACCACCCTAAAAATGGCACAGAGCCATCATTTTAAATTACACAGGGCAAGAGCAATGCCCCTTTGGAAAGTGTAATTTCAAGGTAATGAGGGTGTTGAGGAAAGTGTGTGACCCTGCTCATATTTCTTCTCCAAATAAATGGGGATGTGTCACGAACAGCTGTTACCAACCCGAGCCGCTCCTTATTCCTGCATGGCAAGTTCTGCCTTGCCACCAAGAGACAAAGCACAGCCACGGCCACTACAATTGTTCTGTACAAGCGGCTCACAGCCCATTTATCACTGTGAACCTGCAGCGGGGAGTCAGCGGTGCCAAAAGGGAGAAATAGCAGCACTCCTTTTATCACACAGTGTTTCACACTGCACAACGTGGTGCCAAAAGGTCCATGGAAAGGTGGGGAGACTCCCCTCACGTTTTCATAGGGCTCATCACTTAGTGTTGACATTTACAAGAACTGTAAGAAAAGGTTTCTCATTTCCATGTGTGGCAACGTGACCCTTACCTCTCAGTTCAGGATGTGGTCTTTATAAAGATTAAACTACATGGGACACATCCTGAGGAAAGGGTGCAGTGCCACTCTGCATGACCACTGTCTAAGATCATGAACTGCACTAACCTTCTGGAGGGCTTGTGGAAGGACAGGGGGAAAATGAGACTGTCCCTAATCTGGGATATACGGTCACCTTTAAACAATACTTCAGTCGCACAGTCCAATGACTGTCTCTTTACCTCTGCCCCATCCCAGTGCAGGGGGGAAATTGCAGCTCTAAGCAGAAAGTTAAGAGTTGGGGCTGTTCTTGGCCAAACTTCCTATTGCAATGACCTGAAGCAAAGTAACAAGAATGGGCTGAGTCCTCCCAGCTCTGCAGACCTGGTCTGAGCTCACCATCACTCTCACCCATCCAGAGCAAAACTGTCCCTGACAATAAAAAGGCATCCACTGATGTTGGAAGAACAAAGTGCTGCATTCAGCATCTTCCCTAGGACCAGAGAGCTCTTTCCGCATTCACATTTTTCCATTAATAAAGTATGTATCTGTCTTCCCTACAGAGAAATAAGAATTATTACCATTCCTGATGTTTCAGGTACAGGTGTTCTGCATGGAGATCTACAGGCCCAGAAATCATACCTATTCAAAGCATGGCAAATTGTTCAGGGTCATATAGAAAAAAAAAGGAGATTTCACATGAGGTTTGTGAAACCCCAGGCAACTTTCAGTTTAGTCAAGATAACATAACCCTGATTTGGCATGCCTAATGCACCTGCAGCTCTGATCATGCAGGGCTTAATCCATGTAAGATCACGGCTTTGAGTGTTCACATTCCTTAAATTTAACTCAGAGAATAACTAAGTAGTCGCACATGGAAAGAGAAATAGTGCTGTGAATCAATCATAAAAATTATCTGACTTAGCTTCAAGAGCTATCAAAATCTGACAGCATCCCAGTGGCAGCTCAATGAAGTACAACTCCAGTCCTTAATGGCTGTTTCCTAAAACCAAAATAAGTTAAGTTCCTATATGACTTCATGGCAGTGAAATCCAGACAAAAATTTAGTATTGCTTAGAATATTGCAGTAGATTTGTGATTTTCCCGTCCCACGCATAGACGAGTTGTCAGCAGTTGCTTTTTCTCTGTATACGTGACTTGAATGACCTCAAAGGCAAAAGCCAACACCATCAGGAAAACCTATTTCATTTTTTTTCTGACCTTCATCCAAGTCTAGTCCTCACTTATATTCTGCTTCTTTACATCTGCTGTTATTTTTATGATTTAGAGGTATATAAGTGGATTTACAATATTCATCTACAGTGAAATAAGGTCTTACCAGATTTCGTGAATTAAATAGTCTGACATCCCAGTGATGCACACTGAAAGCTTTCATTCTTACTTTTCCTGCCTCAGCTCTGCTCTAACTCATCCCTACCAGATAATCAGCAGCCAAAGTACACACCAGCTGACACATTTTTCCTTGAGTTTCAACAGTTAGTGTTTTCCAGGATGCCTGAAGACAACATAAACCACATTACAACGAAAGAAGGGAAGAAGCAAGAAAGTTTCAGCCAGGAACATTCTGCCTCTCCTCTCCAAAGCAACTTTCTTCTCTGGTGAGATTATTCAAACCTTTCAGAACATGACTGCATGAGGTAAAAAACACCTTCAACTCACTTTGAAGAAATATCTTGCAGGTATTAGAGTTATAAATTTCCTCAGCAGCAAAATGAAAAATGCTTCACACTTCCAGATGTAAGCTTAATTAGCCAAAGTTCATAAACTGCTTTGAAGATGGAAAGACCTCTGAAGGAAGTGCTAAGAACAGATAACCAGAATCCATCTTTTCTGGTATAAAAAAACCACCTCATAAAAAGCAGATTGATATTGCACAGAAAATGCACAACAGAAAAATTTTTCAATTGTAGTAGGATTATTCATCAATGGTTTACTTGGAGCCTCAGGGGTTGCTCAGAAACTGGTATTTCCCAGATGTATCTCAGAGCTGGGATTTCACTACCTATTTTTGACAGGTAACACACATGGGACATTAGAGTAAATATTGCTGGAACACTATAACATTTTCTTCAGCATTCAGGGCTCACAGTTTTCACATTTAAAATGCAGGAGATTTCTGACAGCTTCCTCAAAAAGTGATCTTTTTTTTTGTGTCTGTCCAAGTATATAGCAACCCAGCTAAAAATACTGTTTCTGCAGCATAGTATGCCCATTAAATAATTCATATCACTGACTAACACTAGTGAGAAAGGGTATGTAGGAGTGAAACAACAACAAGTGAATCTGAGTGTATGAAAGCACATTTCTAATTATTAATTAGGAAGGAAAGAAAAATTGAGTACATTTAAAAATCAAACAGAAATGCACCTCTTACTGTGTTTTGTCCTTGGACAGAACATTATCATCTTGACATCCAAACTTCATAAACTGCAATAACTTCACCAAACCTCAGGAAGAATGACTGGAGAAATAACTTTCCTCCCCCAGTGGTGAACAGCTACATCTCAGACAAAGAAGACACTTTGGTAAACAATTCCACTGGGGGAAAGAGGTATTGGTCAGACCCTGGGAAGAAAAGTGAGTCTTAGGCAGGACAACAGCAAAACCAGAAGTGAACCATCAGTTGATGAGCAAAAGTAGACATTGATTTGTATCAGCTGAGAGGAATGTGACCTCCCATGAACCCTTGTCCTTAAACCCTTATTATTTAGAAGAGTGAATGGTGTTAAGCACTACAAATACACAGCAGGCTGTGCTATAAAGAGCTCAGGAATCTGAAAAACTGTTTTTCTTTTAGGCTGCTCATGGAAAGAAACTGAACAAGAAGGTAAGGTCTCAGACCAGAGTAAGATTTTCTTTGGAAGCACATGGATCAATAGCTCAGCTTGCCCTTCATACTGGAGCACCACACTATGGAAAGTACATATCTGAATCGTTATGCACATATTTATTTTTTAAACATAAAGCAAAGATTTCAAAACATATCACCAACAGAGGAAGCAGCCTGAAGCTCCTTGCAGGGGTCAACTGATTAGAAGAATCTCCCAGTGCCGTAACAATAAATTTATCTTCCAATCACCAACGAACACTTGTGCACGTGGCTCTTGCAGGATGCTGGTTTTCACTCTGTCCCATATGACTCAAAGTCACAAAAACCAGATACATATTTTATGATCAAAAAAACCCTCCACACTGTGCATTTGAATAGGCAAAACTGACAGCTCTAAAAAAAAAATCATTAAGCATAGGAACACAATTATGTACTACAAAAGTATAATTTCCATCCTCAAAAAACTTAGTGCAGTTCTGGAAGCAAACCAGCACAGGAAGGAGGTAATTTCCTAATCAAACTTCTAAGACTATCTTATCATACATACTCAATGTCCTCTACTTGGAAAATTGGCTCCAGTGTCTCCTTGGAAAAGGGTGACTGAAATCCAGCCATTCAGCTGGGCTGAAATTACCTATTTTCAGCTAACAGATATTCATATAGAAACATGGATATTTCAGCACAAGAATCCCAAACAGAATCACAGACTAGCATTCTGCTGTTTCCACCAACAAACATTCTGGCTTTCATCCTGAGGACAAAAGGTTGTATTTTCAGCACTTGAACACAGTTAATTCACTGAAGCCAAGTAAGTGTAAACAAATCAATTTTAAAAAATTAAGGTAAGATTAGGAAATGTTTCTCCTTTTTGTTGGTTTTTTTTTTTTTTTTTAAGTCAACCCTTGAAAATGCCACCCTACAGCTGCAGAAAATGTGACTTTTCCCTTACTTTTTCATTGGGTCAGCCAAACCTGAAGAAAAACAAGAAACCTCTCTGTAACCAAGGATAAACCCTTACTTTAATATGCACTGTTCCCAATGGGGGAGAAAATTCAATTACTAAAATGATAGCATATTTTATTATTATTATATTATTTCAGGAACTCAGAGTTAATTGGACAAGTTTAGCACCCTGCAAATGAATGTGTGTCCTCACTTCACAATAAATGCTCTATAATTGCTTCCATTTCGCTGAAACCAGGAGATAAGCTCTCACTAGCAATACTCTGAAAGAAGCCTTTTGTGCTTCTGGGTACTTAATACAAACCCCATCTTTATCATATCTGAGCACTGTTCAGCAGCTCTCGAACACAGCTAAAAGTTCTTATTTCATCTCGTATGTAACTGCGCAAAGGCCTCGCATGCCTACGGTGAAGTAGAAGCAGTGCTTATTCCTCAACCTCAACTGCAGTTTAGCATCTGTCGGTCACCTACTCATATCCCAGCAGGCTCCCTGGACCAGGCATTCCTACCTTCACTTGAGCCAACTGCAAGGTCCAGCATGTCTTCCCAAAGTGCAGAACAAAGACCAAGGGGTTGTAACCAGGTGACGAACCTTGGCCCGATCCACCTGACATGTCATGACTTCCCATCTTCCCCTTTTCATCTTAAACCACTGCCCTTTCAGGACCCTCCCTTCTATGGGAGCATCTGCATTTTCTGGGAAATTATTAAGGACACTTGATGCCAGAGGAAAACACCACAAGACAGGCTGTGCCACGGTTAATTCATCATCCAGCAGAGAAGACATCTGTCAGGTGTGTACCACCGTCTCCTGTGTTTTAGGACACAAAACTTGCTCTTCGACACAGCAGCCCAGAAGTGTGCATCTGCCCCTCTGAACTCCTCACTGACCCCTGTAATTGCTTCCCTGCATATGAACACACACACATATACACACACACCAGTTGTCTCTGTAAAATAAGTGTTTCTGAAGCCAAAAGGTGTTGCAACACATTGTCCAACTCCTGCACTAAAAGGACTTTTTTCAGAATTTGGAATAATTCGCCTGCCTCTACATCCTTTAAAAGGGAACAGAAATAGATGCACAACATGACAGTAATATTACATACAAAGGTAAATATTATTTGCAGTTTCAGCACATTCTGCTTATTCTCTCTGGAATCATGCTGGCTCTCCTGTTAATTAGAATCATAGAATCCACTGAATTGGAAAAGACCTCTGAGATCATCAAGTCCAACCCTTGATCCAACACCGCCATGGTTACTAGACCATGGCACGAAGTGCCACATCCAGTCTCATTTTAAAAACCTCCAGGGATGGGATGGTGAATCCACCACCTCCCTGAGTAGCCCATTCCAATGTCTGATTACTCTCTCTGTAAAAAATTTCTTCCTAATATCCAACCTAAACCTCCCCTGGCACTGCTTAAGACCATGCTCTCTCATCCTACTGCTGGTTGCCTGAGAGAAGAGACCAACCCCCACCTGGCTACAACCTCCTTTCAGGGAGTTGTAGAGAGTGATGAGGTCTCCCCTGAGCCTCCTCTTCTCCAGGCTGAACAACCTCAGCTCCCTCAGCCTCTCCTCATAGGACTTGTGATCGAGTCCCTTCACCAGCCTTGTTGCTCTTCTCTGGACCTCCTCCAGTACCTCAATGTCCTTCCTGAACTGAGGGGCCCAGAACTGGACACAGTACTCCAGGTGTGGCCTTACCAGTGCTAAGTACAGGGGAAGAATCACTTCCCTGGACCTGCTGGCCACACTGTTCCTGATACAGGCCAAGATGCCATTTGCCTTCTTGGCCACCTGGGCACACTGCTGGCTCATGTTCAGCTTCCTGTCAATCCAAACTCCCAGGTCCCTTTCTGCCTGGCTGCTCTCTCCAGGCCACTCATGCCCAGCCTGTAGCACTGCATGGGGTTGTTGTGGCCAAAGTGCAGGACCTGGCACTTGGCCTTGTTGAACCTCATCCCATTGGAATCAGCCCATCTCTCCAGCTTGTCCAGGTCCCTCTGCAGAGCCCTCCTGCCTTTGAGCACTCCCCCCCCAGTTTGGTGTCATCTGCAAATTTGCTAATGGTACACTCAATGCCCTCATCCAGATCATCAATAAAGATATTAAACAGGACTGGGCCCACTACTGATCCCTGGGGGACACCACTAGTGACCAGCCAACTGGATGCAGCACTGTTCACCACCACTCTCTGGGCCCGGCCCTCCAGCCAGTTCCTAACCCAGCACAGAGTGCCCCTGTCCAAGCCATGGGCTGCCAGCTTTTTCAGGAGTATGCTGTGGGAGACAGTGTCAAAGACTTTGCTAAAGTCCAGACAGACCACATCCACAGCCTTCTCCTCATCCAGGTGGGTCACCTGGTCATAAAAGGAGATCAGGTTGGTCAGACAGGATCTGCCCTTCCTAAACCTGTGCTGGCTGCAGTGACGTAGCAGAGCTCATGCTGAGTTCCACACTGTTGGGCTGGTTTGGCTGAACTAGTATTCTCACACTGATTATGCTTTCCCTCATAATCTGCAAATCCTTTTCAACTGCTCCTTTTCAGGAGGCACAACCATACTCCCAGTTTCTGGACACATAACTAGCATTCAGCTGCATTTAAATGCATCCAGGTTACCTGGTTCTAATACTGCAAGACTTCCCTCTTTTTCTCATTATACCCCCCTCTTCACCTAAAGTACAAGTGCTAGCAATAGGGATTCGACATATTGTAGAACAAAGCTCATGCATTGTCGTCCCCTAAGTACAAGCATCACCCTCCAAGTGCAAAAACAAATGCTTGAAAGTAGAGGAACAGAATTCAATGAAGAATTGTTGTGGGTCTCCTTTATTCATTATCTTTCTACATCATATTTGATTACTAACTAGTGTGGAAAGTGAGACCTGGTCTTACTCTAAGTATAGGAAAATTTCATTCCATATTCATTTTTCACTCTCTCACCACAAAGAAAATCCACAGATTTAATACAGAGTTTGAGGTAAGTACTTGGACACTTCAGACAGCATTCCTTCTACAGCTGAGACAGGTGTTGATCAAACATGCTCAAGCTTGATCAAAAACTTATACCTCAGTCCTGAAGACAAGCCTGATAAGAAAGTCCTCACAGTTCCCTCAGGATCCCACTGGTCTTTTTATTTTTTTCTTATTTTTTGTTGTTATTAAAAGGAAAATCTTAGGGAGTTGACTCCACTTGTGAAGCTGAATCTTAAAGTATAGCTTTCTGAAGCTTGGAAATTCAAAACTAAGGTTTTAAAACTAGCCTAGCTCACATTCTAGTTCTGCACACTGAAGTTAGGCATGAAACCTTCTTTGACCCAAAAAGTCAGGTCTCTTTTCATCCCTGCTTTGCCTAAGTTACAAACACTGTGGGAACAGGAACATAGCTTTACTTGAATATAAACATTAGAGCTGTTGTGTCCCCCCCTCCAAAGTATGTCCAGAGATTCCCTAATCAAAGCTGCTTTCAAGCCTTATACAAAACTGGATACAGATATAAACAGGCTGAGAAAAGATCTGAAATAGAACAAAAATAACCTTATGCTAATTGAGAGTTGTAAAGTATGGCAAATGTATTAATACTTCCTCATGCAAAGTAATCATCTCACACTTGTAGATAATCTACTGTTAAACAGAACTGTACTTGCTCCATCAGTAAGAATTAACAGATGGAGCAGATCTTTGAGCTTTACATAACAGTAATTAAACAAATCCTCACAACGGCCACATGATTTCACGCACGAGCCAGGGCAGTCTACAGAAAAAAGCTTTGCTGTCATGTTGGAAAATTTCAGGATGTGTAGCCCAAAGAACTCTGCAAGGGCCATCAGCCTGATGACTTGGATCAGCCTGCCTCATTCTCCAGGACATCCTCTTCACTGCGCACTCAGAGTGAGAGAAGAAAACTCGGAAACAAAACAGCTGCAACAGACACCTTCTTCATCTGCAGGAAGAAGTTCTTGGACTGCTTCATCTGTAAGATGAGACAGTTATCCATGTACATTGCTATATTGGAAGTCGGTCTGAATAAAAAACATGGGGAAGTTCATAGCATTCATCATATAGAAGAATTCAGTGTCCCCACAGAGAGCCCCTGGTACAAGCAGGTAACCTCTTTCATGTCACCTGTTTCACTACCACAAGCACCAGCAGCTCTCTTGTGCTGGAGCTGAGGTTGGAGGTGGGTGTGGGAAATGGAAAAACTACCCATTACTTCAGGCAGGAAAAGAAATCTCCCCACTAGGTAACACCCACACATCCGTACATATCCATGTTTGAATCTCTGTTCATCTAAAAGGGCAAGAAATAGCAGAATAAGTAAGGCACTTGAACTGCAACTTAACTGGAAAAGGAAGGAGTCCATCCATTACAGATGAAAAACACAGAAAGGGACAATATTTTGTACCTTCACATGGGCTCTCCCTCCTGTCCAAAAGTATCATTAGCGTCAGTGGACGTCCCTTACCTCTCTGAGGTGCTAGACATAGGGATGATTGAAAGGGGTACCCCAGGATTTCACCTCTGAGAAACCCTCAGAGCCATGCTGGACATGGAGTTGTCATGGGGGCACCTGGGGGTCCTACAGAGCTCCATCCCCATCCCACCTACTACTCCACTTCTCCACTACTCCACCTTTGATGTCTTGGGCCAGAAACATACAGATGACACACAGATCTTTGTCTCCAGTATGTGAAATATACATAGAAGCCTTCCATGGCATCTAATGCAAAGGTAAAATCAACACCTGAAAGCAAATTCATCTCAATAAGACTGAACCATAGAGCAGATCCAGGTGGTGGAAGGAATCCATCCATATCTACTAATTGTGCAATATCCCATCTGCTGTTGCTGAAAACGTCTGCCCTCCCACCCCCAACTAATGAAGAGTTTAGCAGCTTTTGGGTTCTTCTGATCTTCCAAACAGGATTTGTAAATAGAAAAAAAAATAGGCAGAATGAAACATGCACTGATATAGCTGTTCATTCCCCTCTCAGCAAAATGAGCGAGTGGGGGGGGGGGTTAAAAACACCAAAGCACATGTTCTGCTGCCACCACCTGGCCATGAATAGACCTAGACAGAGTTTTAAAATAAAATGTGCTTCTTCAGAATGCATCAATTCACTAAGTCTATCATTTTTATATCCTTTTATTTTCCTTTACCTGTCTTCAGCTGGGTGTACTTGTACCAAATCCATCAGAAGCCCAGAGTCCCAGCTTGCCTGGCAGGTCTGCCCTGCAACCAGGTGGGATTCAGAGATCTTGAAGTTCATCACAGACTTGGGCCTCAGCTCTGTGATAAAAGTTATTTTAGAAAAGTGTTCTGAAAATCACCTTTTCAGCCAATTCAGGACACATGTAGAAAATACTTCTGAAAGGATCCATCCCGTAATCTAAAACTTTTAGAGTACCTGGCACAACTTGTGGAAAGTGAGGATGACATCACAATTACTATAGAGACTTCTCTCAACAAAAACTACTTAAAGAGAGAGAAAAGACTGTCTTTATGCAGCTGTAATCTGAAACAGCCTGTAGGCATTTTTTTTTTTTTTGCTGAGAAAAGTGCAAATCCAGCATGAGCTTCACCAAACTCTGGAAAGAAAAAATTAATCCTATCTGGAAAACATACTCTCAAAAAGTAAACCATGCAAAAAAACTTACCTTAAATAGAAATATCAAAATAAAGGTATGGATTGGTATTCATATATTGGCCTAGAGACTCCTCTAGATGGTCTGCATCAGTTTTATCAGCCTTGCATATCATAGCTCCACAACCTTAGAAACTTTATAAACCATAAATATGACATTTTTTATTAACCCCAAATCTCTCTCTGTATTTTCTTTTTGGTGTGCAAAGGAGCAGCAGAGAGCAATTTGCTACTCCATTCTTTTGCTTCTCTTTAGTCATAATTTTTCATCTATTTGTTTATTTTTTATATGGCCCTTTTCTTTTGCCCCAACACCCCTGAAAAAATATCCCAATTACTCATTAGCTCATCTCAGAATACAGGCATTTATGAAACTCTATGCAGCTTTGTTTACTGTGAAATGCAGCTCAAAACTTGAAAAACAAATCATGAAGGGTGGCTTTAAAAATTCAGTAGCAAGCTAACCTTCTCGGGAGGGTAAATGTGTATCCAGCTCTATATCTCTTTTTGTTGAATGCAAGCACTTTTGTGATATACCCAATTAAAAAAAAATCTCTGCAAACAGACGAGGAAAAGTTGAAAGTGGTTTTACATTTTGCTGACAAACATTTCCAACAGTTAGTTCTCTTAGGAGTCATTTCTAGTTTTTTATTAATGAAGAATGACGTTGTCTGGGATGCAGCCACATCTTTGTTAAGGGATGTTAAAAACCACCATCACTGAGGCCTAGAAGTGATAAAAAGGCTTTAATTTCAAAATAGTTAGAGAACAGGCATTAGGATTATTCAGCTGCATACTATAAAGCAGGTTATAACTAAAACATTTTTTGTCTCCATGAATATAATGAGAATTTCATGATCCCATGGTTTAAAACCACTTAGTAGATTAAAGGTAGTTCCTCAGGCTTTCAGTGTGGTATAGCATTAGTCCTTATCTGATATCAGTGAAGTGCAATATGGATTGATATGTGGACCATAGAGTGAAACAGACTGATTGCCATTACAATATCAGCCTTACCATGTGCTTGCCACTTTGTCCCTCAAGGTAATTCATTAACCAGAGGTACAGTCATATATCACTCTTTCTCCAATCTGCCTTAGAGAGACAGATTTTTGAGACCCGAATACTCAAAAGGTTTAGGATCCATAAAATAGGTAAGTCATCTGGCTTGGAATGGGTTGATTGTGGAGTCCACACTGATCTTCTGATTCAACATGAAAAGTTGCCTTCAACATTAGCATTTGGGATGACTGTTTTCAGATGTCATTGATATTACTTGACCACAGTTCAAGAAAAAGATGGCCACAATAGCAGCCTGTGCTCTAGAGAGCCATTTTTGGTAACTCAAATTACTGTAATTTATTTCTTGTAACTCAAATTACTGTCATTTATTTTACTCTAAAATACTTCCTTTTACATATGTCAGTGCTTTATTGTGATGGTTTTGACCTCAGTGAAGAACTCGTAGGAATCCTTTGCTCCCTCCCTTCCTATGCCTGAGGCTTTCATCCCACCAAATGGCAAGTTCAGATCTCTCACAAGCCAGCAGTTGGTCCACACCAATCCAGACTGTAGCCTGTGTGCCACCCGGTGAACACGTCCCACGTTGCTGGACCACACAGTGGCTGCCAAGCCATATTTCACACCATTGGCTCTTTTGATCACTTCTTCTTCTGTATCAAATGCTACCACACATGTCACAGGACCAAAGATCTCTTCTTGCATGCAACAAGATTCGTCCTTAACTTCAGCAATAACTGTGGGCAACATGAAGTAGCCTTTCTGGTTGCCAGGTGGGAGATCCAAAGCATCCACTCCCTCTCCACAGAGGACTCTGGCTCCTTCAGCCTGGGCTTTCTTCACATAGTTCCTTACCTGGGAAAGCAACAGGAAAACATCACTGCTAAAGGACACCAAATCCTGAGGCTCCACACATTAGCAGGAGCCCCTGAATAACTCCAAATGGAACATACTGCCCTCCTACAACAGAGGGCAGCTTTCCCCAGCTTTTGTTCCTAAGTTTCTTTAAAGGTAAAGCTGTGTATTTCTTGCTGAAAAAACAATTGTTTGCTCTTTCCTAACACTTACTAGCCTAGCAGGCAACATTGCTGGTCCTTCTGGATAAGTACTGTCTAAAGGGTAGGGCCCTTGGTGAAAACACAAGTGCTCCCAGAGCCTCCCTCCCTTCTTCTAGGAGCCTGGGCAGTATGCCGTATATCCCACGCCATGGTTCACTCCATTACTCCAAGGGATCAGTAATATTTTCCTGCCTCACAGGCAGGCTTATTAAATTTTTACACACCACTAGGATGATGAATGCTACAGAAAATCTCATCAATAAATAATTAAAGATGTTTCCATGGCTGCTGCCACCATATGCTTGCTGCCTTGAACACATCAGACATGCTGTTGATCTGCTTCTGCCTTTCTGCAATTGTTGCTTGGTTTCTCTTCTTATAGAAAGCCCAGAGAGAAACCACAGGGCTTCCTTTTCTTTTTCTTCTTTTAGGCACCTTGGTAGGTTAAACTTGGAAGTCCCTCTTTGGAGCCACAGACAGAGGACCTCGGGAAGTGGGTGTTTCTACCGCTCTACTTTCAGAACCTCTGAAATCCCCTTGTGCAGCCCTCTAGAAGATGAGAAGAAATCACAAACTCTATGTAACATCACCTTTTCTAGATGTTCTTTACTTATAAGTGCTCCCACATCGACTGTAGGATCTGAGGGATTCCCGGTCTTCCACTTCTTGGCCTCTGCTACAAACCTCTTCAAAAACTCACTGTATATGCCCCTCTGAACAAAGATCCTGGAGGTGCAGAGACAGATCTCACCCTACCAAAAAGAAAGGAACAAAAAAAGAAATCAACAATGTTGGCTCATATTACACTGTACTATTGACGCATCCTAGGAGTCATATCCCACAATGAGACTTGTGTCTCCACATCCTCAGAAGTGCAAACTACATTAACCAGCACTGCAAAGTGGGATTTTTTTTCCAGACAAAAAAGGAAAAGGGAAGGAAAAGACGAAACAACACCAGGATCATGCAGTCACTACCATAAGTAAATTTGATTTTTCATTGATTCCATGTTTTCTCTTTCAACATTTTTCATAGGAAATGTGATTCCAATTCTGAATGATCTCTGTCTTTATTTCCTGATAATCAATTTCTGATACCAAGCTAGTTTTCTGAACATTTGCACTGATACAGTTTCCTGGCTTTGGTAATCTCTCCTGAGGGTGGTGATGAGGGAAGAACAATGTCGGTAAAATTTGGACAGAAGTCTCCTAATTTAATTCAGCAAATTAGCAAGCTTCCTACTTACTTGAACAGTGGGACTTACAGCAGCTGCTTCCTGGAGAGATAAGCAATGTAACTTTTTTGAGAGGAGTAATGACATCTTGTTACCTTGTGATGGACAGCACAAATAAGAGCTCTTTATTACTTTGTTCCTTGCTTGTGCAATAATGAAACTTTCTTCATATTTTTCTACTTAGGCTTTTCTCACAACACAATTTCGAAACAGACCCTGACAATTTACAGATCCAAAGGTATAGGTATATGCACACGAACTCTTGAACACACGTCCCTCCTTGCTGCAAACAGGGTTTATATGCTACAGAGGTGGGAGGAACCTGGTTGGCAAAGCTGGACCTCAGGGTAGTAGGGATGCATTGGCTCAAGTCGGCATCATCGAAGATGATGGCGGGGTTTTTGCCTCCCAGTTCCAGCGAAAGCCGCTTGCAGTGTGGAGCACTTTTCTCCGTGATCCGCTGGGCCGTCAGCGTGCTTCCCGTGAAGGAGACCAGAGGCACGTCGGGGTGGCAGACGAGGGCTTCTCCTGCCTTGGCGCCTGTTCCGAACACTATATTCACCACCCCATCAGGAACCCCTGATGGGAAGAAAGGCACACAGTCATTGTTCCCTTCCCATTGCTCAGTAGGTTTCACTTCACTGTGTTTTGTCCCAGAAGCTAGAAAATCACCTGTAACTCTAGAGTGTCAAATACTGACCCTTAACTTAAGCAGAAGCTGAAATGCATGATGTTAAATAGCTCTGGAGATCATGGGTTAAATGATAAAACCAATTCCACTGATCAGTTGATCTCATCTGATATGCATCATCAGAGATCCAGTTCTCAGTCATTCAAAGAAGAAACAATCATCCTCCCAGTTTTAGTTAACAGTGCATCAAATACAACCATGACACAGATACCAAGAGCTGATTCTCACTCTTGTATGCTCTCATGGTTCCTCAGCTGGCATCACAGACTTAAGGACATCCTTAAGCGGAGTGCAGGAGGGGTAAAGGAGGCCTACAAAAACTTTTCATCAGAAGATAGTGGAAAAAAATGGGCAATAGCTGGGGTTGGAGAGATGGGATAGTATGAGGACTGCGAAAGCTTTTTTTCTCCAGTGCAACATTCAGCTACAGCAAACAGTCTTTCCCAAAGCCTTTGAGCACCTTCTGATTTCTGCAACAACAAAAGAACCCCCAACAAAATGGTGCACAGATAAGCATTTTTCCACCCCATTCCCCCTCCTTAGCATGCTACAGGACTTACCTGCTTTCTCCAAGAGCTTGCACATCATCCAAGCTGTGACAGATGTCATCTCACTTGGCTTGGCAACCACAGTATTTCCACATGCAATGGCAGGAGCTATTTTCCACGTCAACAAATACAGTGGCAAATTCCAAGGACTGATTAAACCAGCTACAAAGCAAATCAAAGGCAGAAATTCAATCTGCTGGGATACAAAACTCATATCTCTGACCTCAAGAAGTTATACACCAATTCAGATTTATGAAGGGAATTTGGCTATGGCTCTTATTTGCAGATAACTCTACAATAAATTTGCAGCATTTCTCGCAGGTAAATAACTTTTAAAAAGAACCGTGCAAATTATTCTAAAGGTGATCAACTGAACTCTCTGAATCAAAGTTTTGTTGCTTCTTCAGGGCAAAATCTGATATTCACAGGTAGTTTTTCAGTGTTTCCTAGGAACATTAATGCAAGGTTAGCCATAACAATCATTACATCAACTGGTCTGTGGTAATACTTTGTGTCAGCAAACAGCAGGTGAAGGTAATTATTGAATGGTTTGTGTTGTGAGGGTCCTTAAAGATCACCTAGTTCAAATTCCCCTGTCATGGGCAGGGACACTTTTCAATTGACCAGGTTGCTCAAAGCCCCATCCAACCTGGCCTTGAACAATTCAGGGATGGGGCATTGACCAGTTCTCTGGGAACCTGTTCCACCACCCTCACAGTAAAGAACTTTTTCCTAATATCTAATCTAAACCTACCTTCCTTCAATTTGAAGCCATTACCCCTTGCTCTATCGCTACATGTTCTTGTAAAAAGTCCCTCTTCAGCTCTCTTTTAGGTCTCCCAAGAGCTTTCTCTTCTCTAGGCTGAATGTGTTAGCTCAGATCATTCTTGCTTTCTTTTGCTCTTCACTCTTCAAAGCTTTTCTTGGTTTTCAATTTTAATATTTAAAAAGTATGTATAACATATAGTACACATTTTCCAGATAAATTTTAGTCTAACTCACGAGTGCCAAAATTTGTCACTGTACAAAACTTTTGTTCCCACAAATTGCTCAATTATCCGAATTATTTTCAGTAATTGCCTGTAGGAATATTTTCACTTTACATATTTATAAGAAATTATGAAAAATATCCGTGATTGTTAGGTGTGACTCCTCACAAAAGCCACAGGATTTCTTGCTGTTTGATGGAGTAGATACAGTGAGGGACTTTTTCTTATGAGAGTGATTTTACCAGAAGTAGTCTTGTTCTCCACTGCTCAAGAAAACTTTTAAATAGGTCCACTAGGTTAGCCAATTTTATGTTTTAAATAATTCAAGTGTAAATGTGGAGCACTCATATATAATTAATGTTATATGTTACTTATACTATATATATATCTAATATAACCTAATAATAAAATCCATACACCATCATTACTTTGTCAGCTCAGCATAGCCACCTTATTTGTGAAGCAGCAGCATCATCTAGTGGCTGAGTTCAGCAATTCCCCAGCTAGAACTGGTTTATCCACCCATGTGCACTCGGGTCACAGACTCATTGCAAGCAACTACTGCTTTCCTAAAGGTGAGGAGTATCCTGTTTTCCCTGCAGGAGTAGCTGCTCAATGCTCTGCATGCCTCACTGACCCCCAGCTGTAATACTTAACTACAGACACACATGTACAAAACACAAGAGAGATTTTGAGGGTGAGAGGTGGCAGGTTTGGCTTTTTAAGGCACGCAATAATTTTTTTGCCATGAAGTAGCATAACTGATTTTATGTGAAGTTGCTGATGCTTTAGTGGACAAGCCATGTTTCGTACATGACTCAGAGACAATAAATGCTGTTGAAAAAATCCTTTCTTTTCTGAGCCACATTTGAGGCAGACATTTTGCCAAGCTATTCAGCATGTCAAGATCATCATACCAACTCCAACAGGTGCCCTCGAGGTGTAATGCACACAGCCCATGGTTGCCATCTCAGTGCACTCTGTGATGTGGTGAAGGATGGAAGAGGCAAAGAATCGGAAGTTGTACACAGTTCGAGGGATGTCCACTGTTCTGGCAAATGTAATAGTTTTTCCTGAAACAAAACCAAGCAAGCACGCTGCTATTATGGACAGAAACAGTGCTTTATACTCTGCTCTGAAAGTTGATTTGCATGTTTTTTGGGAAATGTCTTTTGTCCTGCACCCAAGTAATCCCCAGCACAGGGCAATCCTTAGTCAATGATAACAGCCCCCCTCTAGTGATGCACTCCAAATATCTAACAACTGAAGTCAAAGTCAGCAATTCTGAAAAGAAAGAATGCCCCAGGAATCCAAAATCCAAAATTTTTTCAAAGTTCATGCACATCAACTTCAGTTTGCTCCAACAGTTTATACCATACTAAAAATTTCATCCAAATCCTTCATTTCAACAATCAGCAAGACACACTTGGGATGAACAGTTCCAATTTTTACCCTGATCCTTTGACTCTGCTTGTGCAAACGCTTCCAGGTCATGTTCAATCAGATCTGCCAATTTGTTCAGGATCTGAGATCTTTCCCATGGACTTTTTGAGGACCAAATTGGGAAGGCATCTTTGGCAGCTTTGACAGCAGCTTCCACCTTAAAAAGTAAAAGAGGGATGGTGAATGTTTATGAAAGGCATAAGAAAATATCAAACTCTCAGCAGATGAATTCAGATTTCAGAGGCTAGTAATCACACTGCTGGGAAGATGACATCTCCTTAAGAGCTTCTCCATTGTTATCAAGACACTATCCCGTAACTCAAAAAGTGTTATTGAAATAAGAGTATCTAGAAAAAAAAATTCCACAGGAACTCTTGCTTTTCTCCAAATTCCAGCAACTTGTAGGCAACCTCCAGGCCTGGAGGAAATGTTAGACTGGTCAACTGGTACTAGCAAGTGCAACTGACCAAACTGAAGCAGAATCTTATTGCTCATGGAGAAAAGAGCAAGAATCTCCCCTGGAACAAATGCAGTTTCAGTCTAAACATCCACAGCCCTTGCAATACAGGACTTCAGCTGTACCAGACAACAATGAAAGTAAGGGGCTGCAGGAACAGAATGTATGTCCTGCTAGCCCTTGATTTCCTCTCCCCTTTGCACCATTTGGTTCAAGCAAGGACTAAGAATATATTTAAGGAATGGACACTCAGAAAAATTTTATCTTACCTGATCACAGCTAGAAATTCATTAATGCCCTCACAGGAAAAAAGTTCCTTTCTAAACTCTTGGAGTTTAGTCAGTTCTGTCATCAGACACCTATTGAAACCTACAGATAAGAAAGATCATTATATGCATTTATGTAAATGCATACCAGTCTTATCAGTATTTTACTTGAGATGTACATGACTGCTGCATGGTCCTTCAGCCTGACCTTTTTTCTGAATAGTGGCAGATTACCAGCACTTTTCTGAAGCAGACTAGGCTTCAAAGGATTAAAATTCATCAGAAAGCTTTCTCTCCCATGAATCATTTCCTCCGGACTCTTACATGGAAGTCACCTGCATCTACTGATTTATAAGCAGTTCCTTCTTGATGTTTACCAGTCTCAGACTAAGTAAAGATGGTCATCAATATTCTTCCATGTTTTAATTAAGTGCTCTATTTCCCAATTTTTCTTCCTATGTATCACTTCTTCATTGTTCTAATGTCTAATCAAGGTGAGTTTTTAGTCAAAGCTGTCTTAGCTGGTTTCTTAAAATTTTTGCACATAAAATTTCTTCAGATTTTGGAAATCTGCCAAAATCAGTAACTAGGAGGATGCTAGTTATGACCTCTCCAAATGCTGCCACGTTGCTGGTTCCCATGCAGTCACTAAAGGCTCCTTTCCACCAATTCTACAAAACTGAGTTCCAAATTTGTTCCTTCTGATGCCTCAGAGCTTTTTTGGATTTTTTTAACTTTTGTAGATTTTAGAAGTAGTTGTGTAGTAAATGTAGATTTCTATGTAGCTGTATTATATCCCTTACCCTTTATCAATGCCTCTAAATTGTGTTAGCATGTTTAGTCTTTTTCCAAGGTAGAACTGTAGAAAAACACCCCTGTTTAAGAACATCTCACTCTAGGTCTGGACCAGGAGATATCACACAGACAAAGCAATCTTCAAGCCCAGAATTTTGGAGGAACTCCAAGGACCGTACATGCTTTGAAGAAGATGAAGATGAGGAATAAGGGGTCCCAAATGCCCCCAGACCCAATTCTCAAAGGGGCGCATCGGGGGGGGCAGAACGGGGCAGAACTGGGGGTGGACAGATCTGGGATTGGATGGACCTTATTATAAAATCATAGAACCGCTGTCCGGGTGCGTGCGCGTGGTGTGTATTCCTCTAGGCCTACTGCTCCCTTTATCTTATCTTACACACTAAATTGGCCTGGAGTCTTTTTCTCTGGTCTTTTTAGGCAACACTTCAGATTGTGATGGGAGACATTTCAATTATGTTTTACTAATGAGGGCCCAAAATTTTAAGTAGGGGGAAAAAAAAAAATCTATCTAACCCTTCTTCTTCACCATCCCATGCACATGAGAAT
This sequence comes from Manacus vitellinus, assembly GCF_001715985.3. Lineage (NCBI taxonomy): Eukaryota > Metazoa > Chordata > Aves > Passeriformes > Pipridae > Manacus > Manacus vitellinus. The sequence continues at coordinate 10,904,038 of NW_021940604.1, read as the reverse complement.
TTATGGTGCACCATAAAAATAAGACCCAGAGTTTGAGAGCCAGAACAATACCAGTACAGAAGCCAAGGAAGGAAATAAACCAACATGCACAATGTCACATGGATCACTTGCTATGTAGTTCAACAACCTAATGCTTAAGTGCTCACGATAGGCTGTCAGTCACTGAACAGCTGAAGCAGGACCAAGGCAGGCCTGGGAAAGAGGAACTGCAGCTTCCTGAGCGAGTCCGGTGCAGATGCCATGCTACCCTGAAAAGGTTCACCCTCTGTGAAACCATACCACCTTCACTAATTAACTTGTTCTTCCACCCTCCCATCTTGTGGTGCTGCTGCTCATCTGTCTTCTCCTCTGTGGCCTTTTCCACCGGGTGCTGCCAGGACAGAAGATAACGAAGACCATCTGCATTTTTAACCTTCAGTGGGTTTAGAAGAAGGACAAAAATATTGCTTTTTCACAGACAGCAGAAGAGAAAACTAGCAAAGGAAGGAATTAAGTGGCAGTAGATTAATCTAAAAAAGGCAAGAGGAAAAAAGAAGAGATTGGTACAGATGTAAGAGAGCATACAAAATTTAAACAGTTACTTAGTTTGACTAGAAAAAGCAGCAAAGACAGTCAAGCCACAAAGAAAACACACGTAAGAATTAAACTATGAACTCGTGTGTCTGAAACACTTCCTTCTGCTTTCCTCTTCTGCACAAGACAGACACAGAGAAACAACACACAATCCAGACCCACCATAAAAGGTTGACATCAAAATACCCCAAACTGAACTGCCCTCAGGACATGATTTTGCTTTTGCAGGGGCTGATGGACAGAAGGAAGGTTCTTTAAAGAGAGGTTTTTAGAAAGTAGATATTTGCCAGCACTAATTAGTCCTCACCAGTCTGTCTGAGATACAGGGCACCTGCTCAGCTTGCTGTGGTACTGCTATTTAGAATTTAAGACATCTAGGCGAGGGAACAAACTAACCCCTGAAAAAAATACATTCAGTGTTTTTGGCAGAAAGTGGCTGAAATGGCTACTGCAGCTGACCTGGTGTTAAACTCCAGGGTCAGTAACCTGACCTGGTGTTAAACTCCAGGGTCAGTAACAGATTTGCTGTTCCCTCCATTTCACCTTCTAATCTTCCACTAAAATTAACCAAGAAAATATCCAACTGGACATTAAGCCTTGCTGGAAACTGGCATCCTGAGTTCTTTGTTGAACTTGGGTCTATATGCTTAATTTGGTATCTCTAGATAACCTCAAGTAGTATGTGATTGCATTTTCTTCAGCATATTCCATCAGTCACCACCGGATGCCAGCTCTGCAGAGCCCAAGTCTTCTTGTGAGTAAAGGCAGGACTAAAGCACTCGCCAAATTTACAGGTCTTTAAACTGGGTTCCCATTGCTACACACAACCACTAACTCAGAAACTGAAAGAGAAAAGCCATTGCTCTTGGTATATTTGAACTGTATCTCTAGAGTGGCCAGTAGTCTACTTTGTTAGGCTGTTCTGGTATTCTCAAGTCTCTCTTTTAATGATTTTGCAAATGAATGGACAGGAAGATTTGCACCTGCACATTAAAGAGAAGTCTGTTCAGGTATAATTAGGGTTGGAATGAACTTATACAGATTTATTCTAACAAACCCAGCCTGTTACTCTTTAACCCTTGGTCATCAGCATCTAACAAATATTTACCCAGTTGAAATTACAGTGCAAAGGTTTCTGCTGAGAGAAGCAAAGAGAAAGATGTCAATAAGGCTGAAATGCAAGTGAAGGAAACAGCTACATACAGCAGTAGTTTGTTTTAAATATAATTTTTAAAATACTGTCTGCTACTACTTGTCAATATTTTCCAAATCTTTTGTGCTATCCAAGCTTGTCCAGCAGCTTCTCTCTTCATTAAATCTGAAGCACTATTTTAGACACAGACTTGTAGGTCCCTTATGAAGTAGAATCAATGAAACTGCAGCTCCCCTGATCAATGTCATTGCCCATCTACACCTGCACACGTACAAGGTAACAGGAAACATTCATCCCACTAGAGAGCATGGGACCAGGAAACTTATTCACGCAGACGACAGAGTATGTTATAAAGAAACGCATTCATCACAGCTACTCCATCACCTCTACTCAATATCCAACTGCTAAACCAAAACCAAAGAGGTCTAGAAGCTTTTTACCATCTTCAGAGAAGAGACAAGCCAAAAATCCTTTTAAATGAAAACTGCAAATCATCAAGAGACTAAGAGAGAACACATTTAGTTACATATGGTGCCTCTAAGTTTATTTACAGAAGAGATCAATAAATGCTTTTCTCTCTTACAGATTGTTTATACTTACAGCCAATTTGAGCGTTATTGTTAACTTATGCACATCTCCCATGTGAGCTGACAGAGCTCCACGGAAGCTACTTGAGTTTTGTTGATTCGTACCAGCTTAGGATCCAGACCGTAACTGTCTAGTAGCAAAATGTGAAAAAATAACAGCATTTGCTGCCACAGTAGTGGATTACACAGCACTACAACGTAATCAAAAAGTCACTCATTTAAGTGTTGAAGCCTTCCTAATTTTTCTGTTCTCTTACCGTCAGCCTCTCTTACTCAAAAGATTATTGTTATGTGCATTTAACATTTTTCACTTCTTTGTACATCTGGACAGTACTCACCTCTTCTTTGCCACTGTCTGGCACCTTGCAATAGACATCTCCGGTGGACGGATTATAGGAGTCTATGTAGGAGGAACAAGGAATAAATTTGCCACCTATAAAGTTTTCCAGCACTAGGAGAGCCTTCGACTGAGCCATCATTAGCTGCTTGCTTCATCTGTGACTCTTCCTCTATGAGGCATCAATTTAGATTAGTGTATCTGTATGTATTTGCACAGTAAGTCTGAACTCCTCCCCCTCTCTCTCCCTGCACCGCTTACTTGCTTGCAAGTGGGAACAAACCCGGGTTACAACAGCAGGAAAGGGGGAACGGGGAAAAATTACTATTTCTGTGACACTTGGTTCTTTTCTAGGAGTTGAAGCAAGGAGGCAAAAACAGCATAGTTGCTGGAAAACAGCTCTTCTTTCTCTCTGGGAAATGAAGTACCAAAGAAAAAGAGAAAAAGGAAGGTTTGAGAAGTACCAGTTTTTCAAGCTACAGTCTGAAGACAATTTGCAAAAACTAAACAAAATAACTCAAACACCTAGTCAGGAACCTGCTCCTTAGTGTCAGCAGACACAAAGACAAGACACCTAGATTAGCACATCTGCAACTCATGTTCACTGCGTGTCATCATCGATACTTTTCCTTGTATCCCCAAAACTAATGCACCTGCCAAAACAAAAGATTTTAAGCATTAAGAAACTCTCTTTTTTTCCACCAATATCCACAAACGACAAACAATACAAACAGCTGAGTGACCCCTCAATTCAAACACTTGAGAAGCACAATCCTACCTGGTACAGTATGTTGTATGTCATCAAAAATTCATCTTTTTAAAAAAAGAAGGAAAAAAAAAAGCAAGACTGACTTTCACTTTCCCTTCTGTAGATATTCCAGTGGAAGCCACCTTTCTATTACATATTATTAGGTTTTTCATTAACTTCCTAAGAACTCAAACTGCCTGGTAAGAGCTGTGTAAAAGACATTTTTCTCGAAGTGAGAATGCTTAACATTATCAGATTGCTCTGACTGCATGCTACTTCCTTGCACTTCAGAGCTATTCAAAACACTACATCCAGAGAGCAGTATGTTGTCATCAGGAGATTGTGAATGTTTCAATCAGCAGTTTAGAAAGGTTTTGCACCCTAGGCCACTGCCAAGCCATCAAATTTCTTGTGGATCAACATGCAAGCATATTTTGATTGAATAAAGGTGATATGTTTCTATTGCACAATAACAGATCATTTAGGCTTCAACCAATTGGCACCTCCGGGCAGAGTTCAAATCTGCGATGAAAGATAGTGCAGTCACATTGAAACTGGATTAGGTAATACCTCTGCTTCTCCCAAGCTACAAACTGGGAAAGCATGCAGTAGCTTTTCTGCCATCAAAGAATAGTGAGCCTCAAAATTTATTGCAATCATGTGTGAGAAGAATTATCAGAGGTTTCACCCCATATCACACTTCCCTGTCCACAAACAGTAAGGAATTTATGCAAGTTTTAACACTGAAGACACAGTCTTGTGCCTGTAACTGCCCACTGCCTTAAAAGCAACCTAAACATTTTCAAGGTCTGAAGGCAAGTTCAAGTAGGACACGTTCAAACGCAGGAGCTAGGCAGTATGAATCTCTGGAATCCAGAAGGGCACCAAAACATTCACAGCTGGCATGGTAAAACTGGTAAGAATTTAAGTGCAATTTCTGGACTATAAAAAGACATAACAAACAGTGATAATTCATAAGATTCAGTTTTGGCAATAACAGTTTTCAGGTAATTCAGATTTATAAGATTTTACATGCACATAAAGCATTGTTGATACTTCTAAAAACGTTTGTGCAGTCAAGAATACAATTTACCTATGTGGTCAACTGCTGAACTGGAGCTAAAGCAGGTAAGCGCAAAAAAGTTACCTACCAAAAAAAGTACATGGAAAGTGTAGGTACAGACCATACATGACTTTGAACTAAGTAACAATCACGGGCTTTTTGCGTTCTTCACTCCCTGGACACGGCTTTACTTCAATTAACCCCAGTGACTGATGCTGCGGAGAAAGTACTAATTCCTGCTCCCCACTACTAACTATGGGCAAAGTTGCATTGTCTCCACTCTGCACTCATGTACAGGTCCTGAAATACCTGAGGTATTTTCACACATCCTATTGAAAAAAAAAGACAAGTTGTAGTCAAGTGTGTCTGTCCTGAGCTTACACTGGAGGTGGCAGAAGGACCCTCTTTTTAGTTGGGAGGTTTCATCTGCCCCACTACTGAAAAGTGGGAAGGAGTTATAGGCAGCACAATAACTGGATTTAGCAGACATCACAAGATTAAACTGTCAGCCTTTGCTGAAAAGTTTTTTGGATGAAAGACGTGTATCCGCAGTAGCTGCACTGACTAACATGAGAAAAACTGCAATTATTTCTTCAGAAAGACAAGTTGGATGCCAGTTTTACATTTTAACTTGCAAATTTACTCTGAAACTTCTTAGTTATAGAAAGTAAAGAATGATTTAACACAATTTAGAACTGTTTAAATAGTAAAAGACGAAGGAGACAAAAGTGCTCAGACAAATTTATTATTCTTACTCTTAAGAATACTCCTATTCTTAAAAAATAAAATTAGCCAAAGTTGGCACAGCTTCCACTACACAGCAAAAGAAATTTTTTTAAATAAATTTTAGGGCAGGGAAAATAATCCCAGGATACTACTACATGCCATTCTCTTAAAAACAAAGTAAATAGTTCTTTTTTCCCTGAATATGAATTGAACTCAAACCTAAAAATATATTAGACCAATAAAGTTACTTTACTGAATTAATGTGCAGCAAAAAAGCAATCAAAGAAAATATGTAAACAATTTATGTCTGTGAGTAAGGAGCTTTTTTCATGATAATTCATCATCTTTTTTTCTCCAATTCAACTTTCTAAGATTTTTCCATCAACTTCTCTAAGGCCTAAATTCCACATGGAGAAACACATGAGAGTCTTGAGATCGAGAAGTGCAACACTTGCAGTTCCTTGTCAGTTGGCATCTTGTTCTGCAGCAGGAGAAACTGATGAAGGGATCCCCAGATGTATCACACGATTTAGCTTTTGCCATCGTCATCTTCTCCCCAATTAATTGCACTTGTTCCTTCAACTGAAATAATTGCATTCTTGGAGAGAAGTTTGGATATCTGATTGTGTTTTGGTTGGACGGTGGAAATTCTGTCACCATGGTCATTCTTTAATCTAAAAATATAAGCAAATGGAAAAAACCCTATGGTGAAAAATGAAGTACTGAATGTAAAACAATTACAGCATTTTTCAACATGATGCAGTTAGCTGTGGAAAAAAATAATTCCTTTTGTTTTGAAGTTCTCTGGAACAAGATCACAGGTACTAAAGCAGCAATTCCCAAATAACAATCAGAGAGGTTATTTAGTCCCAATTCTACAAACATTGGTCATCACACATCCAAACAGAACCCCACTCACTTCAAATTAAATTTATGAAAAATGGGTGCAAGATGAAAGACCTAATTCTGGATCCTATTTAAGACCAGAGAGATTGGTAAGAGCCCTAAAGCTCCAAAAGGTCCAGAGTCTCTGACAGACCTAGCACATCATTCCTACACAAACATGAAGAAACCAGAAATTTTCATGCTCAAATTCCATGTTTTGACATTAAATGACTCAGCTTTAAGTCTCAGTACCAGAACTAGGTTAATGTGACTAAATTGCACTCCTTCAGGCCTAAAATTAGAACTCAAATTCTAATCCAAAAATAACAGTAATATTTTTTTAAAGGGACAGATAGAGGGACATTCATAGTTTTGGCTTCTAGCAGAAGGCAAAATATTTATGTTTAGCCCCACAGTTTTTGATTCCTCTAACAAAGAATCATAAAATATTTATAGGTATCAGTGAGAATGAAATGTACAGTTTTCCTTAATGTTAACAGAAAAAGATCTGGGACCCTAACGAGACACAGCAAAAACGGCCCATACTTTTTATTTGCAAGCTATTTCCAGTATATTTATACAGGCAAATTTCAAAAAGACTGATGTGTGTTAAAATAGTGAAGGGTTATTTTTTAACTCAAGAGAGGTGGGAAAAAAATTCTAAATAGAGTAATTTTTACTCCTAATAAACTGAACAGGACCATGGCAAGTTTTCCTCACATCTTACTGAAGCACTGCCTCTTTTTTAGAGGAAAAAATTCACTTTTCAGACTAGAGAGTGTAAACCAGATCTTAACCATAATATTGTTCCTTTGCAGTATAGAAAGTCTCTTAAAAAAACGCCAAACCTCTGTAACAACTCCTGCAGCAATAGTGGAACCACTGTAGCGTAACATAAACCTCCCCAGCTCTTTGAAATCTTTGTACAACTCTAGAGCAACAGGTCTTTGAGTCTGTAGTTCTATTAGAGCATTCTGTCCTTTAGTCAAGAACCTGCAGATAAATAAGGAGAAAATTCTATTAGTAACATATATCCACAAATAAATGAAGAAAAGAACACTAAATGGGAGAAAATCAAGTTAAAAGGTCAAAGGTGTAAGTATCAAGCTTGATTTCAAGTATAATCCAAGCCATGAGACTGAACACTCATTTGCCTGAAGTGTATATATAAGGCATCTGAGTTTTCTTCAAAAACTTCTAGAGAAGGGCACTCACCACAACATTCAGCAAATTGTTTTGAAGCTAACTATCTCATTAACACCTGTTTTTTCACGCCAAGTAGAAATCAAGTCTTGTTTCAAATGCCACAACTAAAGAGCCAATTCATTGCTCTGTAGAAGTCTGCAACAGTTTCAGACATGCAATTTCTGGAAAAGGATTATTTTGATAACATTGTACATATCAAATAGCATTTCTAGCCAAATACAGCTTTAAATAACTAGAGGGATGTTACTGTAGTTGTATGGGAAGACTCTCTAAATTTTTTTTACATTGACCCACTGCCTACTCAAGTGTATTTTAGAACAGTAAACCAGCTCCATGAGATCCCATGTTCTAACAGGAAAAGAAGAAATACTATAACAAAAAAAAAAAGGAAAAAAATGCTTTAATTGCAGGGCTGTTGATCTAGGATTCACTCCCAATTCTGCAATCGACCTTAAGGAAGTCATTTGACTTCTCAGGTGCTCTGCATTTATCAAGTGGGCAGGAGGTTTTTTACTTTGTAAAACACACTGAAATCCAAACATGAAACCAACTAAAACAACAAAAGAATATTCTTATAAACATATTATCAATTCATGGTAGAAACTGCTTGATATTAAAAGTCAACCCATTTCTTGACTAATCATTAACTGTTCAAAGCACTTACTTAGGTTTTTTCTTTGTCACTTCACCAGTGCTTTTGTGCAGGACACTCAAGAGTCTTGTAATAGTAGCAGGTTCGCTTACTGTTTGATAGTGTAAAAGCACCTAGAAATATTTTTTTCAGTTATTAAACGTTCTACAATAATTAGCAATCCTAGGTGTTAATACTTGAAAACACCAGCTTGTTTTAAGACTTTTTTTTTTTTAAATGCTTATAATTTTATAAACTTCTCTCGCAGGAGTGTCTGCCTCACATTCAGTTAACTGTTTCTAGCTCCGAAACTTTGTGATCTCTACAGATATGACATAAAGGCCATGTTTTATGTCATCATAAATACATTTTTTCATTCTTAAGTGTTTTGCTTTTGCCACCTCAATGCAGCATGAAACGAAATTTAATTTACTGTAAAAGGGATCTTACAACTAAGTGCATCATTATACTTCTACAGGGTGTGAGCCTCTAAAGGACAGCCTAGCTGTGGCAAAACTCACGTTCTCTGAAATGGCCAGTAACTATGCATAAGCAGACACAGTAGCCCCTTACATCTGCTTCAAATTACAGAAGAATCTGTTTCCTCTAGAGAGACAGAATCACTCCTGGATTTTAAATGTATCTTGTATTCAGGGGATCAAACGTGGAGAGGAAAAGCCCTGAGTAACCTGTAATGAACACAGGAGCTTTCACAGAGACTTACAGGAAATCCTTTAGTGATTGGAATCTCAATATTGAAGATGAGAACCCGAGCTCTGAATCGAGTGCAAACTTTAATGGGTTCCTTGGGATCACAAAATACACAGCCCACACTACAAGAGAGAAAAAAAACTCCATATATATGTCTTGACATACAAATGTTAATCACTGCACCGGAAAAAGGTAATTATTTAAAACAAGCAAAGGAAAGACAACACCACTTTAATATAATCAGGGCAGTGGGGGGGGGGGGGAGTTGCATGGATATATCCAGGAACACTGTATTAAAGCCTGTAACAAAATTAATTCCTAGAGAATGTCTACCTTATTTTGTGTGTATGCATGAAGAGGTCTGTCTAGTTCAGTGAACAATTACGTCCATTTCTAATCAGTTTCTGAAAATGTCACTGTTTCCTGTGCGTAGGTACTTTTAAGAATCAGACTTTCATTCAGAGATTCAGTGTTTCAGATCAATAGCACAAAACAGTGCAGGGTGCCCAAAATTTCAGTGCTGCTGCTTGTAACTCAACTGTTTTCTGGATAAAGTAACATCGTGATCAAGACTCAAAACTTGAGCTTTCAGCAGCATTCATTTCCAAAAAATTCTGCAGAGTCACAAGAAAGCTGCTGCTCACTGTAAGTTGACAAGTAGACTAGACACAGCTTTTTCAGAGGGGCTAGTTTTAGCCATCTAAAATGAAAATAAAATTAATCCCACACAGGAAAACATGACCAAAGAGAACAAACATCATGACTAAACATAGATGTCATCAAATTTTATCAATGTCAAGAGGACTTAAAAATTCATAACTTTTCTTGACAAATCTAACATATCTCCAAAAGATGAATGACATCAAGGTAGCAAATTGACTCAAGCCTTCATTCAACAAGTAGAGCAAGACTTCTTCCCCTCCCATTTACCACAAAAAATCACACTCCTTTCGGAAATGGCAATACAGAAAAACCTGTACTTCTCCCTTAAAAGCAGAACATAAATTTGAAAAACTATCAATGCAAGGAAGTTTTCAAAGATTAGCTTGAAAATTTGCTGTCTGAAGTCCAACTGGAATGTAAAAAAGCTGAAGAAATTATGGGTCTGATTTTCTGGACCAAACAACGACTGACACTTACCTAAAAGCTTGAGGCTAATGCTTAACATGAGACCTATGGACTGGAATAGACACAAAGAGATTTGTTGTGTCTCACTATCAGACCACCCTCTCCAAAAGTAGGGTCAGCAAAACATTTAGGGAAACAAATCTTACGAGCAGCTAACTGTGTTGAATAAAGAGTTTCCATCAATTCCATTTGTCCAGATTTACTTATTGGTACAAAATGGAAGTTGTTTGGATGTGTTTTGTTAGAAAGATTTGTTATTTGTTAAGTTCTTCAAAAATCTTTTGTTCTATTTAGCAACAAGGGTTTACTTAATTTAGCAATTAAAATGTCCAAGGACTAGTCTAAAGGAAAAAGGCTCTGAGGGTTCTCAGTGTCAGCACCAGGCAAAGTATGAAAACTAACAGTATGCTTCTGAGGTTGCCGTTGCACATGCAGCAGATGTTTCCAACGTTTGTGCATGCAAGCCAGGTGATATGCATCATTTTGGTTTTAAATATCCTGGTAGCCACATCATTCTTCAAGTAAACCGCCAATAGTCAAGTGTAGTAGTTATATAGCTTTTCATTAAAAACAAACCGTTACTTAGACTGAAACCCAGTTCTGCTCACTTGATTTTGATGATATCCATGCCGGTCAAAGTGAGACTAACGTGATCTCCTGCTGCAGCCCAATCAACTGGTTCATCATGCAGTGTGATTCCTGGAAATGAGTAAGAACAGAACCTCAAAGTGAAGTACCTAGGTTCTGACCTACAAACAAACAGCTCTGTTTGGGCCCTTTGTGCTTCATCAACCATTACTCATCAGTTTTCAGTATGAATGGGTTGAGAGTAAAAGCTTTTTAACTGAGAAGACTGAGGAAGCTTTCCCCCCCCCCTCGGTGAGGATTCACTATTCTCTCTCACCCCACCCTGCACCATAACATGGCCTTATTTAAGCCAGAGGAGGGGATCTGGCACTTGTTATCAGCACAGATGACGCAATCCTGAAAATGCTGTAGTACTAATATCTCCATATCTGCCCCACCTATCCTTTGAGGCACATGCACACCCTAGACCGCATCTTTCGTATACTTTAATGGTACTATGTCAACTTTCATTTACCTTACGTGGGTTTGCTGACTCTTTCATAAAAAAGTGTAACTGAAGCCTTTCATTCACGACACCATGTCCATTAGAAAGCATCTTTAAAAGTAATTTTTATTCTGATTTTGGTGTATTTTAATTTCTTTAAAAGACAACCTGGCTGGTAGATGAGACTAATTCACTCTGATTTAACATTCCAAGGTTTCTCGTAGACACCAAGACAGAAAGGAAAAAACTGTTTTTTAGAAATACTGAATATATTTATAGGATCTAGTTCTATTTTGCTACAGATTGTATCCATTGATTTGCAAATCTGTTCCCAAAACCACTTGCCAAAAATATGCCAGAAAGCATCATTCAGCTATAAGCATGTTAAGTACCATTTTTTAGGCACTATTGATAATTATTTCACATATATGTCATTCTCACAGAATAAGTGAAATTCAGCCTCTTGAAATTAAAAACTTGATTCCTAATGTGCACACTACCTTTAGTAAACACTGTGTGATAAATTATTTCTTCTTTACATTAAATGTAAATAATACGTGTTTAATGAACTAATATCCCCAATCTTCACTTGCATTTCAGTGATATGAGAGGCAGTACAAAAAAACCCCATAATTGTACCACTAGTGACAGTCAGACAAAATACACCTTTTTCCATGCTACTTCCTCCACTCACAAAACAGAGGAGTGACTACAGTGGTGTGATACCCATATTCACCCATATTATTGTAACATTCCTGTGCATGTGAACAATATGTATAGAACAGTATAAGCTGGCACACTGAAAAGCTTCTCAAACTAGCATTGAACAAGGTGGTTTGGGAAGAGAATGGGACAGTCAAACCAGTACATTGCTGAATTCAGGCTAAATACTTAGATATAGAAACCTTTTCATTTAGATTGAGGACTCAATCTTTTATTCATTGGTTAATGTAGGAAAATCATAATTTTATCTTTCTGTTTGCATATGAAACAAACAACTCTGCAGTACAAAGACAGCAAGCTTCATCAGGAAATAGACAAGCATTTAATGCCTAGCTACTCCTCTTTTCAGAAATTAAATGCATTGAAATTTAAATCCAATTTTCTTCTCTTTTCTAGTTGCTCAGGGCAATTATATCCTGAAAGTTTGATATTATGAAAGGATCAGTGACAAATCCTAGGAACACCAAACAGGAGAGACTACTTAATTCTCCAGCTTTTTCATATCCACTTTATAAGATTAATTTCTAAAGGTTGTTCAATATCTTCACACTTCCTAACAGCAGTAACACTTCACAGTAAAGCTGAATACAAATGATTCCTGTACTGCATATTTTTATAGACATTGCTGGAACTCAGATATTTTTACAGTCTTCATAAAGCAATGTCAAAAGTTACAAGGTTATTGCATTTGGATTATCTGGTATGGTAAAAAAAAGCATGCAAGATTTCACATACTCTTCATAGACATATTTATACAGACACAGTCACATCTAAAGAAATTCGTTTTATGCTTTCACAATTTATGTTTGACAGTTAGTATCAGTTTGACAGTCTGTTACCATTTCAGTAACTGCTTCTAGCCCAGCATTGACCTGAAAGTAAACATGCTTCTGAAGACTGTACCTTTTGCAGTGCAAGTTTCATTGGGAGGCATTGCCAGAAGTCGTTCTCCAACTTGAATATAGCCTGCTTCTATTTTACCAGTCACACAAAATCCTGACCCTTGGTCTGTAATAAGCACAGCAACAATTTCAAAAAACTTCATAATTTGGTCAATTTCCCCCCACAAGTAAGTCTTTCAGCAGTGCAATGAAGATTTTTTTTCCCCTCCCAGTAGAGTGTTCAGTACTTGCAAGTCAGTCAGTTGAGCATCATAATGAAAATTAAACATTAAATTCAAAACCTCTAGATCTTATATTTTTCAGAACTAAGGAAGAAATATCCTTCTTTAAACAAATATAGGTACATGAAGAAATATTTTTTAGTTTTTTTCAGTATTAGATTAAGCCCTTTAATTTCTAGCAGTATTATTTAATTCAGCATTTTCTCACTATAATTAGATAAAAAGCATACAACAGACCTCTCATAATTGTCATGCACACGAGTGCAAATTCCTATGCCATTTACTTTTTAATTGAGTCAGAATCCTACATGCTCTGTCTGCATATTACTTTTACTCCTGGAAAAGTCAAAGATTGATCCAGTTCTATTTAATATGAGAAACTATTATTACTGGGGATGAGTTAAGTACTTCTGAATAAAAGATCTGCAAAGTTTTTCTTCTTGAATGTCCTAACACTGTTCATCATTTGAATGACATGTCAATTATTTTCCACAGATATCCTACACATGCACATTTATGTACATATACCTTAAGAAATGCCACATCTTCTTAGCATGTGTTTCCAGGTGTGTTTAAAAAGGAATCCTCTCAACTGATTCTACAATGACATTTTCAGTATCCATACAAACATCAAATACATCTTTTGCTGAACATCACAATTCAGTGATAAGCATGCATCTTAGTATTTTGTGTCTCACAAAGCTGGATTTAAAGTTGAATTCAAAGAGCAAGTTGACCTCAAATATTGAGGTCACTTATTACCAACTTGCTCTTTTGTGTTCATCACCAATATTGATGAATGCTTCCATCTACCTAACTAGAAAAATGTTACCAGTATGCCTGCATGCTAATTTTACTCTATTTGTTCCAGCAAATGAGATGAACACAGTCAATTAACAGATGACATCAGATTCCAAGCAAACAGAAAACTGGAGAAGCAGATACTTGCTAGAAAAGGAATACCCAAGTCACGGTACAAATACCACCTCAATATGGTACACAAAAGAACCTAAAGCTGCTTTTGCAAGCACTTGCAGGCAATGAGAAATATGAACCGGTTCCAGGCTCTCAACCACTCCCAAGCACAATCAAGAATGATTCATCTTTTCTTCACATCATCACCAGCTCTGGCATGGCAAACCAATGTAGTCTTTGAAGCTTCACCCCCTCCTATGCTGATTGCTTCCTGCAAAGTATCAAGTTCCTTCTAATATAAAGAGAGGGGTTTTCCAAACTACCTAAGAGTACACTCAGCACTCGCACTTTTTACACACTTCTATGGACAGCTCCTCCTGAGCATGCACAGGTACTGGAATAAAGCTGAGAACAACTATTGCTTCATGTACTTGTATCTGCAGCTACTTCCTCTGGTGCCATCCAAGTTAATTAAGTTTTGAGATCATAAGGTAAGAAAAAATAGCCATAAAACCACCTAAAATGCTGCATTTAGTAATAAACCTCATATATGTAAATTTAGTCCCTTTCAAAGCCATTATTTTTTTGCATACTTAAGCAAGGCAGATCTAGTCAATATAGTCCATTTTGTGAAACTTAGGCTCAACACAAAAACTATTATTGCAACAGAAAAGCTATGATAATAATTTGAAAGATCTCAGTCAATAATCCTAACGGCTTTCCCATAAGTCACAAATTAAAAAAGAAAAAATAAATACAGTGATGACACAGATGACAAAAACCAGTGGTAACACACTAGGGTAAATTCCCATGCAAGTTTTCAATATTTAACATTATGGTTTCAGTACCTTCAATCAGTTAACCAAAGGTATGTATAATACCCAGTGTTTTCGCAAAGGTACACATGAAAATTGCACAAACCTAGTATTTCCAATTACAAACAGAATTTTCATCTGATTTTTTTGTACTTCCCCTATAAACACCCTATAGATAAACCAAAATTTCTTAATATATGAACTTCAGTAATGATATTTGATTACAAATATTTACAACATTTCAAATCATGCCGTCATTTAGTTTGCAACATTCCTCAAGGGACCTACAGAATGTTTTATATGGGATGTGTCCACAAATCTTACTTCTTGTAAATTACCTTTAAATCTAAATGACTAAATGAAAAAAAAAATATCAAATTTACCATGAAAACCTTATGGGCTCAAGGCAGTCTGTTTTTACAGAATATCAAAATAAGTACTGATGATAGTTACTTGCTGTCCCTGTCTCTATTAATGCTAGGGAACAGCTAACTGCCTTTCATTAAGCCTTGGCTGCTTATAACAATCTCACCACTACCGTCATTTTCTTCTACCTCACCTACCCCAATTTTTATACCAAAATTAAGGAATGTACCATTGTTCGCAGCTATGACAATGAAAATAAAAGGTACAAGACAAACTTGTTTAAAATCTAGGACTGGAAGGTAAAAGAGCCCAAAGCCACACTCATAAAAAGTTTGAGAACACTGATTTAGGTAAGCACAATCAATTTGGGAAAAAGAAGGTCCCACATTCTGTCTCACAGAACCATAAACTCATTATACAGACAATTAACTGGTCATGCAGATTATCTTCCTCAGTTTCTTTTACAGTGTGTTTCACCTTCAGCAGTGCTATTTAAAATTTGATAAGGAATAGAAAGCTTACTATTCAGGTCCAATACTACTGACACACATAAAGTTCTTGGTTTAGGCCTTATTTTGACAGCATTTTGCAACACTTGTGTTAAACATTGGTGAAATTATTGTGAAAATATTATAGAAACAACCAACCTTTAAAAACATCAGCAACACATAACCTAAATGGTTTATCCACTGATCTCTGTGGTGGCCTGAAAGAATCTGCAAATAAATTGATAAGATTTTTAGAATTTCTGTATTCAACAACTATCTCAACAACTTTTCAGTTAGAGATAAATCAACTATGGTGCATTCCAATGACTTTGTCCCACATTTTCCCCAAAATAAAAGCTTTGACATACACAGAACTAAGATATTTTAGTTTTTAAATGAGGAAAATTGCACTCACCAATTTGCTCTAACAAACACTTTCCTTTATACCACTGTGTGAGGTCACTTGACTGACCCCTCGTGACTAGATTTTCACCACCAAGGCCACTTGTTGGGATATAAGCTACATCTGATTCCTAATCAAGAAAACAAACCAGTGTTAAGCATACATTAATAACAGGATCTTGTAGGAGAAGCAAGAGGTGCATTTTTTCAATATTACACATCTAAACTTTAAGAGAACAGTTGCCACATCCATATTTTCCCTGGAGAAGGCAGGTTGCTCAGTGGATTTCATTTCTGTTTCCATCGTGCCTGATCACAATGCTCCAAATAGTTGGAGATATTTAAACATAATGATAGCAACACTAACAACTAGAAACTGAGTTCAGGTAACAAACTCCATTTTCCTATCTGACAGGTAAAACTTTGGTTTTAATTGCTGCATTCTCCATTGGTATTGCAGAAAAGCCACAATTGCTCTAGAATAAAACTTTCTACTGTCATTCATATAATCCTGAACGTTAACACAGACAATTCTTGCTCTCTTCTGCTTCTAGACAACAATCCCAAGAAAATACAAATGAGGTGAGTGCCCAAAAGATTCAACAAACAAAGATGATGATACAGAGTATTAAATAGCTGACTAACCTTATCCAGGGCTCAATGTATGCTCTATCAGCAAGAAAAGGAATCTGCTATACTATGTGTAGACAGTAGTAGCAGGTAAGTGACACAAAATAACCTGACTGGAGGAAAAACTCATCTCACCCAAATGCTTGAACAAAGCAATAAAGGCCTCACAAATTTACATTACCTTAAAGCCAGCTTGCTTAAGAAATTGGCCAAGCTTACTCGTAATCTCCTGAAATCTTTCCTGTTGCCAATTGACCTAAAATAAAGAACAGATTATGGTACAATAATAAAATAGATTTTTTAACCATGACTTGAACATACAGGTGCATGTCATCAATTCTGTAGTAGAAACAGGTGTGCATTTATAAATATGAGATTTCCAGGTGCATTCATACTTGAATATATAAGAGCATACACATTAACAATTACTGATAGCAAACAACGCATCACCTTAACTTTAGTTTGAACAGCAACTTTTTTTTTTAAAGTTTACACAAAATTCAGATTCAGCAAGATATATTCAACACAGTAGTAACCTAAAATATAAATAGTAGTATTTAACACACCTTACAGGTTTAAGTAAAACTATTGGGGTCTTGACCTGAATAACCACCAACATGCTCTCTCAGATACCACTGGGTTAACTGCTTACTTGAGATTTCCACAAGTGCAAAAGGACCCCTGCTCATTTTAGCACCAAAACTATCATTCTGTGTATTTTGAAAATACACCCATAAATAAAAAGAATAGTACTGTGAGGTCTAAACACAAGAGACAGAGCTGGAAAGCAAAGAAACGATACTTTAGTATTAGTTTCACAATACTGATCCTTAAACTTAGTATTCACAAATCTAGACAGAAGGCCTTCACTTAGATGAGGAAATTAAGCATGTACCTGGTCCATTTTATTGACTGCAACAGCTAGTTGCGTCACTCCAAGAGAGCGCACTAATAATCCATGTTCTCGAGTTTGTCCACCTGTCTCAAACCCTGCTTCAAACTCTCCTCTGCTAGCATCCACAACCAAAATTGCCACATCAGCCTAGATTAAAAGGAAAAAAAACAAAAACCAATCAAAAGTGGTTAAGAGGTGGAAATAATCTGGGTGAATACATACATATATCAGCATCATTTCAGGCAAAATATATTTTACAGAGGAGGAATCCTGACGTGCTCCAAATGTAATTGAAACTGCTCAGTCCTATTTGTATCACATCCACTTTGATGAGATACTATGGCATTATGTCATCTCATGTCATAAACCAGCACCTCCTGGTTAAACACAAGCCAACTCTTGGTTTTGGGAACCTGTCCCACCTACCATGGATGTGCTGCACAGATCTCAACTAAACAAAAGCAGCCTATGCTCAGAAGCTTTAGCAAGGGTATAAGCACAATACTCAGTTCGCCCTGCCTCAATCTGGACACCTATGTAGTGAGAAGCTGCAAAAATTACAGATAAATCACCTCACTATATAACTGGGACAACCAGTTATATAGTTATAGTCTGTATGCTGGATGTGAATGCTTCACAGTACACTCAACACACTGAAGCATGCCAAAAACACAAGGTGGAAAAGAGAAAGTAGTCTATCTTATCACCTAGACAAACTCTCTGCCACAGCATTAAAAGCAAATAGTCTATAGCACTGCACAAAAGTCAGCATGTAAACTCTGGGAAAAAACCACAGATCTTGCTGTTAGCCTTAAATGCTGTTAATATTTCTTCTACTTTTCCTGCTTTGGTAAGTAACTGTCTGTTAGACCATCATCATGTACCAAATGATGGCAACAAACACAAATAATAAAGGTACTGCTGCCAAAAGGCAGGTATAAAACAATTCCACAGGACTGAAGAGATGGACATAACGGAAAGAGAGAAGAAAAAGTGGTACTTTCTCCCTTTCCTTACATGTTTATGCTTCAGGATGCCAGGAAAAGGAACAGAGCCCTGACTCTGAACTCCCCTCGCCTTGTCCTAGGCATGTAATCCCACAGCTCGTTCAGAGACCGCACAAGTATGAGAATGGGAAAAGGATGACTGATGAATTTCCCTACAGCTTTCAGCCTCAGAAGTGCATTGTAGTGAACTTCACCCTCAAAAAAAAAGACATCCTGCGTTTTCTAAATTATAAATAATAAAAAAGGTACCTCAGGATTTACATAAATGTGTATCAAAGGCCAGATCCTGGCCCTGATAAGGTTGATTTGAATTCTGCATAACAGCAGCTGGGGATTCACCTTCTAACAGCATTCTCCACAATAAAAAGGCATTAAAGCCATTTCCAGACATTGCTTCAGCACTGAGCCTACTCTAACAGGCAACGGAAAGTTGCAAAGTTTCAGTAATTCCTTAATAGGCTTCAGAATAGACCAGCCCCTCCCCATCCTGATAGCTGAGGGAACAGAGAGACAGAAGCTTTATTTGGTCAGATCCATCTTCTGCTGAACTGATACAACTGCTGGTAGATCTGCAAGTCTTCTTTTAATACTTCTGCCTGTATTACTTTTACCCCAAAAGACACACCAGTTTAAATTACAATTGTAAAGAAATTAGCATGTCTCAGTTGACATTCTCCACTGCTCTGAAACTAAAGATCCACTTCTAATTTTAAAACTCATAAAATTGCTACAACATATAGATGACTGTGTAACAACTACATCATAATTTGCAAACTTCTGACTATTCTGCAGCCTAACCACTGGGTCATAAGGTATGAATTCTTACCCAGGCTCTGCTTAAAGCAGAACTTGGGGCACACCAGGCTCCCCCTACACTGTAGTTCTTTATCTGTAAAATCATACTAACAGTACTCATCCAAGTATTCAAACAAGATCTTATGATAAAACTCATATTTCAGACTGTTATGACACATGCAGACCAAAAATCTATACACAGTAGCTTAGTTTTGGAAAAAAAAAGAATATTTGATTAAGGTTCTACTTTGGAGAATCAATTTTACTATTTAAAAAGGGTGCCTTTAAGTGGAAAAAAGTCTCACACATTTTATGCCATGTAACCATGTTATTTTTCCCCCACCTCTGATTTATTATTTCCACAAATTAAATAACTAACCTATATGAGAAGGGTAAGTGCCATATCGAATGCAATGAGTAGTGGCCAATACTTTTGACTTCACCTACTGTTCCTAAAGCAAGTGGCATGTAGTCTCTGCAAATGTCCTCCTGACAAGACAGACGCATCCTGTATAAACTTGTTTTCTCATCCCATATAGAACACGCTATTAAACAGAAGAATGTGTTCTGTTTGGTCTCTCCAAATCTTTTTTCTTTAAGCTCAAAACTACTTGAAATCTTTACCTACAAGACCCCTTTCACAGAACTTCGTTGAGTAGACATATACCACATGTAAATAGCTTTCAAAGCTCAACTGTGATTTTATCAAACTGCAACTTAGTATTCAAATTACTCCCAAATGTTAACATACAAAAAAAAGGAACTACCTTTAGTGTTTAAAAAACACATTCTTTTTTAAGTTTAGAAAACTCATTAAAACCTCAAAGACATGCTAGCATCATCAATTATTCTATTTCATCTTAGATTTTAAAAGAAGAAAACCAATTTAAGAAAAAGTCACAAATAATACTGATATTGGAAAAAGCATTTTAGACCATTTCTACCTGTGCAGCTCCTGTGATCATATTTGGAATGAAGTCTTTGTGGCCTGGAGCATCCATCAGTGTAATTACTTTAGTCTTTGTCTCGAATTTGGTCATACCCACATCCATTGTAACTCCCCTTAAACAAAGCATACATGCAACGCACCATTAAAACTGCTTTGAAAGCTTCACAGAGATATAAACCAAGCTATTAAAACACATGAAATTATACACTTCATAGCTTTCATGGATTTAGCCTGCACGCAAAAATAGAGATACCTGCTTCTTGGAAGAGCAGACTTCTAGATCTGCCTTTCAGTAACTCCAGTCATGAGGAAAAGTATCCAGAATTCACAGTACTAACCCCATGCGCCCATAGACTGCGTACCAACAAGCACAGCAAGAACACGAAAACTGTACTGCATATTTAAATCATTACTAATTCTACTTTTAAAACTTGGCTCTTCAGAAAAAGGTATCAGAGTAAGAGAAACACAGCCAAGTTTAAAAAAAAATAGGTGGTATGGAACTACAGGAATACAGTTATACGTTTGCAGAGATCCACATGCAGAACTACTAATTACCGAGAAGGGATCACAACACACTTTGACTCAGCTCCACATCTCACTAACCACAATATGTTCTGCGTGGCACATAGGACAGGATTCATCTGATCAAATGCAACCACCTATCGTACACATCTGTATCTGGGTTAGTCACCTGCATCTCCCTTTAAAGATGATCAAGACAGACAGGCACTTTCAAGGGACAAAAATTCTTACAATAGCAGACACTTTTAGTACGCTACTTCAAATGACCAAAACATTCCAACAACAAAATAAGCCTTCCAAAACCCCAACATTTACACATGACTCCAGAAAGCTTCTCTTTAAAAATACAAAACTTCAAGTAGAGAAAACAGAATCAATCAAAAATACCAATTCAGAAAACTTTTTCCTTAATAACTACAATTTTTCTTCTGAAGAGAAATCTGGTACCTAAATGCACAACTGTTAAGATACTAAATAAAAAAATCACAGACCAAGAGATATCACTTCTGAGGCTCATGACAATTATCCTCCCAACTTTACTTTGTATTAACATTTTACTCTTTGCAGGCAAAAAACACTTGTCTCTATTTCTGGTTTCTCATATTAATTACATCCTATCAAAGGTAGCTTGTATTAATAAAATAACAGACTTAATATAGTGTTTAATTATTCTATTACAGTTCTGTGAAAGGAATTCATCTTCAAAGTTTGTTTGGCTTACACCCATATACATCTACAGGGATTAAGAAGACTTTTCCCCTATTACAACTTTAGACTTTAATGTCATGACAACACTACCACTATAATATCAACAGGCTTTACTGACAGAAAACTACTTCTAAAATTTGGTTTTGGTCACTTTGGGATTGCCACCCCTCCCTCACATCTGCACCTGCACCAACACACACACACCCCCCTCAGGTTTGTATGTGTGCTTTGCAAGTGAAAGAAAGGACTCTCATAGGCAAGTTTAACTGTATACAGGGACACTGCAAAAGTGTATATGCCTTTGAAAACAACAGCTACACACTTGATAGGGACTGCCTTATTCCATGTTCTTCAGCATCAGTTTACGTTGTAAAGGTTATCTTTCCAACCAGAAGAGCTTATATGCTGTTAAACCATGGGTGACAAGTGATTGCGAAAACATAAACACATATGAAAATGCCTTTTTTTATTACTTTGTGAATGCAGAATATCATATCTAGCTTGCCATACAGTGTCCTTAAAAGAACTTACACATGGATTTTTTTTTAAATTGCTTCACTGCTTCCCCATTACACACTTCTTCGATATGAAAAAATGTAATCTAAAATTTCTTATTTCAGATTAATAAAGGCAGTTTATAAAGAACGTAAATAAAATTGTTAATTTAATTTGTAGATTTTATTTTCAAAGTAATGTAAGTCACATGTCATGAACTGACATTTCAATGCTCAGTTTATTAGATTAATATTTTCTAACAAATGCTGTTCTTTCAGGGAAAAAAGGTTTTATATTTTAATTTCCATTAAAATATATTTCTACCTTTCTCTCTCTTCACCCGTTTCATCCAAGACCCACGCATAGGCAAACGAAGCTTTACCAGCCTTCTTAGATTCCTGTTCATATTTGTGCATAGTTCTTTTGTTCACATTTCCCAAAAGGTAGAGCAAATGACCCATTAAAGTACTTTTACCTGCATCAACATGTCCTATGGAGGGAAATAAATATTATATCAATTTTATTTATTTATGCAATTTAGGTATAGCACAAGAAGAAATATATGAACAACACATGCACTAATAATGCTTGTGCAACCCATAGAACTTTATAATTCTGTAAGACAGAGACACAGAGAGACAGTTTATTACTAGTCAGCTAGCATGGCAGCCATAGAGCATCTCCAAATTCCTACTAAAAGGAACACGATGCAACAATGAAACCAACGTTCTGTATGGTCAAAAGGAACCTAAGTCAACCTCACTGACCTAGTCAAAGACATCTGAATGTACTCCCTCCAAAGAATAACTGAAAAGATGTATGAGATGTAACTGAAAACAGTATGAGATTTCCCTTCCCTAGAGAGAGAAGAGTTTTGCTTCTGTATCACATCCAGATTCAACCAACACATTTTTTAAACTTTATGTTTGCCAAAAATATAATTTAACAGATTTACCTATTACCACCAAATTAAGCAGTTGCTTTCCTCCTTGTCTTTTCTCCAACTCTGCCTTCACATCTATTTGTGGTTTTGCCTTGCTTGACTTTTTTGCTGGAGTAGGCACCGTATTCTGCTCTTCTGAAACATGCACTGCTTGGGATGAAAGAGTAGATTTTGAGACAGCCTCAAGTACCCCAGAAGCTACATCGGCATCTTCAGGTAACAGTCCCTTCTGAGGTGTGTTAGTATGGCCGTTTTCTTCAGCAATCGCACTAGGGAAAAAAAGAAAACACAAGGAATGCAAATGATAAAGAAGACATAGAAATATAGGAGAGAACTTGAGTTTTCCCTTCACTATCGTGTAAACCCCAGACAAAGAGTATGTGATAAGCCCATTAAAGTGGAAGTGATAAGCAGCTGGATACAAACTGCACAGATACCAGCTCTGGACATCTTGTCTGAAAAGCACTGCTTACAAAAGCAAGATAAGAAGTAATCTTGACATGAAACAGATAAACAAAAGCTTCCCATAGCCTCTTCCTTTAACAGGAAGGGAAAAGACAATTGTGTAGAAGAGAGAGCTGGTTGTCTCTGATCTAAGAGCCCAAATCAAGTTTGAAGCACAGATACTAAAACAGCTTCCACGTACACTACAATTACTGCAGCTGAACATAGTGATGTTCTACTGTGAGAACAGCAATACAGCATAAAGAATTGATATTAAACATATGTGAGCTGAAATTTAAGATGCAGTGATTATACAGAACCATAACAGGCAAGTTAAGACTTATCAATACTGAGAAAATTTGTTCTACGCATAAAGCATAAAAGGGATCTAGGACTAAGATTTGGATTTTCCAACTCCCTTTTTTTTCTAACACCCTGTTCTCCCACAGATCCCCATACTAATCTTAACAGTAAATAATCCTAAATATATTATTTTCTTACACTCTTTTTCTCTCCATTTTGTAAATTAGCATATTTTCCTAACTTACATAAGATTTCTGAGAATATACAATATTATTCTTCACCTGTTATGGCAAAGATGACCACTAAAAACAAACACTAAGAAACATCTTCCAGAGAGCAAAAGCTTTCTTACTGCCTGACAGCTCCAGGATGAGGCATTACTGTAAGCAATATGACAGGAACAGAAGCAGTTATTACAGGTGTGCCAACATTATATCACAGCAAACTTTATTATACAAACCATTGATTATTAAAGTATAATGAAAATCCCTATAAAATACTGTTTTTAAAACTTTATCCAAGGGGAAGAGGCTTCTTCCCCTGGAAAACTGGAAATCCCTTCCAGTTCAGTACCATCATGCTGCAGGTTGCTTTCTCCGAACGGGTTCATGTTCAGACTCAAGTATTTCCACATCCACAGTGAAATTTTTGCTCTCTGCTTTCCGTTTACACACCACAATTAACTTCCCAGTTTTAATCTTTTCAACTTCTGTAAGCCAAATTTTGTTTGGTACTTTAGAATTCCACATTGTGACATCTCTGCTTTTATTTGACATTGCTTCTCAGTTTCTGCCTGTGTAGGAGTATTTGCATTGTATTTGTCCCTTTCCATTATATTTATGTCATGGAACAATACAATCTAAGTATGTTAGTCTACTGAACAAAGCTGTTCCAGAGTTTGATCTAAACATTGTTAATGTTCAGATCAAATGCAAACTTGGCTTCTCACTATAGCACTAAGTAACATGGGACATTTTATGGGTCTTCCTTTTTCCCCCAGTTTCAGAACCCGCCTATGTTATCAGTACTACAGCAGACTGATTGATTTTGACACCTTTTTCATTTTTTTGGCTATAGTTCCAAAACCCAAGGTCAGGGTCTTGTCTCAAGGCTGGATACAGAGGCATGCTTTTCAAATTAGCTAAGCAAACAGCCTGGTTTGCACCAGCCATGCTGGTTGCAGGGGTACTGATGGTACCTGTGCTTCTGCATAATGGATAGACAATTCATAAGGTTTATTCAAAAGAACTTACCCTATCAAAATATTCTAAACTACTTAGAGGAGAAGGACAAGTTTATATCAAACTACTGCCTTAGGTCATACAAGCATGACATTCTAGAATTTGCACTACAAAGCTGGCTGTTCTGTATCACCAAGTATAGCTCCAGTTGGTAACACTGCATCTTGACAAGCTGAATAACCTTCATAAAAGGTTATTCTTGATTCTCTAAACCAAAAAACTAGTTGGTCATCATTGCTTTAGATGTGGCTATGAAGAAAGCTAATTATACAGGAATTATTCCACAGAAAAAAAACTCACTACAATTATTTATGCTTTCTTTTACTGGAAAATTTAAGTGCATTTCTATAAGGCTGAACAGAAGGCTCTATTTTTTAAAGAGTCCTTATATAGTAGATTAAGTTCTAGCTGAAAATCTACTTGGAATGGCAAAACAATTATTTTCTCCAATGACTCTTCATGGAAATTTTACTTCATAAAAATTGACTGAAACTAATCAAGTTGATAGAGGGTAATTGTGCAGAGAATTGTGGTAACAAAGTTTTCTATATACTTTAAGAAGGTATTTAAAATCATCTGAGTGATGTAAAGTACACCAAATCATTTTTGTTTGAATCATTTAAGAGAGCCTCATATATTTACAATTCATTTGCATTAGACGACTTTCATCAAGGTTAAGACTCTCTTCCATCTTCTTCCCTTTTTTCAGGCAAACTTCAGTTCAGTCTCAGCATAACATCTAGCATGTTCACACTGAAGTACTAGGACTAGTGCCAATATGCAAAGGTCACAGTGTAATGCAAATACAGTATTTTACATTGCTATCAAGTTTTCTTCCTTGAAAGTCCAATATTTGAAGTTCTGGAGAAAAGTATTTGCATAAGAAATCACATCAAAGCAGCCTTCACAGTTGGCAATAATTTTCTCTCCTTTTCAATGTCTGCATTTCTTCCCAAACCAAATTTTCGAAAGTGAAAAAAATTTAAAAGGCAGTTACTTAGATGAAACTGTAAGTAATGTGACCCCAAAACATATCTCTCATGTTTTTCTATAGCTTTCCAAAATATATTCAAAGACTGTCACATCAGCCTATTAAAAGACAAGAATGTATTTTCAGACACAGGTTATTTGTAAGCTTCTAAATTTTATTTTGTTAAGCTAGGTAATGACTCTGTCTAATCCCACATGCTAAGATCTTCTTGCAGGATAAAGTCTATGTCACTAAGCATTCCCAAAAAGAGGATGGATTTTGAGTGGCAGAATTCAAACTAATTACAGCACCTGAAAAAATCATCATACAGACAGTACTCTCTCACTTCTAAGTAGCTTTTATTGCAACTACCACTGCTTAAGGCTGCCAAATAGCTTTCATTTTGGGTGGTGCAAAGAAAAAGTGCTAGATACAAACAAAATAATGAGCGCAACGTGACTCCAGCCATCATTAGGCCCTAGTATTTTTTCAAGGGTGCAGTATTTGAAGTCAGTATACTGCTCCATTTAGTTTTACAGATTTCAGATATTATCATGTTTTGGAAACCTGCAAACAACTTGTGCCATGATAAACCAAGACTTGCCATTTCAGAGAGTAAACATCAGAATGAACAGATACTTACAGAGCACCTCTAACAAGATAATTCAGCTTTTTTGATGACTGGTATCAGGGAAAGGGAGAGCAAGTTTATTGCTAGGTAGCTAAATAGGTAGGTGGGCAGATGAAATGTACAATTCCAGTCTCATGGAAGTACATGAAGAGAAATGCAACAGTGGGACCCTGACAGTTAGTTATGCCGCATGGCAACCAGATGAGCAGTTTACTGAAAACTTGATAACAGCTCAGAAAAATGTTAAGGAGCTTTATCTCTGACAGTAAGTGGGAAAAAAATGAATTACACTGAAAATGCTTTTCAGCAAGCCTTTTCACCTGAGTTTTTTCAAAATTATTGAATTGAAAATTTTTGTCAGAAGACAGAACCTAGTGTGTCACTACTACAGGCAGCTAAGTTCCAACTTGGTCTGAGACATAATGAACTACCATATCAAGAAAAATTTATACTGGAGGAAGACCATTTCCTAACCAATTGCTTGCATCTTTGTTTGAGAACTTGATGGAACTATCAAAAGCAGTCCCAGTTTGCCAACATCTGTTCCTGTCTGCCACACCACAGCTAGCTGATAACGTGGAGCCACTGATTATGCAACTCAACTTCTTTGAAAGGACAGATTATGAACCTTGTATGTGCACTAAGGTCATGTACTCAAGAAAGCCTGACCACCAGCAATTCAGGCACAAATGTCAAAAGAGATTACCACACCTCTTTTGGAAATCAGCAGACATACAAAAGCCTGGCAAAGACCAACTTTTCATCAAAATTAAAACCACCAGGCCAGAAACTTCCTATGCTGTTTTGCCAACAGGACCATAGGAGTAAACTGAGTACAATGTTATGAGTACATCACTGTTGTCTGAGGAAAATTAAATAATACAACCTATGTTATTATAAGACATGCTAGAAGACATTCACACAAATGAGAGATTCTTCAAAGAAGAACCTGAAAGTTTATTTGCTGAAGATTAACTCTTCAGAATTTTGCTTTTAAACATTATTTTCAATCTTTTAGTCTGGATGCTTGGTGATTTATTTTTACACAACCGACTCTTTCGGAGTACTTACAGTCATTACAGAAATCTCTATATTTATTTCCCCTTTCAAAATTATTAATTACAAAATATTGGTCAGGTTAGTTAAAACAGTCACCCTTTTTTGGTCACGACTTTTCCTGGCTTCCTTCCTAACTTAACAGGAAGAAAAAGCCCAGTAAATAGTTTTGCTAGAGCATCAGTTTGTCAGCTAACTCCATTTTTTGTAGACATCCTCACTAAGAATACCAAGCAACAAAGGCAATCAATGCTCAAAGCAATTCATGACTTCTAATAATCCACCCATTTAAAGTAAGATTCATTTATTATTGTAAGGTCATATATTTCATAACAAGACTGAATCATAAAGACTGAATAGATAAATAATGGTTACTCCCTCTAATGCAAGGCCATTGGTTTTAAAAGCATGGTCCATAAAATACCTTTAAGATTCCATAGAAGGTGACAAAAAAACCCTAGTTTATACATACTATACAATCACCTTCTAATGGTGTCTGCACCAGCACCATAAAAATATCTGAGATGAAAGTAGGGGGCACAGTGAGAGATGTTTTAGAATCCAAACTGCTATGAGTAATTTATACCCGTGCTTTTGGTCAGTGATATAAACCATGTACTTAAAAATCTGCATTATTTTAAACACTCTGCAGTAAATTTATCAATGAAACAGTAACATAAAAAAGGTGTGAGAGGAGTCAAAACGTTCTTAGGTGTTAATAAGCAGAGATTCATTCTGTTCCCTGACAGGTTGTCCTTATGCTGCCAATAATCCAGAAGATAACTGCAGAAGAAAAAAATCCAACTCTGAAACTCATTGAATTGAGGTGGGGGTTCATGTTTTGCTTTGCTTTTCAAGTTTAAAAACAGATGCATGCAACGTCAAGGTTCTAATGCCTTGGCAGAGCCTCCACAGTGGCCTGTAGGACAAATTAAAAAGGAGGTCATCACAGGCTCCTTGAAGAAGGGGTCTTTAGACATGCAGGTAACTTTACTATTTAAAATGTGCCTTCTTCCACATTCATTTATTGGCCATGCTCCAAATCTCATGCTCTTTTACAAATCATTTCACTCCTTACCTATTCCTCCCACTTAAGGCTAAATGGTTAATGTATATCCCATTCCTACAGCAAAAAGGTTTGGGTTTGATTAGTATTTCAGCAGTACCACTGAATAAGTGAGGTGAATTAAAAAACATCTTCACAATCATAGAATGACAAAATAGTTTGGTTTGGAAGGGGCCTTTAAAGGTCATCTAGTCCAAGCCCCCTGCAATGAACAGAGACATTTTCAACTAGATCAAGTTGCTCAGAGTCTGGTCCAGTCTGACTTTGAATGTTTCCAGGGTGAGACATCCACCACCTCTTTGGGCAACCTGTTCCAGCGCTTTAACACCTTCATTGTAAAAAACTTCCTTGTATCTAATCTAAACCGATCCTCCTTCAGTTTAAAAACATTCCCCCTTGTCCTATCACAACAGGCCCTCCTGAAGTCTGTCCCCATCTTTTAGACCCCCTTTAGATACTGGAAGGCTGCAGCGTCACCCCGAAACCTTCTCTTCTACAGGCTGAACAAACCCATCTCTCTCAGTCTGTCTCGATAGGAGAGGTGCTCCATCCCTCTAATCATCTTGGTGGCCCTCTTCTGGGCCCACTCCAACAGCTCCATGTCTTTCCTGTGCTGAAAACGCCAGAGCTGGATGCAATACTCCAGGTGGGGGCCTCACAACAGCAATATTAAGGATTTATCTAAAGGATTTACCCACAGGTCCTGAAGGCTTAATTCTTCTCTGTCACAAAAAATAGTATGCTACTAAACTGGAAGCAATTACGATACAAACTACTTTAGGGTCCCTGAAGAGAAGCAGAATGGCTGAGAACCATGTTGGAGCCAACCAACTTTCCTCAGAGATCAAGTCAACACTAGCCTATCCATGAATTACTTGAGTCTACAGATTAAGAAGCATTCTTCTTACCTCCCCTTTCCCTGTAGAGCATGCACAGGTGCTTAATAAGTATCAGAGATACAAAAGTCTATATTTGCTGTTTTTTATAAATGAACATTTTAAATAGTCATTATTATAGCTAAAAAAAAAATAATCAATCACCACTACTTAACACTAATTGAAAGATCTTTTTCATTCACTTAATATTCCTTTCTTTTTATAAACTTCTATTCAAATTAATTTACTAAAGTCCCCATGAAAAACTCCAACTTCTAAGAAGTTCAGTAAGAACACAAGAGATGAAGGTGTCATGACATTAATAGGAATCTCATTATGAAGACCAGTTGTCAAACCCAGAGCACTAATTAGTAGACAGCAAGGGGAAAAAAATATGCTCTCTTTAATATACTGCAAATTTCAAACAGTATAGAAAGATTTTGAAAGTCTCAGAAATTTTTCATTTGGAGTTTATTCCTTCTAAGGAGCTGAATGAAAGTGATGTCTTTTACCAATGACATTTAGCAGCATAAAGGGAATAATGACATCATTTTCACACCTGACATTAAATGTGTTTAAGTAGATGAAACTGCTTGCTTTCCACTCAAGTTATCAAACATTTACAAGATACTGTAAAATAAAAACCATGCTACCCTCTTACTCTCAAAAATGCTTTCCAGATCAGAAATACAAACCCTGTGGGATGAGGTTGGGATGTTAACACAGTTGAGAATTTTTTGACCCCAGGAGGAACTACAGAATTTCTTGCCAGAAATTAGGTGGTTATTGTAAGACTGGGTTCAAAAACAGAATAATGACACCAAAGTAAGAAAAATACATTAACCATTCTTACTAGAAACAGACTAAACCAAAAAATAAATAAAAATTGTGGGGAGCCACAGAATGTTCCACGTGATGATATTTCATGAACTGTATTCCCAACAAACATGCCATGTCCTTATATATTTCTTTAACTGTTCACTGCTGGCTACTGTTGTAGATCCAGATGTCTGTTTTCATGCTCTCATGAGACATCCTCCCCAACAGTTCCAACTCAGGACAAAATTAGAACTACTGTTCAACCACTCTAATTTAGCTATAGCATAAGTAGGACTGATCGCCACAACAGTTGTACCCTGGACACCTGTTAAAGTTAATAAAAGCTGCAGAGGAAGGCAAAGTTTAGCCAAAAGTGATTGTTTTCCCCATTAACTATTCTTAAATGTACTACTTCCTTTGAAGAACAAGCAATTACAGTTAAGATTTATTGATTTCATAATTCCACTTAGAGAACTAAATTTAAAATAAACGAGCCCCAAGAAAGTTCAGTATTCTATGAAGCGGATGTTTAAATAATCTGACTACCTGATATCTCTATGCACTATTCATAGTGAAAGGATTTGTTAAACTCAAAACGTGAGGTACCATCTTCTGAAAGTAATTCTGAGTCAAACAAGAAGCTGAGATGGTTAGTTCTGGAGAGTGACACTAAAACTGCTGTGAAAAATAGAAAAAAAAGAAAGAAGAAAACTTGCTACAGGTGCATCAGTCTGAAAGAAGAGCTACTGATGTACCTTGATGTATGAGGGCTTGGCTTACCATGGAACTTCAAATCCCATAGACTGTTTCTTTCCAGATACTGTCATTTTGGTAATTTTTGGCACAATTTCAGATTCCATTCTGGCTGATTCGGAATCCCTCGTTTTCCCTAGTAACAGACAAAAAGGAAGTTTGAACTTAAGGTTGCAACTAACAGGTGTTTATAAAGTTTAACAACTCACATTACTTCTCTCCAAACCAAAGACAGTAGTCTTTCATGATCAACTCTCACATTTCAGTGTCTTACTTACATATATTAAATAATTATTCAAAATTATCTACAGTTATATCCATTGTGAAAATCTCATCTCTATCTCCAAGCATTCACGTGACACACCATTCAAGAGCTTTACTCACAGCAGTTCTGCAGGGTGCCAGAAGCATTTCATGCAATATGAGGATGAAAAAATACTTTGCAGCTGCTCACTAGATGATTAGGTTAATTCTTATTTATAGTTTTTCTTTTGCCTTAACATTGTTAAGCCTGAAGGCTATTGTAAAACAGAAAATATGTCTATCTCAGCCATGTGTGGGCTACAAGGCCTTCCCTGAAACCTAGAAACTGACTTGCCTTGTACTGAATTACATTGAAGAAAAGAAGCAATACTCCAAAGCTAGCTAATTTAAAAGTTATTTAGAAATAATTACAAGAATCAAGTAACTTAATTACTTTAAGGTATTAACTTTTACCATAACGTAAATGAAAACACAATTACAGTAAGGTTCATTCTTAATTTTGTGAAACTACAGTTTCACAACTAATAGCACTACAGTGCTATTAGTTTCTTATCAAGCTGTAAAAAAAAAATATTTACTCTGCAGAGGAGTTGTTTATGTAAAAGAAGTAAACTAGGTCCTTTCTTTCCACAATTCCCTCTTTAATATGTTAGGATCCCTTCTTCCTTCAAGAAAAAGACTTTCAGCTTTACAGTGTGAGTGACAGCAGCTGCACCTTGTCTGAAGAATGTTACATACATGAGAAAGCAACACAATAACCTGAATTCAGAAGCAAGTTTTAAACAAGCTTCAACTACAGATGTATCTGAAAACTAGAAAAATGACACTACTCTTCCAGTAGTAGACCAGTTCAGATACTCAAGAGCCAAGTGAATATCAAGTTACTCCTGATACTATATTTTAGATATACTATATTAGGATGAACTGTTTAGAGTCATTTGGTTCTACTCATTTAGGTTAACTCTTTACTGCATTTTTATGTATGACAGCTACACCTTTAAACCACAAAATCATACAAGTTTGCAGGTTACATAAAAAGTTGCAGTCAAAGCTGCTGAAGATTTCAGGTAAGGAAACAGAATCCCACAGACATCTACAACAGCAAACAAAAAAAGATCTTGTGCAACTTTTTCAAAACAATCACACTACAGATGGAGGAGACATTTTTATTTATCTGATGACTTGGTCTTCATCTCCCTCATTTCTCTTATCTGCTGATATTTATATGCCACCTGCAGATCTCTGAAAGAAGTAATCTATGTGTTTTATTAACAGGTCCATACAAATTACACCGTAAATAAGGAACAAAAGTAAGAGAAATAAAGGCAACAGTACAAAGCATGACTTATAAGAATCACAAATTATGTAACTGAAAAACAAATATTAATATTCAGAATATCAAATTTTCACTGGACAGGGACTACTAGTTAAGCACAAAGATTTTGTTTCATCTTCAAGCTGCTAAATAGATCACGTATAGGATTTTTTTAATAAGTAGTTAAACACTTCAATCATGGTAAAAATTACATTACTCTTGTTGCCAACTTGGTATGGTTTTTTCCTCTTCAATTCTAACAATTTTCAAGCAAATCACTTTAAGTTAACAGGTAAACATGAAAGCTTTACTTCTCATTTGAAAGCTGAATTACAGTTATTTCTCAAAAAATACCATGTTTGAGATCTGGCTGCAAGGAACTAATAATTACAAAAAACACAACTAAATTGAAACGAGATCAGTTGAAAGAAACCAAAATAACAATTCATATTATGTCAAAATAACCTGTAATCTGTTGATCCAAAAATCAAAAGTTTTACAAAATACATCTTCTCTAATCGATTTCAAAATTAAGCTTCAATCTGTACAATTAATGTTGGACTGTTTATTACTGACCCAAAGTTAAACTGTACACGGAGACAAAATACATTCCACTAATGGAGTATTTGACACAGAAAATAAACTTAAAACTAGAATTTAGTCAAAAGAAGATACAAAACTAAAGTTACAAAGAGTAAGACAAAGTAAAATAATTGTCCATTGACACTGACAGTATGGGTGGGTGTTTTATTCAGTTTTATAAGTAACGATAACAATGATAATTAATCAATTAATTAAATACTAAAGCACAGGTGGAATGAGGAAGCAGACTGGGATCATATAAAGATAAACCAAACCATAATAAGATAATCCTATAATGGACATTCAAACAGATGCAAAGACAAGGCAAGAATTATTAGCAACACTACTGATAGGAGTGTCAAATACAATTTTCTGATTTCAATGTTTTTATAACCAAGTACAGAAAAATCAAGCTGCACATTTGAGATAAAGACCAAGTCTTTATTTTATGCACTACAGGCGCCATTAAAGATTAATAATTATGGGCTTCATTACAAAGGACAGGAGGCTGAGAAATGAATATACTTTACTATCTAATCTATAGGGAACCGGAGAAAACTGTATGATAAATTCTTATCTGTTTTAGCAGGCAAAGCAAAAGCTATTTGGCACTTAAAAAATTGCATGCAGATCCTTAAGTTGCACCTTGGAACTAAAAGGAAGTCAATGCACAAAGCTGATATAATTCTTAAAACACTTCTTAATCAACAAGCAGGGTATCCTATGGCAAGTGAAGTGCACTACAAACCCAGAAAAAGTGTAGAAGCAGTAATCTCAATCTGATTAGGACAAAAGCAACTCTGAGGAAAATTAACCTTTGAAGGGAAAGGAAAACATGGGTTAAATTTTTGCCAAGAAGGGCTTCATAAAGTTCTTCATGCCTACTGCCATTTGGACATTCTCAAACACATTCCTAAGTAATTCAATGGCAATATATTACCTAAATCAAGAGTACACGTAAAATTAAAATGAAGACAGATACATCTTTGTAAACTCCAAAAGAAGCCCCAGTGCCTCCTTGGTACATTTCGCTACTCTAGTATTGCAAAAAGTAAATATATGTGTGGAACCTACAAGTAAATGCATGGTGTCAAATTGCAGAGCAAGAGATTTAACTGAAGAGGATATGTCATAAAACCCCTGGCAATTCACTAACTTAACATTATGAAAATTTTAAAAGTTTCCTTCCATGAAAACACATAGGATATATTTATAAATTATAGAAATGTAAAAAAGGCTTGTCAGCATGATAGTTCTCACAATTCAGAATGTTTAAAACCCCAAACTTCTAGTCTATTTTAAGCAAAGCAGCTTTCAGACAGACAGACTGCACTGACATCAGAGTACCTAGACTAAATCGTACTGCAGCCACAAGTCAAACACAATTACAAAACAAAATATGCACTGATGAACCTTGTCACAGTATTAAATTAGGATAAGCCTAACACTAAGGGAACAGACAGACCTGCAGTGCCATTACTCCAATACAACTGGAGTGCAGCACCCTGACAAAGCTCTCTTCTATTATTCTTTGTTTTTACCTCTCCTATGACTGCCAGTCGGTCTTCTGACTGCAGCCTTTTGACTTAGTCAAAAAGTATTACTAATGACACTTGCTGTAACTTCAAAATTATTAAAAGTACAACCCCAAAATCTGATGGCACAATAAAGTATCTGCAGGCTGATAAAAGGATACAGATACACAGATATGGAGGAAGGAAGTAAAACATAGGGACAGTCTTTAAAAATTAAGAGTCTCCCTGGATGTTCAAGCTAGAAGAGTAAAGTATCTAGATATACTCAGCCACCTTCCTTTACTGTAAGCAACTCCCTTTGGATTTCTTTGGTAAAGTCAGTTGTAAGGAGTACCTGTAAAAGATCTATACAAACAAATCAAAAGATTGCTATGGCTACTTTATCAAACATTACTGGCTTGATACATTCTTTTTTCAGTTTTGTTCATATATATACTTAACATTGGAAGTAATCTGAAGATAGAAACTGATCTTTTCTCTAATTCTGTTGGAGGTATGGAAGGTTTCAGTACATGAAAGTGTTGACTGATGGTCTAGTCTGTTCCCAGGTAGTTTAAAGATGAATAAAAATAGAAGTCTGTTTAAACAGCCACTATCTCAAGAAAGACATGTTGATACCAGATGAAATAGGGATATTAGTATACTTGGAGAAATGCATGCAAACACTGGGTATTTAAATCCACACTAGCTTTGTTCAGATGACCATACCTTTCCACAACAGAACGAAAACGCCATAGTTTTCAATTCCCATACACAGAGGCTTCTGCTCCCAACTTGTCTTCCCCTCATCAAACTGTAAATTGGCACTGAAACTTGAAATTCAACTACACCACTGCACAGAGAAGCCTGTTTCTGCTAAGATGAACCAGAATTTTTCATGTGCCTGAATTGAGCTTGAAAAGCAAAGACGAATGTCAACAAGTCAGTGATGTCTCCAGTCCATGCTTTTTCAGACGGCAATCCCACTTAAATAAATTCATGCCTACTCATAAAACAACTACTAGGGGTGTATCAGCAATGGCAAAGGATCAAACCTTCAAGGGAATTATGTTCTTATTAGCTGTGACCAGATGCCAGTTAGTTTCTCTTTAAAGCTTTAAGTCATTTACATGCTTTTGACATTTTTACTTGGTTTATATTGTTCTTCTGTTTTTTCAAAAGTGGCATGCACACCTAAAGCCATATTTTGAATGGGGCTGAGGATCCTAGATTCCACTGATTCTTAATAAACAGAACTACACTTACTTAAGCAGGTTCTCCTAATGCTGCCTAAACCAGCACTGCCATGAAAAAAATATACATGTAATACCATGCTTTCTAATCTAGAAGATATGGTTTGCATCCCTTCCTCTGCTACAGACTTTCTATATAACCACAAGCAAGCCACTTAACACCTCTGTCTACTGATTATACAGCAACAGCCACCAACTGTATAAAAGAAAACAGACAGTGCACTTGTTTTGTACTGGTTTTGTGCACCATGTCATGAGCTTGTTCCAAGTATGTTTAATGACTCACTGTTTAAAAAAAAAAAATATTTTTTGTATGCAGTACTGGCAGTCCAACTATTGAGTGGAACAACAGAAGACATAGTTTCTATCTGAAAAGCAGAGTTAATAGCTGAGGCTCCTCTCAAGATCATACTCCCCTTCCTATATGCTGCACTATTATTTTAAACTAATTTTAAGGCCCTACAATTGTGAAAATATTTCAAATATGGACTCACATGAGTGAGTCAACCAGATGTAGGTGCCTGCCTGACAACACAAAATTTCACGCTCAGAAGTAGGTATCACCTGTTTGCCCACATACATCTGGGTTTATATTAACATCTAACACATCCATCATGTAACAAGCCACCTGAAAAATTTCAAATTGTTTACATTCTTCTATTTATGTTATAAAACTCATCAGTTTCTAGCCTTTCATTAAAACTTTTAATTTGCCTTAAAAACAGTAAATTTTTTTTTCTCTTTAAATTACACAGCACACTGGAAAAAATAACATGAGATAATATTGAAATTTGTCCCGTTAGAGAGATATGCTACTGAAAAGAATATATTTTGGTTTTATAATTCAACTAAATTATTTGATACTCCTGAATTCCACAAAATATACAAAATATAGTGGCAACTTGCAGTTTAGTTAAGTTTGCACTGGGATGCAGCACAGTGGGTCATCAGTGGCAGTGGTACTGGGTATTAGTATTATCATCACATCACAGTGCCAAGAATATTAGAAGTCCAGGACTCTCAACTACGCACTACCAGTACATAAGAGACTAGGGAACTTAGAACATCCCAGATTTCCTAAGTTTACAGTTTGCTAACCTTTAAAACATTCTGCCTGCACATAACTTGCCGTGCATCATCCCTGTAGCCCATCAATTAAATTTCTTTGGATGTAACAGCAGAGACAAAG
The DNA here is from genome assembly GCF_001715985.3 of Manacus vitellinus. Taxonomy (NCBI): domain Eukaryota; kingdom Metazoa; phylum Chordata; class Aves; order Passeriformes; family Pipridae; genus Manacus; species Manacus vitellinus. The sequence goes on along the minus strand of NW_021940604.1, from coordinate 10,867,164 downwards.
CCTGCTGCATGTGTGAGAACTTCAACACAGAATTCCTTCCATATGCAAACTTCAGTATTTAAAGTATACTGGTTCAAAATATCCATTTTTAGGAAAATGTATGACATTATACTACTATGAACCATGATATACAAATGGATGCTACTGAATATCCACAGCACTTATGAAAATAATGCAACAGTCCAAAATAACAGAAAAGGCAACTTGCTAAGTCACCCCTTAGTGATGAGCCACGGCCATTATACTGATACTACTGAAAACAATTCTCCAAACAAGAACACTGAACTTTTTCTTTTTAAAAGAAAGGTTATTTCCTAATAGAAACCACAGTCAGGGGCTTTCCAGGTAACTTTGTCTTGTTGTTATAACTATTACCTTCTCTGCGAAGTTTCAGATGGTGAATATGACTTTTTTTTTTTCCCATGAAATTGGCAGTAGGCATTTGCACTGAAAAATGCTGAAAATAAAAATGTCTACTTGCACCTAACTAAAAGAATTTTTTGTTTTGTTCCTAAGGTTTGATACAGCAGGAGGGAAGAAGGACACAACAGGTGGTGATATTCCTGAGTATCTCCATCATGGGCCACTTTCCTGTGACCCACAAAACACCAACAGCACAACTTGCTTCCCCAAGACTGAAGTTCCAGAAACAGTTTGCTTCACTACATGCAGCTGCAACAACTGGATGTGCAGCAGGCACAGTCAAAAGGGCCTGGCAGCCTTGCCTGTTAGACCCAGCAGGCACTTCTCACTTCTCTGGCTTTACTTTCAATGCTTGCAACTTTCAGTAAGTTGAAATCTCTAGTCCAAAAAATAATTTGTTCAAGTGAGGTTCCTGCCTGGGGCCTTATTTTCCTGCTAGACAGAGAGAACAGGGAAATTGGAAGATAAAAGACAGCAAATTATCGAAAATGCCACCTAAATAAAGTTATTTGCATAAATGAAATCCTTCAAGTGATCTTTTCACATTCTGAAAACCCACTCAATTTGGCCTTAGAAAAGTTTGCACACACTCTTACAGCTGAAGTTTTAAAATCTAAATCCCAGAAATACTTCATCAACCTTCAATATGTAGCTACTGTGACTAATTTTGTCCAGGCTGGACACGATTGCATCACCTGAGTGAAAATTCTGCCACTCCTGTCGTCTCCATAGTTTCCTTCCACATAAACAAACTGGTATAAATTTGCCTTGGATAAATCACAAAAATAAACAAAACTGGGGTGCAAGAGAAGAAAAACAACCATATGGTGAGCATTGGCAAGCAGCAAGACACACAGACTATCAAGGACACACAAGGATTTCAAGAATGAAAATCAATAAAGCAGAGAAGTTGCAATGAGAGCTACAATGACAATAAAAAAAAAAAAAGACAATACTAGTGAACAACCTAACCTGGGAAAATACTGCATGTAAAGAGAGGGAGAAAGTAAGAGGCCACATACTCAGTGAAAAGTTACATGCAGAGCTAAACATGAACAAAGGAAACAAAAGAAGATCAGAACTGAAAGCGAATGCAAATTACAACTGGAAAAGAGCAAACATGGAAAATAATAATGGCTAATGATTGGAAAATAGGTAGGAAACTGGGAGTGGCTAGATAAGGAGTTTAAAATTACAAAGTAGAGAAAGTGGAACTGCAATAACAAATTTGGAATGACATGGTGAAATATTGTGTTTAAGACACAAACAGGAATTCAATAAAAAAAAACTTGAACATGACTTAATAAGTTAGAGGGTAAGAAGGACACAGATACTGACATTCGATCAGGCTGAAGTGGATGGGGTGGAATGTGTTATAACAAGGCAACACATTTTCTTCCTGCCTGAAACATTTCTGGAGCCTCACCATGTCTCTTGCCATCAATACTTTGTCCCTACCTGAAGACGAATGATACAGAATACAGCACTCAGTTACTGTTGTGTGCTCTTGGTCTTCTTACCTGAAACAAACACCTTCTAATGGACATTTTCTGGCCATCAGGACTTATTCAAATTACGCAGTCAAACCTGCAAGTAGCACAAAATTAATTTCACCTGTCAAAAGCTACTTTTTCTCTGTGACTCCGTACTGCAATTGTTCCACTGAATGGTGTACATTTAATTTAGAATATCTAGTGCTGCCACAGAAACCCAGTGTTTCATAGAACAGTGTATATATACATATAATATAAATTTTTATATAAAAAGGTTGTGCTGATCTCTATTGCAACTGTGAGCCTTCAGTGTTTTCACAACTTAAACTCGCATCTCTCAATATTTGGACGCTTAATAGGGCATGTATGTTTTTATGAAATTATGTTTAAGCAACGCACGACAACAAAGGGATGCATAGACCAGTTCTGTATGTAGACCATCGGTCTTTCCAGAAACAGATAATTGGTCTGGTTTACATTCACAGTTAATCTACTAGAGGAAAGAAAGGCACTGTCACTATAGTAAAACTCTCAAGATTTCCAGTTTCACTAAACCACCACCTCCCATGTAAAAGATCGGAGACCTGCTGTACAGAAAGACAGACTGGAGGGGTGGTGACTGTTTTCTTCTAGAGATTACCCAAACATCAGCTGTCTCCTTTCGATGTTTCTAATACGTAAATGCTTAAAGGTCCAATAGGAATTCACAACAATCAAAACAGTGACTTTCTCATCCATCAAAGTTTTTCAAAACAATGTCCCTGTGGTATTTCTCACGCTACTGCTCATAGTTAAATGGACTAAAATCCAGTCCCTCACACAATTTAACTCAGCACAACTCATCCTGTAACTACTGAAACCTTATTGTGGGAGGTGTATTGCTTCGCACTCTAGCAATGCCAACAATACCCCTTCTAAATCCATAACTGAAGGTAAAACCTCCTGTAAAATTTTATTACACTTTTGCAGTTGTTCTGTTACAGCACCTTTACTCTCCGCCACATACACAACCATAGGTCGTTGGTTGTGTTTCCTAACTCAACGAATTTTTCTTAAATGACTGTGAATTTTCTTTCACTGAGATTTAGAAAAAGCTCGGTCTGATATTTCTGAAGTGCAACTTCCTACCATAAATGGTCAGGTAAAAAGCAGAGTCAGCACAATGGGGAAGATAACCCTAAAAAGATATCCCCTTTACCCAGTCATTTAATTGACCAGAATACAGAGTCCATGCAAATTACCAGAATTTCTGTTAAAAACTTGGCCCAAAATGAGTATGTAAAACTGAAAGTACAATATGTACATTCTATTAAAATTATATCGAATTTCCAAAAATAACAGACAGCAATTTCAGGTCGAATTCTTAACTAAAGCTCTAATGCCAGAGGATGGTGCTATTTGCCTGCACATCATCCAAGTAATTCAGAAACAACATGATGCCTTTTACACGTTGACACAATTACATTCCTGTTGACTGTATTGAGGAGCACAAGGCATTTTACAAAAGAAAGCTTTCCTGATCTACGACTTCTATTTATGCACCAAAATCACTTCAGTATGAAACAGAAGTTTAAATATAAGAACTGTGAATATGAAAAACATATCAAACTGACAGTATTTAAATAGTAAAATCATCTTGCATTTGTTTAACTTTTCCATAACCATTCTGCAAATTTTCTCCAGAAACTTAACAAGGTGGCCTTTTAAAGGTGTAGAAGAAAAAAATGTATTTATTAATCACATATGATTAAGAATGTTGAAGCCGCAAATATTTTTAGCATTTTTAAGTCCCAGAAAAGTGTATTTTACAAAATTTTAGTGTAGTGAGAACTTCTAGGTAAGACTAGCTAAAACTTTATTTAATTCAAATTTAGGTTCTCTGAATTCCCAACTCTCCCACTCTGCTGGTGACATTACAATCATACTAGTTTCTGATTAGGCCAGAGAGCTGACATAGCTGTGGGAGAATTAATCAATTTTTGTCTTAAAATTCAGTCAACTTTGAAAGTCTTCACTTGTCCATGCATCCGCTTTTTCTGGTTCTCTGCAAAGCTAGTCCTGTATAAGAAAAATAGATCCACTCAATGCCCTTCCATGGTTTCAGGGGCATTTCAGTGAAAATTGCAATGTCACAGCATAAGCCGCATTTCAGTGGAAGATTTGTGGCTTCAGAGCACCAAAAACCTAATCATATATCAGCTGTTGAAAAAAGCAGCTCAGGGGCTTATGTAAGATGTGATTTTAAAGAATCAAATGTATTCATCAGATTGAGTATGGTTTAAAAGAAAGAAAAAAAAAAGAAGGTCCAGCAGTACAGCAATTACTGATAATACTAGATATACACAAACACCCCTCACTTACTGTAAATTGAATTCATGAGTACAAGTACTCACTAACTGAATTGACTTTTGCATTTCTGCTTGCAAGGATATGGTAATTAAATAGCAAATCCTCAGAAATGTTCCCTTTTAGTTTGTGGGGGTTTTCCCTTAAGAAGACAAAAAAATAGACATACTCTACTTACATATTTTACAAAAAGTCAGCCAAATATTCCCATTTTGAAAGCTTTACCTATAATGAAGATGAAAGGAAATTACAGTATTTATTACAATTTCATTAAAGACAGAAGGAATGGTGGTATGGGACTGCCAACAGAAATGGAACCAGAAAGATGGAAACACATGCTGTGGAACAGTTCAAGGGGTTTTACTTTGGTTGCTATAAAACTGACTTCTTGATCATCCTTGCCATGCTCACCATCTCCTACTCAACAGAGATGGAGACATTTTACCAAGTTAGGGCACTTCTCTGGGATCTAGTAAAACTAAGTACTAAAACAAAGTCCTCACTATAACTGACAGAAACTGGATGATATGTATATGATTCACACCACAGTAAATGTTCAGACTTTTGACATTTTTTGAGAGCTTTTTTTTTCTTTGCACTTAGACAAGCCACAACCTTCCAATTAAAAAGCACTTCACTATAGACTACTAATCAGCTTTAGGTGTGAGCCTCAGCTCAAAACCAACCATCTTTGTGTTCACTATTTGCTCATATAGAGAACTCAAAGATCTAGCTTGCATTTGTGCTAGAAATACTTCAATGCCAGTTAAATTCTACAGTCCATAGCCACAGCAGAGATTGGAACTCAAAAAGCGTCATTTCAGGACACTGCACTGCTTTCATTAAGGCAGAAAACGGCTACTGAAGAAAAAGATACTAAGGTACAAAGATGAATAAAGTTATAGAACTTTTTCTTCTGAAACATAAATAAGACTCTAAATATTCATAGTATAAAAGCAACATACCAAAGAGTATTACAACTCTCCATACTGAAAACTACAATTACATAAAAGAACACAAACAAAAAACCCATTGCTGACAAAAAACCACTCTAATACAGTGATAACAAGTGGGCAATTTCAAATCTCAAAATAAAAATCATTAAAAGATATTATTATTTTGACCAAATAAATTAGACACAGTCATTTCCCAAACAGTCACAGAACAATGTTTAGTGTTTGTGTTTCTTGATCTTGAGCAATTTTAATAAATTGAGGAAAATGACAAGGAAAAAGACCATTACCCAGAATGGAAATGATGCTGGAAGGCAGGCTCCAATGAGAATGAAACCAGTAAGACACAAGACTAACATTCTAACAAGCTTGCCTGTTTTGCAGAAAAAATTGTGTTTTATGCAAGACAGCGCAACACCTTTTACTCTGGAAGGAAAAAAAAAAACAAAAAACCCAACTTCAAAAGGAACAAGAATAAGAAGTGAAATAGGAACTACCATGTTACATTTAATAGATGCTCTCACTTTTTAAGGCAATCAATCAGAACAGGGTCTGCCCATGTGCCCCCAAGACAACGGGAATTTTCTTCAGAGCAAGTATTTGTAGGTGTGCCCATAAAGACTATATGTAAGATAAGCAGCTAACTACTGTAAATAAAATTTGTAAAGAAAACAGCTCACATGAACTAATAAGACAGCTGAATGATGGAAAAAGTACCTCTGACAGGTGACGAGTCCCAGTACAGAAGAACTCCCAGACCCAGGAGATAATAAGCCCCTAAAAACCAGAGCTGTAATCAAAGATGGAGGATAGAGTAGGAGAGATGGTATTTATAGTTTTACAACACAGAATAGCTCAAAGGTACTGTTAATTTGAAAATCCTACCTCTTTTGGTATTCCAACTAGTCTCTTAATAACCAAAACTGAAGCAGGTACTGAAAATGTATAACTTTGTAAAAAGCTAAATGATACATAACTGAGTTTATTTTAAAAAACTGTGAACCTTTAACAGTTAAATACATGCATTTAAGAGCCACCTGAACAATTACTCTGAAGAGAAAAATGTTAAAGGTTCAGATTCTTACCAATCAGAAAGAATAAATGCTAAAAGGACAAACTGGAAACAAAAGGCATTAAAAATACATTGTTCTTTGTACATGTAAATTAAGTTAAACATTTCGCACAATTTGGTCAAAGGAAATATGCTGAGTGAACATACACCTTTTATAGTACTTGTTTTACTAGGACTGAATGTAAAATAATGAAGCAAAACATAGACAATTAACAAAACCAAGCAAAATAATTAACAAGGTGCTGTTTTTCCTTCTGTTTTTTCCTCCAAATTAGACACTAATACTGATAAACCTGCTCTTCCCCTCCTTAACTGTTCCAAGATTTCAGACTAATGTCTTACGCCATTAGTTCAATTTTGCGTTATTTCTCAACAACAAAATATGAAGTTGGTATAAAAAAAAATAAGTAACTGTTCTTCAATATCACAGTTCTTCAATAGAAATTTCAGAAATGCTAATTAAAGTTTTAACACTTTTTCTTATATCAGTCTAAGATAGTTTTAAAAAAATTAGATTTATAAATTATTTCTAGGTAGATGGGACAGTTAAAGTACGCTGGAGGCATTCAATTTTAAAAATATAACACCAGGAGAAAACACTTAAGATTTCCTCCTTCTAGCTGAATTTTGTTTTCAGTGTTCTTACAGCATGAAACCAAAGGTTGTAGGTGCACCATCAAGTGTTTCTACAATATGCTCACAACCTATAATTCAATACTAAAAATTACACTTTACAATGTCCTATTATTTAGCAAGGTGCTCTCCCTATTTTTTATAATAGATACCACTTAAAATCAGAACATATTCCCATCATCATCCAGTCTTACTCCCCTCCTTAATGCTATTTTCCACTCATGGGAGAACATCAGAAGAAAAACAAAGGGAAATGAGGCTCCAAGTTCAGTCACATTCTTATCTACTAGTTTTTGGTACTATGTCCTTAACAACGGGGTACATGAAGATGTGTTATCCACATGCGACTGCTCTCTGTGGGAAGAGACTTTGACTGGTCATAAGTATTCTAATGAACCAGCATTTAATTCTACCTTAATATTGGCATTCGAAGCTCAGTTTTTCTGATATAATTAGCTACATCACCACTATCAGCTCTTGCTGACAGACTTTCCAGACATTCCTGTGCTGTAAAGGATCTTTTTCTGCATGCACCTCCCAAACTCGAGCAACTCCTGCCATTTGGAAAGAAAGACTGCAATCTCAGTTTTGTTCTCAGTGCTACACAGATGATAGTTCAATAAATCACACACAAACCTACTCAACAGCAGCTATCTTTAGCAAAAGACAAGCAATAACTAAATACATCTATAGGAGAGGATGACCATATTCTCAAAGCACAGATTGAGATAGAAACTGGTAGATCGAGCCATTTGAAACTACTAAGGCATACTTTCCTGTCACATAATTTTATTCTAGTTCATTCTTGTGAAATTTTCTGGTTTTCTTCACTGTAATAGCAACAGGCTTCCTTCAACATCTACTTTTAGTGCTTCCTTTAATTCTAATGGAAGGTTCATTTCCTAAATAAACAGAATTAGTTTGCAACTCTGTCATCTTGTCCTGTTCATAAATACAGTACATTTGAGGAAAGGCAAAAATTAAGAGGAAGTAACAGTTACTAAAAATGCAAAGATATAGAAAAGCTTTAGCATTCTTTCTTATTTAAATATCCTAGTGGCAACACATTTAGAGACAAAGAATATTTGAATGTTAGGTGAGAAACTGCTAAAGATCTCTGAATCTAACTTGCAAAACAAACTCAAGTTGCATCAATGCAGTACGCTGATCAAACCTACTTTAGGTTATCTGCAGTCCAGAACTGCCACAGTATTAAAAACAACGTACTAGCAGGAAAAAAAAAAACCACACCAAGAAAACCACCTGAAAACAAGTTCACGCAACTATTACTACAATTTTAGAGACAAATTTTAAGCTATCTGAAAAGCCACAGACAGTTTTCCAGGACCACCACTGTGCATCACACTGTTTGTGTGAACACTTAGTTACAATAGATTATATACCAGAAAGACATAATTCCCTAAGGAACACATTATGGATGCTACCACCAACAATGGATATTACTAGGGATTTAGTGAATCTACCACTAATTTGATGATTAAGCTGACAGTAGGGCTTTCCGTAGCTAATTGATACAAAATCCTAGAATTAAGCTCTAACTGTATTTACCAGGGAAACCACTGCAAGGAAAAGTGTAGACACTGGCCAAGCTGAAGTAAGCAAGGTATAAGTAAGCCACTTGACATACACAGCAGCACACATTTGAGAAGCACAAAATACATTTTAAAAAATTATTTGTTCTGCATTAAAAAATCAGGAAAAGTTTATAAAAATGGCACCATCCTTCAGCACAAGAAATGTATTCACATACATAGTTCAGTTTTCCCTTTTGAATTGCAGCATGTTTTACAATATCTGCATTATTTATCTACACCTTAAATATTTATATATATTATCATTCTGAAAACTTATTTATTCCACATTTTCCTATTAATTCATCTGGCGACAGCCAAATTTATCTAATTCAAGTGTTATCAAAGATGAACTTGTTTAATTAAGTCTAGAAAAAATGGAGACCGAACATTACCATAACCTGAATAAAGGAGACCTCTATTTTGGAAAATAACAACCTATATATAGATGTAATGTGAAACATAAGACTGGAGGCTCTATTCTTCATTGCCAAAATAATTCAAAGACACAAACTGATTTATAAGAAGCTGCACATCTGAGTTTAGAAGCAAAATTGAATACGATAAAATATAACCTATAGTTTTAAATAAGCTTTGCACAATTTATCAGATGCAGAACACCAGAACAATTTCATATGCCAGTCTGAAGCAGTGCATTTCACCCTATCATGACTTCAGAAGGGAACTTGAATGGACTCGAGTTCATTGCTTAATGTTTTTCTCTACACTTCACATTTACAGTAACGCCCTTAGGCACACAGACTGCATCCACAACCCTGTAAGTTTGTTTCCATACGTTATCAGAAAAATAGCTTTGAGTAGCACTTTACCTCCTTTTTTTAACTTAAGCATAGCACTTGGTGTATACACAGTTACACCATCTTGCCTAGTGGACAAGCAAAGTTAGTCATTTTCCTGTTTATGTGGGTCAGCGATAGGGAAGAGGAAAACATGAAAAATAGGAAAATGTGATTCTAAAACCACAAAAAGTGCTAACAAGGGCTTGAACAAGGAGTAACCAAAATAACATCAACTCGTATTTTGGAATTAATTAGATATAAAATTTCCACTAAGGGTAAGCTTTTATATGCAGTAAAAATATGGAAAAAGTACTGAAGCAACAACCAGCCAAAGCTCTTCCATGTCTTTGCCAATAGGGCACTACAACTTCTGCAGACACAGGTATTTTCCATAACTACATTACCTAGTTTTCCAAGCTTTTGGTATTTTAAGCATGAATTTCTAATTTCTTATAGAGATTCTAACAGTAGGCTCATGAGTTTTAATTTTAATGGCCATTTCAATCACAAGTATAACAGAAGGGAGAAGCCTGGTACTTCATGCATTTGTAACTGTCCACTCTTGAAGACCAAAATGCTAGCTTTATGAACAAACACAGAAGCTGAGATGATGAAAAATGGGTAATGTTTTGTCACCCAAGAACAAAACAGTTCAGTTGTAACTAGAGTCACACAAGCATTAGGTGGGTGGCATTTCTGTTGATACTTATGTGCCATAATACACTACACTATGCAACTAATATGCTTTATAACAATACTGAATCATACAGAAAATTGCAGAAACACATCCAGAAGACAGTACAAAGTATCTATTGATAACACCAATTTTCTAGGGAAGGAAGTATTTGTAGTGAAAGACACCTAGCATAGGCAGACATTGTGAAGTAATTTTGTATTTTAAGCTTGAATTTTTACACCTTCCTGGCTTTCCCTTTTTAATTTAATTTCTGAATTTTCACACATTTCCTGTTAACATTCAAACTCCTTTTTATCAGTAATGTATTTTAAACTGTTCCTTTTGCTCCCACTATTTCGGATTTGATATGCCTATACTTCTAACATTTAGGTGTCTTACCAGTTTCTAGAGCTGAAATGCATTACTTTTCAACTGCAAAATACTCGTGTGTCAGCCTTGTCAACAGCCCTGCTTTGAGTACTCAAGTGCAAACTTCAGGTGGGACTCATTCATCCTTAAGACTTAACAGGATTTTTAAAAAATGTGACTCCAACCTTCCTGATACTCCAGTAATCCCATCTGAGAACTTAGTAAATGCTTCACTTTACCTTCTAGAGACACTGAGAAAACCAACTGGTAGTTGATTTTGACCATGACCTAGAGGGACTGACATAGAAGGCCACTGTAGGAACTAGCAGAGCTACAGCTTCCCCAGGATCTCTGATTCTTCTGGAATGCCAAAGCTCTAAAAGGACACAATCATTTTTAGTTTTATCTAAGCTCTCTTAGTTTCCAAGCAAAACACCCGATTTTCATACAGGATACAGACAACTACAAAAATGATTGACTTTGTATTGGTTTACACTTCATCCTAACAAAAGTAAACCAAACTAGTGTTAGGAACATAAAGGATAATTCAGAAAAAGCCTGGAGTGTCACTTTTTCCAGTGTAGGTGTATAGTGTGTATGAGGAGAATCTCAAAAAGATATCTCAAAGGATTTTGAAAAGCTTTTCATTGCTGGTGACACATTTTTCCCTGAAATAAGCCACTTCCTTTCTAAAACCCACACCGTACCTCAGTGTCAAGATTCAGTAACTTCTCAAAGTCTGTGTATATATTTTTCTTACCCAAAACACGGAAGTCTTACATTCTCATTTACTTTCCATGATTTAAGATATATCATGTCAGATTCAAACATTTCCATTGAGAAAAGAACATATCTTCTTTATCACAGACTGAATGCATGCCATATCTGAGTACAATTAAGTACAATGGGTCCTCATCACTGTAGCAGGCATTTGAGAACTGTCAAGTTACAGGAAAGTTAGCACAGCTAAGAGAAGTTTGGTACAAAAATTTCCTTTTAAGCTACCTGTTTACAAATAATGTATTTTCAAATGAGCAAAAATCAAAGCATCAGAGCCTAGTATGATAATTGGAAGTAAAACCTGAGGGACTCTAAAGCTAATGAAAATATATTGTACGTCGTCATTAAACTTCAGAATGTTTGTTCCTCCAGGATTTCTTTGGAATTAGGCCTACAGATAAAACCCATAAGTATCAGTTTGTTTGGTTTTGTTTTTTTCATTTAAGACTCCCAACTTCACTTGTCCATAAACCGTAAAACAGAAGTGATAGAAGTTATCTGTTAAAGCACAATAATCTGCATTCTGACACTTTGCACTAGGAAGCAACCACTATCAGTGTCCATCTGCAGCATAAATAGACAGAAGACAAATAAGTATTTCTCCATGGAAAGAGAAACACCCACCATTCTGAACCGAAACCTAACCCTGCTTCATTCAACTGAGTTAAAAGTAAAAGCTAATTACCTCGTCACATTGTGGTGATGTTTGCATGATTTTTTTCTTTTTTATTTGCTACTGGTGTAAAACAAAAATGAAAGAAGATACTTATACAAGAGAAGCAAGAAAAAGAATTTCACAAAATGAAAAGAAACATTAACAAAATGCAAGCTAAGCACCTCTCAATTTTATTTGTGCCTTTTCTTCTAGAAATTGCCCACACTGCATTAATAGTTTCATCAAAAACCTGAATACATGTAGTATTAATAAAAATATAAATCAAAAATACACGCCGGTGAAAAAATACCTACTTCTCTATTAACTGCTTCTCTATTAACAAAGCAGTAAAGCCCAATATCTAGAAAACTAGACTCAGGTGTGAGACTTGTGCTCTATTCCTAGATTATCTGGCATATCATGAGTAAGGCTTTTCAGCTTCCTGTGCCTTACTTTCAATTCTGACTCTTTAGTATGAAGTTTGTTTCTTATTAAATATTTATAAAAACAGCCTTCTAAAAGCCGTTTGCAGTGCTATTCCTGAGAAATTACCATAAAACAAAATAGCCAGTGCCACCACAAAGACAGCTCAACTCTAGATTCCTTGCTACCCCAACAACAATAAAACTAAACATGCTCAGTTCACAGTAGTTTTTATTTCCTGCAAGAACTGCACATTTACAGACATCTGACCTCCTTCTTGCTCAAGCATCACTAAAATCAAAAATCTTAGTGTCATAAAGTGGTTAACAATTCCGTTAATGGTGCCTGAAATGGAATAGAACCTTGCTCAGTCACCAGTATCTGTTTGTTCTGCAACACTAACACAGGCAAAAAGAAATGAAATTGTAGCTTAGCCAGAAAAAAAACAAGCAGAAATGAAACGAAAATGCAGAGAATGCAGATCTTTTTGACTAAGAGGGTACCATTTTTACATAAATATTTTTTAGAAATGTGAATTTTAAGAAAGGTTTTTCAGAGAACCCATAAATATCAGCTACATATCATGAAACAAAATCTTTGCTTATCTTGACCATAGTGAGAGCAAACTTACTACAACTGTGTGTTTCAAATTACAATCTCTGAATATCACTAATCATACCAAAGTAAAGGACACCTGAGAAATGCTACATATGTCAAGAACATATGCCACCAGATAAAAAAGAGAAATCTATATTAAGACTTCATTCTCTCATGTTATGGACAAAAATATTCAAAATAGCCAATCAAAATATTAAAATAATGTCCATCTTCATCTAGCTATTGCCTTCAAACATTGACAAGATCACAGAATCACAGAATATGCTGAGTTGGAAGGGACCCACAAGGTTCATCAAGTCCAACCCTTAGCCCTGAAGAGGACCATCTCCAAGAGTCACATCACGCACCCGAAAGCACTGTCCAAATGCTTCTTGAACTCTGTCAGACTTGGAGCTGTGACCACTTCCCTGGGGAGACTGTTCCAGTACCCAACCACCCTCTGGATGAAGAACATTTTTCTAGCAGCCAACCTAAACCTCCCCTGACATAACTTCAGGCCATTCCCTTGGCTCACCACAGAGAAGAGATCAGCGCCTGCCCCTCCTCTTCCCCTCACAAGGAAGTTGTAATTTCAATGAGGTCTCCCCTCAGTCTCTTCTCCTCCAGGCTGAACAGACCAAGTGACCTCAGCTGCTCCTCACATGGCTTCCCCTCAAGGCCCTTCACCATCTTCGTTGCCCTCCTTTGGATGCTCTCTAAGAGCTGAATACCTTTCTTATATTGTGGTGCCCAAACCTGCACACAATATTCAAGACGAGGCCACCCCACTGCAGAGCAGAGCGGGACAATCACCTCCCTCGACTGGCTGGTGATGCTTTGCCTGATGGCCCCCAGGACATGGTTGGCCCTCCTGGCTGCCAGGGCACTGCTGAGTCATATTCAACCTGACACAGACCAGGACCCCCAGGTCTCTTTTTGTGGCACTGCTTTCCAGCATCTCATTCCCCAGTCTGTACGTACATCCAGGGTTACCCCATCCCAAGGACAGAATATGTCACTTCCCCTTCCTGAACTTTATATGGTTGGTGATTGCCCAGTCCTCTAATTTGTCGAGGTCTCTGCAAAGCCTCCCTGCCTTCCAAGGAGTCAACAGCTCCTCCCAATTTTGTACCATCTGCAAATCTGCTTAGTATTCCTTCCAGTTCTGCATCCAATTCATTTATGAAAATATCAAAGAGCACAGGATCCAAGATGGAACCCCACTAGTGACAGGTTGCCAGTCTGATGTCACCTCATTCACTATTACCTTCTGTGCTTGACCTACGAGCCAATTGCTCACCCACCACACGATGTGTTTATCCAGTCGTGTGCTGGACATTCTGTCCAGAGGGATCCTGTGAGAGACAGTTTCAAAAGGTTTACTGACTGCCTTGTCTTTCAGGTATTTATCAATACCTCTGAAAGTAACCTTCTCCATAATTTTCCCAGGTACTGAAGTGAGACTGACAGGCCTGTAGTTTCCAGCACTTCTTGAAAATCCAGACAATGTTTGTCAGCTTCCAGTCAGCTGGAAGTTGACAAACTGATGATGAGTAAATACTTCACAAGCAACTCTTCTCTAAAATCTCCATATTCTCATTATAAAAAGAGTAAAATAATTTTCACTACATTTTCACAAGTCTAATTCTTAAGAGATTGTTCAAGGATTCTCTTATCTCTGCAGACTACAACCATTTTACAGGTTCTAGTCATCTTCTGGTCATATTATTACCAGAAACTTGTAGGGTAATGGGTTATTTTCTAAAGGAATCCTACCAACAATAAGCATCCAAATCAATTATCTGACCAACAAACTACTGACACACCTCAGAAGTCACCGACAATTGTTTCTGATGGACCATTTTTAAGCATGCAACATAATGAATCCACAAACCAGATAAAGAACCCTTCCATGCTGACACTGACACTAGAAACCCATGAACCATTTCATACAGATTGTTCATCTCAACAATCACCTAAAATCACAAAGAGCAATTAGCTTTTACTTTTTGGTAAAATTATGTACTTTAACAACCTACATAAAGGAGCAACTGGTTGTATAATACAGCAATAATAGAACAGACGCATTCCCAATGAACTGCATTGAGATATCAATTTGGAAAGAAAAGAGACTGCTTCAATAAATAAATAAATAAAACACCATTGGCTTTGATTTTTGTTTCACTACATTGTTTCCTAGTACAAAATAAACATACCAGTTTCACAAAAAAAAAAAACCTTCTCTTACTTCATCAGAGAAAATCCACAGTCAAAATGGATTAAAACCACACACAGAAGTATAGATAATGACATTTCCTTATCATCTAATTACTAGTTTGGACACAGTGAATTGAACATCAAATCTATTTAAGAGTTTATCAGCTGTCTACACTTCACAGAAACAAAACAAAACATCTAAGTTATCCATAAAAATTCAACTCAATTTCCAAAACCCCTTCCCCCCAAAAAAACCAGAGAAGCGTCCCCTGTCAGCACTTTAGGAAGTTTGCTTTTACTGCGTGAATTACAATGTCATGAAATGTTTGCTTGAAATATTGATTCATAATCAATATGATACAAAAACATTTTAAACATTAGAGAAGTTGAGTACTTTAGATTTGAAAAAGATGTAAATAATTACGCATATAACCCTAAACTACTAGTACTACTACTTGTATAGTGGAATTGTAATAAATTATATACTCTTCACAACGACAATCTGTATCTTCATACAAATCTTTTGTACAGCTATTCATTCTTGCAGTAGTAGTAGTTGCTGTTTAACTTTTTGCATAAGTGCAGATTTTCAGAAATTGCTGACTACTGAAAAATGTTATTTGAATGACATGATAAGATGAAATAGGGCAAAACACAAGATTGCAAAGACTACCTCACTGTGCCAACTAGTCTCTAAGAAATAAGATTTTGAAATATAATTGTGCAATAGTTCCAGAAACTTAAGCAGTTTGCTGCATCTGAAACTTAAGATCTTGAGAACTGACCAAACAGATTTTGCCTTACTTTCTCCACAGGAATCTTCCATGCATCTTCCATGCCCATTCAGTCACAACTCTATTTCTATCAGGTAAGTTAATAAGAAATTGTAATTAAATCAGTGCTTTAGGAATATGCATTTTATTTACATACATAAAGTTACATCGGTTTTGTATTAAAAATATTCAGCAACCACTCAAAAATTATGCACAAAATAAATTTAATGTACAAAACGCCTTAGGAGTATTCAGTTTGAATACCAGAAGTAGTATGTCTATGTAGTTTAGTATTGTCTTTTTCTCTTCATATGCAAACACAGACAGGTATCTTGCAATGTTAATATGTGAATTCCAAAACAACTAACACAATTAGCTCATATTAAGCAAAGATACACAGTAGTTGCAAAACAAGGAGGGGAAAATTATATATATATATATATATATATATATATATATATATCAAGAAAATAAGCTCACTGTGTCAAGCATTAAACAAGCAGATTTAGTTAACAAGAATTCTAACATTCATCAGGCACAAATCCTTCAGTGCAAAGGCCAAACACAGCCTTGTTATACAAAAATGCCACATACTATAATATCATGCAGTATTCTAAGACAATTAAACCTGTCCTTGATAGCATAAACGTGGTTCTCAGTAAAGAAATTAAGGAATAATTAGGGAAATTAATAAAATACCTATTTCATTTAAAAAGCAAATACAGTGACATAATACCTTTTGTTTAGAAAAACAAAACGATAAAACTGTCCAAGAATGAAAATAAATAATTTCTGCTACAAATTATTTGGAATTCAGGTTTATCCACCACTTAGGCACCTTCTGCAGCGTTCAGTCTGTAAGTCTGTACTAATTCAAGGCTCACTTCAGGATTCAGGACTGTAAACTAAAGAAAAATCCCTCCCCTACCGCTTATACACTGAACAGCACGTATGGTTCTTTCATGACCACTAACACTACAGTCAAATGCAAATGAAAAAGTAATTATATATGAAAATCTAGGTACCTAACAAGATCCAAAGTTGTTTACTAAGGTAGCAAACCCACAGTAAGAGCTGTGATAAACATATATGTTTTAGTCACCTGTTGAAACTTTAATCTGCACGAAAACTATGGTAAAACCGAGCTCCAAGTACTACACATTGCCCCCGCTACTTGTACATACTTTCCAATGGGACCCATACAACATACATTTAGTTGTTCAGATCAGGCTCTAAAATTACTAAAACGCTAAGAAGTTTTATGCAAATAAGGGCAGCCAGAGGAATGAGAGAACAGATCAAAACCAAAGAGAAGCTAGACAAGAATAAGAAAATGTTTAGATGGAAAAGTGAAGCAATGAAAATTTAAAAAACCCACATGTATTAGAAATCTCTACCAACATTAATTAGTGCCTCAAGAATACTTGGAACACAAGAAAGCAAAACCACCTAAAAACATACCAGGCATGAGAATGCCAAACTTTGCACTAATGTTCTGTGTTTAAAATCAGAATTTCTATTCTAGAAAACACACAATCTTGGAAAGCTGAACTTTATAAATTCTCCAGATAGGACCTTTTGCCTCAGTAGGAGTAAGAGACTTGGATTTTTAAGCAGGGGAAAGTTAACCTTTGGACTAACTACAGAGAAACAGACCACTGAAAAGTATTTCATATTCTTCACACAGAAGTATTTGCTATTATGACTAATTAATAAAACTTCCAGTATTACTATCAACCAGGCTTCTATGGAAAGTCTTCAGAGGAAATCAATTATGCTCCTGCTAATGAACTTATCACTGTACAAAGGACTGTATTTTTTAATCCTCTAAGGCACTCAAAATAGGTTAGGATACAGACGGCTAGAATAACACGTCAACTGGAACATAAACACTACAGCACTGTCATTATATAAAACTTTTATTAATAAGGGTAAGAAACATTCATTTCATTCATGAGGTCAAAGGTCACACTGCTCTTAAATGACAATTTCATCAACTAAACAAACAAGCAAAATATACAGATCATTAAATTTGTACCTGAGAGAACTGGATGATGTTTTATTTTTATTTAGAAACAGAACTGTAGTGCAACCTGAAGTCAAGAATAAACCTAAAGTTTTTGTCTTCTTTTTGATGTAATATGATTAAGAAAAATTAGATTAAAACTAGATGAAAGTTGTTTCTACTGTTTCATATTAGCTGCCAAGTTTAGCATGAATATGTGTACGGCAGTACATGAACAAACATATTTTTGTAGTTGCAGCAGTATCTTTATTGAACTTATTGCTGTTCAGAATTTAAAATAGTGACAATGACATTGGAAATATATTAAAAGGCATAATGTGTACTAAGAAGAAAGTTAAAACATATATACAGTTGCTAATTTGACCAACAGGGCACCAGAAAACCTCCAGAATGTTCTGATTTGGATCTTTCACCTGAAGATTCAAAGCAACAGTAATGGGTGCAAACAGTAGAAGAGAATGTATTTCCATTTCTAAAGGAAGTTTTCTTCAAAACAGACAAGAAGCAGACACAAATAGCACTTATGCTTTGCCTGATTTTTTTTTCCATTGAGCAAAGACTCTCATGCTACAGTTGAAAGAACTGTTACTCCAATACTCCTCTGAAAGACTTGAGAATAAACCATAGAATCCTAGGGAAACTTCTCATGAAATAAATGCAGCATGTATTTATATATCTATAAAATTGCTGTTTTAACATTCTGAATATCATATTTTGACAACTGATTGGAGGGGGTGCACAACAATTTTCACTGCTTGCTCCCCTACAAATTTGGTCCTATCAAAAACTATACATGTCCTACCACAACCAGAACTGTCAAAACCTGAGGTCATTGAGGCTTTTAAAAACTAAAGGTATTTCTGTTGTAATAGTGTCATCAGTATAAATATAGAAAGAGAATAATGACAGTGACTGGAAACATCAATTACAAGACTGACAGTTTAATAACATACCTTTATCAGAAAATCTAACCTTAAAAACATTTAATAAAACACTTGTAATATAAACTGAAGTTCCTGCTCCCCAAACTATACACCATATAGCAAAAGTAAATTACTTTACAAAATAATAATTCAGTGTTCTTCCCAATGAACTGTATCTTCAACACCTAGAGATATTTCAAGACGTCTAATGGTGTTCACAGAATTTTGTACATGCAATATCTACATACTAAAGTTCAAGGTTTTGCAAAAGTTAAAAATGTTAAACTGTCAGTGAAAATTACGCAAAAATTAAGACATTCAGTGCAACAGTTTAAAAGTTCAGATACAAATTTGCTACCAATCAGTAAGAACTGTAATATGTCAATTTAAAAAATAAAAAAAAAATCAATTCTGCATTATAAATACGTCCTATATGATTTTTTTTTTAATATAACGCGATATAAACAGTGAGACTTGGGTTTTCCTTATTACTGTCTTGTAAAAGCTTTTTTTTGGTTAGCTTTTACAATATCATCAGGAGATGCTGATTTGAAATCAAATGGTGTTATGGCTACTATGGGACCAGTTTCCTTGGGTTTTACATCTTGTACTTGTCTACTGTATAGAAAAGTTTTATGTACACCAACTGTGTGACGCTTATATCCTTTTGGAGGATAACGGAGGCACAAGGTTAAAGCAAAAGCTGAAGGTCTTGCACACAGCGCCTTCACCCATGAAAGGGACAAATCCTGCCTCTTAAGACCATGCCCTTTTTTGGTTTTTCTGTTTATTTTGGCAAAACCAGAACATCTTCCTTGTTTTTCTTTTACAAGTTTAGTTTCAGGGCTTAAGATACTTGACTGCCCTACCACATTTTGGTCTGTAGATACATCTTCACTTTTTACAAGGACACTCAAATCAATGCTGGTTCCTTGGGAAGGCCTGAATTCCATTACATTGTGCACAGGCAAGTCCATCCTTTGCTGAGTTTTATCTATTTCAATAGTCTCTGCTATTAAATCCGAGAGTGATAAATTCTCAACCTCCCTTACTGGAGAAACTTTAGAGAGGGCTAGAGAAGACAAAGATCCTGTCAGCTCTGGCATCCCAACTGAAATCTGGGGTTGACTTACTAGTTGTAATAATGACGAGGTTCCCAGTTTCCTATCAGTGAGGCTTGCTGTTGACTGGGTGTACAGATCAGCCAAAGAGTAACAGTGGCTAGCACTGCTTTCCTGGTGCTCCTGAAGTAAGTCAGCCAATGAAGTACTTCCAGGTCTTAACACTGGCAAAGCAGCCATGTCTGAAGAGGGACTTTCTTGTTTTCTACTTTGCACAAGCGAAGAAAAATTTTCAAGAAGTTCATTCTTTTTATTTACAGTATGACTGACTTCATTATCAAGAGCCAATTTTCCTAAAGCACTTGTTAAACATGGAGGACTGTAAAAATTTGCACTACTACTACAATCAGAAGTATTTGGGGAAATGAGAGGAATGTTGTCTTCAGAACTCAGAGAACCACAAACCACATTCTCCATCAGCAAGGATTTCAAGTCCTGTGTTTCCTTGCATTTCGAGGGGTTACTTCCTATGCTAAAGTAAACACTGTCAGGAACCGGACTTACTGCATTAGCACTTTCTGGTAGTTGCTTCTCTGCCTGTTTATTCACAAGTTCACAAAGTGATCCTTTACACAAATCATCACTGAATGAAGATGACAGAACAAGTGAAGAGGATTTCAATCCTTTCCTTTCACATGAAGGTATATCGGATTGTTCAGCATTAAGGAGTACTTTGTCATTTGCAATATTCTTTAAAGAATAAAGAACTGAGCCACTTTTGGCTGTCAAGTTTCCAAACTCAGGTTTGTTGGTGTTGTCGGCAAAATTTTCTACTGCACAAGAGAAACTGTCTGTATCAACACACATTTCTGGACAACAATGTAAGTCTCCTTACCTTACAATAGCCAATAATTTTCAGATGGAAGTGCAATCACAACGAAATATCCAATTTTTTTAAAGTTGACAGCAGCAACAAAAAAAAAAAATCAAGAAACATGAAAAGGCATTTAATTACTAAGTGTTATCCAAAGGTAAGGAATGCTCTACAATTAAATTACATGTATCTACTGAAATATCTAAGAAACTTTAAGCAAAGAATGCCAGTAAAGATTGCAAAGATTTAAGCACAAATCAAAATAAGAAAAGTTACTATACAGACACTACCAAAATAGGGAGGTATTGGGGATGGGAGATGTCAGTTCACCTAACAAATAATGGAAGCACATAAAATTTAAAGATGCTGTCCACCTTAAAGGGATACGCATTAATTCAGTCATCATATATTATAAATCAGAAATCTATCATGAACTGCAGCTCTTTGCAGTTTGCATTTAAACTGACACTAAGGTGTTATTTTGACTTCCAGCTCAAGAAAAGCTACTGTTTCCTTTAAATGTTTTAGAATGCAGATATAGTAAGTTGATATTCTTTAATTCTCTAAGAAATTAATATTGCAATAATAAGCGTCTTCAGTTTGAAAAGCCAAAATTAAACTGTAGATAGAAATTAAATCACCTTGAATGTAAACAATTAAATATAAATATACCTTTTGTATTCTTTGCTAAATTCACAGCATCTTTATTCTTGGTCTTCACATTTTGCTTACTGCCTTGTGAAAGCACAAGATCCAAAGCCTTCTGTACATCAAATTTACTATCCAGTAGTGCTTGCACCATTGCTTGTTCTGGTATGGACTCTGCCAAAATTTCTCTCATTTGATCAAGGCATGAATTAAGACGGGCTGAAAGAAACATAATACTGTTATAAGCTGCACAAAAATGTGTCTTAGATGGCCTAACCACTAGCACCACACCTCTAATAAGAAAAGAGAAGAGAAAAATATTACAATAAGTTAAAACATTTAGAAATTAATTTCAATCTCACTTACTGCCCTGATAAACTTTGTTTCCATACCCTACAGAATATTTGACCTATTTCAGACATTGCTATAAGGAACATATCACTGACTACTATTTATTAATTTAGAAAGTCTCAATATTGAAATATTTTGATGTTGTAAAATAACTACCTTAACTGCAGAGAAGAAATATAAATAATCACCTTAAAATTATCCAAATTAATTTAGTAAGTCAACGTGGAACCCCACTGAACAGTGTATTTTAAGCATTTACAGATGCTACAATTAACACCGGAAGTAAAACAGCAATTTCGAGGTCCTCAGGCCTTAACAACTGAAAACTCTGGATCAACATGCCAGGTTTCAAACTACCTGCAATCTTTGCCTTTTCTAAAAGGCAAAGTAATATATTTTTTGGCTGATAAAATCAATTTTCTTTGGAGGGTATTTTTGCAACTAGCCTTGACTAAGCTACTTGCTGCACAACAAAAGACTGAAAATTCACCAGTCTGCCATTCACTGGAAGTAGGGTGTTGATCAGCCACACAAACATAGAAGAAGAAAATCTTCCTGAATATCCCAGTTTCTGCCAGTTCAGGTTTTAGAAAACAGGAACTGAAGAACAGGAAGACAACTACATATTTTTTATTTGAACACCTTCTGAAAGATTTTTAAAAAACTTTGCTACAGAAATTCAACACCACAGAATTCCTGTGGTGTGGTTACTTAAATTAGCACCTTCTACCTGTAATTCAAATAGCAAGTCAATGTTGCCCACACATTTGCCATGGCAAACAAGTATGGGCAGAGCCCTACACAATGGCTGGTTGCCATTTTACTATCTAACATTCAACAAGGACAATCTCTGCAGCCACATTGACTGCATCAATAACTTTGTATTAATGGCCAGCACTGCACATTGTCTCAAATATAACAAGTCTTCTGAGACCGCTGCTCTTTTCACAGTAGGAATGATTATTTTGAGGTTTCTTTTCCTCTTTTTTTTCAGTCTGGAATGCTAGTTTCCTTCTTGTACCAGTTCTTGACCGATTAAGTCTGTCAAAAGCATCATGAAAAGCTAGAGGACCATATGGTCTACATCACCTGTACCATTGCACTGGCTCGTTCTTTCAAATTGCCCTCTACAGCATTATTTCCTGCTATAAAAACAGGATGCTCCCTAATGTACCATATTTAACCATATCTAAGCATTAGCATAACTTCTACCACTGTGACTGACATGGAATCAAAACTGTTTCTGTTCTATCTGTTGCTCTCAATTTTCTGCAACTTCTTTTAAGTACCAAATTTCAACGCACTTTACCTGACCTTATCAACATTTTAAAAATAACCCTGGTTATTTCCAAAACATTAAAAACTATATTATCTATTAATACTTACAAAGAGACTTGTCAATCTTTTTCACAAAGCAAGTAATTAAGCAGTCAGGTAGCAAGTTTAAAAAACGAAAGCAAGTATTTTTTCCCTCACCACTTAGCTCAGAACTTAGCTTGTAATGTGGAATTCATGGCTGCAAGACTGAATGGAAACAAAAGTCTTATGAATTCAAAACAAAGTAAAAAAGATTGTAGAGAATATTGGCTACTGTTTCAAGGAAATGAGATACTTTGAAAACCCCTCTAATGCTGCTAATTGCTATACTTCAGAATGCAAAACAAGCAAAAAATCATGCTACAAATACTCAGTATTCAAGAGTCAAGACTTGAGCAGTCAGTACAGCTGTTCTTATGTCTGAATTTCACATGAAATCTCATTATTTCTAGTAAAAAAGTAGGAACACGTTTCAGAGTATGCAACCAAGTTACAAGTAATTCACAAAAGGTAGTTAAAAATTTGAAGTCACCACTGAGGCTGTGTTCATGGAAGGTGTTGTTCTACCACAAGGTTACAAAACTGTGAGCAGTGCTGATCAAGAAACATTAATTTAAGACTATTCTAGTAAATCCTTAATTCACATATGAGATTATTCTGATAGTTATTTATTTTCTATAATTACCTCTATCAACTTCAGTCAACTGATGACCGGATGTAAAATAATCAGCAGTATCATCGGTACCTTCGTAGCCATATTCTTCTTCTAAAGGCTCAGCAAATGTGGCTGGTTTGTCTCGTCTGGAGTAGATAAACTGAGCTGCTGCATTAGATAAAAAATGAAGTATATAAAAAAAAAAGTCAATTTTTTTTCCTTTAAAAACAAAACATATGTAAACTGAAAATAAGTTAGGAGACTGAATTGTTGCAGTGGTTTCAAGGGGGTGGGGAGACACTGCTGTATAATCACTACTACCTGAGAACTACACGGAGCATACAACAGCTCATACTAGAATATAAATAAGTCATCATCACAGTGAAACTACAAACTGGCCAATATCCTTGTATCCATGTAATCCAACAATTCTGCAAAGTTCAGTATTGGAACAAAAGAATATACTCATGATTTGAAAAACAGTATTTTTTATACAAATTACCATCTGTGGCCTAATGTCTTCAGAGCCTTACTCCAGAATTTCTTTTTACTTTAGTTTCAAGTAAAAAAAAAGTCATCATGAAATTCTCGTTGCTTTTACAGTATGTCACTGTCAAACTACTAATAAGACTTTCATAGAGTAGAACATATTCTTCCCTTCTTGGAATTTCATTGGAAACACAGCCCATGAGTTAAAATGTATAATCACACAAAACTTTAAACAAGTGTACAGTTTCACTCTGATTTAGCAACACATTAAGGCATATATACATAAAACTCCTTGCTGAATAAGAGCCCCAGACATTATACACTCTCAGAAATGTGCAAGGTATAATGTAAACAAATTGCCCTATGTTACGTAATATGCCCCCCAGCTCTGAAATACATACTGAAAGCATACATATATCCTGAAGTTAAGTAGTATAGCCTTAGAAACTGTTTCCCAAATGCACACATACTGTTTCATATTCAGTCACCAAAACTGAAGCAACTATTAAAAGATCATTAAACGATCTAGATCAGATTATTTTATAAATGAAGCTTACACACAAAGAGTTCTTAGGAAAATTACTGTGCACAGGCAGGAATTATTTTTGCAATTTATCAGTCTATACGTGAGCAAAAAGTATAAGTTACATATTTTCATCACAAAATAAACAAGGCTATTACTAATTCTTAGAGAATGACTGAAAAAATCTAGCAATTAAACTCAGAAATTGAATGCAAGACAATCTGTTGGGGAATGTGACTACAAATACAAAAATTACACACCTAGATTCCCTCATCTAAAATCCACAGCATGAAAGAGCAACAGACTTTTAAAGACTTAATTATTTCAAGTTCCTGTGACCAGAGGTCACACACTACATCACAGTCACAGTGGATTTAGATCCAGACCAGTTTCCCGCAGTAGCACAGCTTCATATCAACACCAGCTGTACTATTTCCAGGGCCTACTCAGCTCTAGAAACACTGCCACCCAATCTGGGGAAACTCTGAACTGATAACTTGCCAGAGACTTGACTGGAGAACGCAACCTAATGGTTCTACAGTGGGGTTAAATTCCTCTTGGCTGAGCTGCTTCAATTACATCTTACCTGAGCACACGGCATCACTATTTTTAAACCTACTTTGCAACATTACAAACACTGGGAGGCTGGTTACCTCCACGTGACCTTGCATGAGAGGAGAAGCCACTGAGGATCAGCACTACATCCCACAATAAGACTCCTTGCCCCACATTTGCTTGAAGTTCTGTAAAAGACATCAACTACCAGGTGCAGAATCACAACTGTTAAGCCCACATAGATTGTACTAACAATTTGAACAGATAGTAAATGTTTCATGATTATCAACACATTCCCACAGACCAGATTTCTCCATTACCAGGTATATTCTGACCATCTAAGATAATATAATATGCTTGTAAGAGTCAAGATGTAGCCAGTTGTCTAATGTGACTTCGAAAAATACAATACTAACACCACATAACTGACTTTAACAGGATTGTGGCTACTATGCACTTTTCAAAAGCATCACAAGCCTTTAAATATTGTTTTAATCAATAAATATCGGAGCAGGGATCAATGGACAATACTTATATGTAATTATATGAACTAACCTGTTGAAGGAGAAATGCAATAATCATCTTCTACAGATTGGCCATACACATCATCATCTTCAAAATCTATAAGGCAAAACCAGCAAGATTCATGTGCACAATTTCTAAATAATATTATAACTCAAAGTGTAGTTTTTGCACAAGGTTTTATGAAATTATGCATCTCCAGTATTTCAGAAGCGCAGTTAAGTTCTTCTAATTCACCAAGGTAAGAATTTCTAAGTTACAATAATAGAATTTTGTTAGAATAACAGAATTTAACATTTAATACTCTATTCATTAGAAAAGCTGAAAATTTTCAAGAGCTAGAATGCTTCACACCTCCTCCTTCAGCATCCCCTTTGGAAGGCTGCCCTCTCAGACCAAATCCAACTTTCTACAGCTACACAAATCTTTACCCACAGCACTTCTCTTGATAATTCTGCTTCACCTCTCAGTCTGAACCACAGACAGTTCAGTTACAATCTCTACTCCAAAAACTCAGGATCAGCATTTCTACTCACTTCCTTAGTATTTCTCACCTTTCTTCTCATTTTATCCTCATGCCCGTCCACCTTTAAAATGACGTTTAGCAAGGGAAAAAACCCAATTCACAATTCCCTTTGAATATGCAAAATTTTTTCAAGCAAAAAGCAAGAATCTTACAGTTACTTAAACATAACCATATACTTTCCTCATTAAAAAAAAGGCATCAAGAAGCACAAAGAGAAAGTAAGTTATGCCCTGTACCCCAAAAAAGTAATCCTAGTATTATGTAAATCTTGAAAATAAATTTGTAATTTTCACCAAGTAATAATGAAATACACAAAAAAAGTAATAAACTATTGTTAAAGATCCTATTGCATACATTTGGCAGTTTTACAAGTAATACATACTGTTTATTGTTTTAAAAGACTTACAGACCACAGCATGCACTGACCATAAAAATAATTATTTAAAAATGACAGAAATTAGAAAGAACAGAGTAGA
The DNA here is from genome assembly GCF_001715985.3 of Manacus vitellinus. Taxonomy (NCBI): domain Eukaryota; kingdom Metazoa; phylum Chordata; class Aves; order Passeriformes; family Pipridae; genus Manacus; species Manacus vitellinus. The sequence goes on along the minus strand of NW_021940604.1, from coordinate 10,840,416 downwards.
AGCCACTCAAGCATTCCAGCTGTATCACCAACATACTCACAGATATCACATTCAGTTATGATCACAATAACTCAAAAACAAGAGGAAAAAAATGGAACATGGTCAAATAAAGGCCACAAAATCTAAGGCCTCAGAAGTCTTCCTATGAAAGGAAACCAAAAAATACTGTAAATATTTACTTTAGAAATGAGGTACTTAATTGAGCCAGATAAAGCATTACAGAATCATAAGTGGCATAAAAAGAACATATGGCATTAAACAAAGCAACAAAAAAGACATGAAATCTACCTCATTTGGGCCATAAATGATTGTATGTGACTATAGAAGCAGTACATTGTGCAAGGATAAGACCTGACACGTAACCCAACAGTAATGTTTCCAACAGCAATTGTAACTTAATGGCTACAGCAAATTACTGTCCATCTCAACAACTTCATTAAAAGATTCTAATAAGTGTGTGAACAATGAAATGAATTCTATGAATTGGGCACTCAACTTCACAGATGCCACAGTCTGAGCTGAAATCAACATTTCAACCAATCTGTGATGAAAAAAAAAACTCTAAAGGATGAAAAATCAAGCAGTAAAATTCCCAGTGCAGCCCAAGAGTTTCCCTATATTAGCTAAATTTACATATACAAAACCTGCAAGGTGGGACATACAGATGCCACAGCTCATATAAATTTACATGACTTGCACAAATATTCCAAGATAACAGTGCAAAACGGAATTTGTGCACCTCTAGTACATACACAGTGTGTCTGTTCACTCAACAGCAAAAGACTAGGAGCAGGCAAAAGCATTTCTAGTAATTTTTAAATAATCTGACAAAGTGAGGCAACAAAATTGCTGCTCTCTTAACAAAGGATTCTGTAAAATACCAGTTTCAACTGGAAACGTGTCCATTTTTCCACAGCCCAAGTCAACAGCAAAAAAAACTTTGAGAAAAAAAGAAGTGTGATTAACAGTTTGCCTAAGTTAATGGGCAAGGGCACAAAGAAAGCTACAGTAGTGCAAGTAAGAGCCAAGTTCTTACAGAACTCGTTCATTCCATGCAAGCTTAAGTATAGCAGGACAGGTATCTGAAAAAGAAGTCGATCCCTAAATGCGCAATTTCATCTTTAAGAATTACATTTCTTCCGCAGGTAACAGCTGTTGCCTCTTATTTCTTGTTATGGCTGAACATCAGCAACAATTTGCTTGCATTAGGCCGTGAACACAACTTTTAAGTTTTACAAGACTAAAGGTGGGTGGGTTAAATTGTATTGAGGCTTATTTTCAAGTCACTGCCGCTCCTGAAAAACAGAGTCAACTTGGGTATCTCAAGGCAGCGCAGGGGGGACCCAGCTGTGGCTTG